>NC_135342.1:36589334-36891834 GCF_023851605.1 Tamandua tetradactyla | reverse complement strand
CATCTGATGGGTGGTGCCAGGCCTGCACCTGGCTTGGCTTGCCATTGACCCCCAGCACCCAGCACAGCACAGAGCAGACGGAGAGTAACAGTTGGCTGAGAGGACGCAGAGATGGCGGTTCAGAGGGAGCAGACCCTGCCAGGGCCCCGAGCAGTGGGAAGCCAGGCTCCCCCCTGCCTCGGAACTCCCTAGAAGGGCACAGGTGGTGTCTCTTGACTTGTGCCCACTCCTCTGTTCTCTGCCAGCTCCCCTGGCAGCCTCGGGAGCATATCTCAGGTAGGACGGACACAAGAGACTCTCCACTTCATTCCGGGGTTTTCCCAGGGGCCCCTGCCATGCTCTGGCACAGAGTAGGGACAGCAGTGATTTGGGCAGGGAAATCCCTTTGATTTCAAATCCTGCAGTTCCCTGGAAAGGGCTCACGTCATCCTCAAGCTGAGGTGGGAGTAGTTTGGCAAGGATATCCTGACCTTTGCTATGGTCTGGTGTGGCCTGGGGTAGATGGCTACTTTTCAGGACTGGAGGTCCAGAGGTGGAGATAGAGGGTGGGGTGGGGTGGGGAGGGAGCTGGGGGGCTGTGAGCATGAGGTGGCCTCACAGGTGCTGCAGGTTCTCCGGGAAGGGGTGCATGTGTGGGACCCGGAGGAGTGGAGGCACACGGGAGGGAGTTGGGGCAGAAGGAGAGACCCCCTTAACTCACAACCCCAGGTCAGCTCCCTTGCTACCTCACCCACACCCTCCTGTCCCTGGGGGGGAACCCACAGCTCTCCCTTCTTCCCTGGGGTCCATCCAGCAGCTATGTGCCGGGTCAGATCTCCTGGAGGGAGCACCACATTTGCGAGTCCCGGGGTCTCTCTTTCAGAGCTGGGGCAGATGCAGCACAAAGAGCACTGGACTGTGAGTCTGAGGACCAGGCCTTGAGAACTGTCATGCCAGGGGGAGCAACATGGCTTGAGAGGTGACATTGGTCCCCTAGCCCCACGTTTCTGTGCCCCGGTGAGGAGCACCCTGGTGTGGGGTGGATGCTGCCCCACAGCCCTCCCTCCCAGGTGGCCCTGCGGTCCCAAGGGAGAAGCCGCTCAGCTCCGCAAGCAGCCCCTAATTGACTTCCCTTAACTGCCCTGAAGGCCTGGAGCAACAGTTAAGAATCACATTACTGCCTTTTATTGTCTCTAATTTTTACCCAAATGGTTTCTGCTGCGCCAGCTAACTAGCGCTCTCATCTCACTTCGCACATCCAGGGTGCCCCAGCTGCCTGTGCCCAGATTCCGGCAGGTTCGACAGAGGTCAAGCACCCCCTTTCTCCCCCCCCACCCCGGGGGCTCACTCCTGGTGGGGGTCTGTATCTGCCGCAGCAGCTCTGTGGGGGGCGGGGGGGAGTGCTGGGGGTAGGCAGGGGGAGAACAGCTGGGAAGTTGACAGGGCAGGCCGCCCCTTCCTTTAACTCTTCAGCCCTCAGTTAGGGACTCAAGAGCAGGCAGAGTCCGTCCAGACGCGCCAGTTCTTTTGGGCTGTGTGACAGTGCAGTTATCCAGACTCCTGCAGCTGTGAGTGACAGAAACCCAGGTAAAACCGAATGGCGAAGAAAAGGGAGTGCTTTAGACCCTGGAACTGGGAAACCCAGGAATAGAATTCGCTTCAGGCATAGCTGGATCGCGTCGCTCCACGATGTCTGTAGGGTTTCAGCTCTCCCCACCTTTCTGATTGCTTCTCTCCACACTGGTTTCTTTCTCAGGTAGGTCTTCCCAGGAGGTGGCAAAGACCCATCCTCTGCTGCCATAGCTGCTTCCTCCTGGGTCCAAGAACAGCCCTGGGGTCTCACCAGCCCGGCTCAGGCCATGGGTCCGTCGCAGAGGCTGTGGCTGTGCCCAGGGCAAGGGCCTGGGTGACGGGCCAGGTGTGGCCCGCGGGTCCCTGTCCTGGTAGAGGGTGGGGTGGGGATGGGGCTCAGGCAGGGCCAAGCCGCATGGAAAGGGGGAAGAGGAGCCGTGACCACAGCTGGGAATGGAGCTCAGCGGGGCCTGCCAACCATCCCGCCTCAGGCCCCTCCTCTGACCTAGGGGTGGGTGAGAGGGCTGGGTCTGCAAAGCCACCTCTGAGAGGCCGTTGCTTTCGTTGTTGTCTTATTGTACACCTGTATAGTTGCCTGAGTACCGCAGACCCCACCCCACCCCATGCCTGTGCCCCTCTCTCCGCGGGAGCAGGGCCCAAAGACCTTTCCTTCTCATTGCCACACTCTCCAGAAATTCCCCAGATCCTGTCCACTCAGGACTCCCCCAGATCCCCACCGAGTGACATGAAGAGGATCACCCCTAGTGATCCTGGAGGCTTGGGGATGCAAGGGGGTCTTCGTGGGAGGAGGGCTAGCTCTCTCTTCTGGGAAAACCCGTCCAGGCAGCTGCGCAGGGTCCCGCCTGGTCCCCCACTGCCTGCCCGAAAAGTGACAGACCTGGAGGGCATCGAAGCTGGAAGGACAGACCGTGTGAAGGCTCCCTGTGCCTCCCCTGCCCCTCATTGACGAGTGAGGAAGCAGAGGCCCAGAGAGGTTAAGGCATTTGACCCGGGCCTCTCAGCAGCCAGCACGGTGTTGTGGCAGGAGCCTGAGCTTGCCTCCTCGGCGATTCTGAAAGTCCACCAGGGCTGGCGGGGCTCCTTCTCCACACCCAGCTCTGGTGGGCCCTCCACTCCAGGGTGAGGTTGGTCCCCCTCAGTGTGACGCCTGTCCTGGTTGTCACTCCTCTTGTGATTGGCGTCCCCTCGGTGGGCGACGTGAAGGCACGAGGACACAGGCTGGTCCATCAGAGAGCAGCTGCCCAGAGGCCCCCACCCCCAGCCTCTGTCTCCTTCAGCCAAGTGGGGTTAGAGGACCCCCCAATCCCGGATGAATGGCCCTCAAGACCCCGGGGGTCAGGGGGTCAGAGGTCAGGAGGCCAAGCCTCCCTGAGACCCCTGCTGCAGGTGTGCAGGCGTCCTTCCCAGGTGAGCTAGGCAAGCTCGCCCCACCCTTCCAGGGCTCCTGCTCTTTTGGAAGAATCACCGTGAAGGGTGATCATCATCCTTTAATTATAGAAAGGATCCTACGCTTCATAAATTGTTTTCTTTCTGAGAGGAAAAGGAAAATCTTCTGAAAATGGGATTTTAGAGTCTGATTGGGGAGAACGGGGAGGGGAGGGCCTTCCTTTCTGATACTTGACTAGTCCAGTTAACCGGCTCCCGCTTTCCAGGTCACCGTGGTGATGGGAGGACAGAGTAGGGAGTCCCTGATAAATGGCTTTCTGAGCCTGTGCGTCATCTCCAGACTCTCGCCATGGACTGAGCCCATCGTCTCTCCCCCTCTCCCCCTCCTCTTCCTCCTCCTCCTCACCACTGAGGAGCTCCAGCTGTGGGCCAGGCATGGGGCTGGTGTTCAGATGGGCACTGCCTTAAGGAATGAGCACGATGGCAGGAACTCTTCACAGGTCTGGAAGCCGGAACTCCAAGAATCTGCAGCCCTCGCCCAGGGTTTCTCAGCAGGAAGTGGCAGAGCCGGGATCTGGGCCCTGGTCACCAGGCTCCGAAGCTCTTGCCCGACGTGCTGTGCCTTTCTGGGCAAGGACGCCCATCTTTTTATAAGCCGAGGACTCTGGCCTCACTCTCAGCACACGGGGACAGATACGAGGCTCCCCCCTTCCTGTCCCTCCGTGCGGGTTCTACTGGGGTTACAGTTTATCTTTGACCCAGAGCAAATCCAGGGCGCTGGCTGCCATGCCAGATGCCATTGGCTGGGTGTCTTTCTGTTTTTCAAGAGAGATGACTGACTCTGAGACTCTGCAGCCAGGGTCTGGGACATGTTGAGCTCTGGACTTCATGCCCATGGACTCTTCTGGAGTGGCGGAGCAGCATCTGTCAATTACACTGGCCAGGCTCGCATAAACCAGGGGAGGAACGCAGCACTCCTCCCCCTCCCTCCTCCTCTCCCTGTCCCCCCCTCCTTCTCTCCCTCCCCCTCCCCTCTCCTCTCCCCCCACCCTCCTTCTCTCCCTCCCCCTCCCCTCTCCTCTACCTCCCCCTCCCTCTTCTCTCCCTGCCCTTCACTCCTCCTTCCTCCCTCCCTCCCATATCATCCCTGTAACTACAAAATTAGAATCTTCTATTGTGTCTCGTATCCAACTGATATCCATCCATCCATCCATCCATCCATCCATCTACCCACCCACTCATCCGTCTGTCCATCCATTCGTCCTTCAATCTTTTCTTTTAATGGGTACGTATTCCAATGACTGCTTCATGAGAGCAAAGATCATTGGGTCCCTCGGGTCGTATTTGTTCGCCCTGCCCCAGCCCTTCTTTTGTGTGTGTGAGCCTAATATGTAATTTAAAATTTTCTAGTAGCCACATTAAAAATTTTAAAAGAAACATGTGAAATGAATTTTAACAATGTATTTGCTTAAGTCGATATGTAAATAATATCTAATGTTATTATTTCAACATATAATTAGTATTAAATTAGTAATGATGTATTTTACATCCTTTTTTTTAAAAATATCTTTACTGAGAAATCTTCACATATGTACAGTCCATCCATAGTATACAATCAATGGCTTACAATATCATCACATATTCATCACCATGATCTTTTTTTGCATATTTGCATCTCTCCAGAAAAATAAATCAGAAGAAAAACTCCTGCATCCCATATTGCTCATCCCTCCTTCTCCTTGACCACTAGTATGTCAATCTACCCAATTTCTTTTTTATCCCTCATCCCCCCTACTATTTATCTACCTATTTTTCCTTATCTTTTTACTCATCTTCCCATACCCTGGGTAAAAGGAACATCAGACACAAGGTTTTCACAATCATATGGTCACATTGTAAAAGCTGTATAGTTACACAGTCTTCTTCAAGAGTCAAGGCTATTGGAACACAGTTCAGCAGTTTCAGGTACTTCCCTCCAGTCACTCGAATATATCATAAACTAAAAAGGGGCATCTATATAATGCATAAGAACAACCTCCAGGATAACCTCTTGCCTCTGAAATCTCTCAGCCACTGAAACTATTTTGTTTGATTTCTCTTCTGCCTTTTGGTCAAGAAGCCTTCTTCAATCCCATCATGCCAGGTCCCCACTCATCCTGGAGTCCTATCCCACATTGCCAGGGAGATTTACACCCCTGAGAGTCATGTCCCATGTGGGAGGGGATGGCGGTGGGGGGAGGGCAGTGAGTCCTCCTGCTGAGTTGTCCCAGCCCTTCTTTTTTTTTTTTAGCATGGGCAGGCACTGGGAATCAAACCCGGGTCTCTGGCATGGCAGGCGAAAATCCTATCACTGAGCCCCCGTTGCACTGCCCCCAACCCTTCTTTACTGTTACTTTCCTGTGTCACTTTTTCAGCAGTGAGGACCAACCCAGTAGGTCAGAAATAGCACTTCTGCAAGGTTCCCTTCATGTGTGAGTAATGACAGAACACTTCTGCTCCCCTGTCCCTGTGGGTGAAAACCTCTGGGCTGTCATTCTCTGGACACATGTGACCTTGTCTTTGATCTTGAGCAAATTTACAGGCCCCTGGAAGAACTGGTTTGACTGAGACCAACCAAGAACAAAACATCGAGTCTCATCGTTGAGTCAAAATGCAGATTTCCCATTGAAATACAAATCTTTCCTTTGAAAAGGTCGGATGGAATGGTGCATAAAAAAAGAATTGCAGCTGGTTTCGAATAGGGCACTGGAAACAACAAAGTCCCATCCAAGAAGTCTCTTTGGCCCTGTGCCCACAGCTTCTTCTTCTGCTTGTGATTTGGTCACATTATCATTCTCCTCCAGCTCCTGTCACGGAGCCCGTATCCTAGGCGACAGACGGTTGGTCAGACAGATGGACAGACAGACGGACAGGTGGCCTCTCTGTCTAAGCAGACCTCCAGGGTTGGGTCCCAGGATCCCTGTGTGGAACCACCAGCTCCTCTCCTGTCCCAATCACAGGGTAGGTCCTCTGGTCCGGCCATCTCAGCTCCCTGGTAGCCAAGCTTTGGTCCGAAACGAGCGACCCCCAACCTTCACACCATGTTCTACGTCCAGACCCCATTCCTCTGTGGCCGACCACATTCCTCCGTGGCCGACACCTGATGGGAACCCCACACCCCATTCCTTCCAACCCCGAGTGCCATTCCTCTGTGGCCGACACCTGATGGGAACCCCACACCCCAGTTCCTTCCAACCCCGAGTGCCGGCCATCTGGGTATGTCCCAATGGCTCCCGGGGATGGCCCGGCCACAGCGAGGTGGGGAGAGACACAGCAGAACTGAGCCCGCTGTGTGGCTTATTTTCCGACCTACACCCACCCTGTTCCTAGAGGATTTAACGTGGATGACAAAAATACATGCAGCACAATCACACTAAAATAGAAGAGAGATGGAGGCGAAGGGGAACGAGGAGGAAACTCTGACAAAGTCCGGGGGTGTGGGGAGTCTAAGGAGAGGCTCGTGATTTGGAAGGTCAGGGGTGGGGACCGGGTAGGGGTGGGGGGCGGTGGCCCCATTAAGTAAAGTCTGTGTACAAATGCCCGGACTCTGTAAAACAAGGAGAGCTGACTCATGGGACAACACATTGTTCTGCCTTACAAAAGTATTCAGTACGGGATGTTTTAAAGGAAGCTTTCTCAAGTGCAATTGAAGGAAGATGTGGCTTATAACGACTCAATTTACAAGCTTTAAAGAATCGACTGCTACGTAAAGGGAGGCCAGTGGGTCCCCACTGCCTGGACCCTGCATGGCTGTCCTGGATCTTTGGTGCCACCTGGATGGCGGCTTTTCTCCTCCCTGAGCAATCAGCAGGTGACATTACAGAGCCCTTTCCAGGTGGCCTGGCACGCAGGAGATGCCCAGGGGGCCGGGCGGGCCTCACGAGGAGCTGGGATCCAGGACCTGCTTTTTGTTCATCTTTTGCCCATTCACCTCTCAGAGACCATCTTCCACTGTTCACCCTCATTGGTGAGGCTTCTTTATGTCTTGGAGATGTTTACCTACTATCCAACTTTGGTCAGGTCTTTATCTTGTAAGTATTTCCCCTATTTGGCCATTGTAATTTTGCTAATAGAGATTTAAAGATTTATTTTATTGAGTGACTCCTCCATGCCAGGCTCTGGGCTGGGTTCTGGATTAACACGGTGCACACAAAGCAAACACGGTCCTTCCACTCCTGTCTCAGGAGGGAAGGAAACAAGAATCCAATCATTGCACAGATCAGATGGTCACACCTGCCTTGGGTATCCTGCAGAAGAGGTCACATGAGGTGGGGGGGTCCTGTGGGGCGACCTGAGGAAGCAAGAGGGGCTCGCCCAGGTGACTGTGAGCCAAGGCCCTTGCAGGGGGTGGGGGCAGAGGCCAAGCAGAACATGGCTGAGGGGAGGGACCAAGGCTGCAGGGCCAGGCCACCCGGCCTTGGAAGGGACCCTGGGATTTCACATGGGATCTCTGAAGGGCATCCAGCAGGCAGAGGCATGACCTGGCTTAGGTTTGCAGAGCTCTCTGGCTGCCCTGTGGGGTCCAGGGCAGGGGAAGGGGGCCAAGGTGTTGGTGGGAGGGATGTGGCTGGGAAGCAGTTCCAGTGGCTGGGCTGAGTGGCAGCGGTGGAGTTTGAAGGAAGGGCCGAGGGGGTGGGCACAGACTCTGCAGAGAGACAGCCCCATCTACGAAAGGGATGAGAGGCTGGCTCCTGAAAGAAACAGCCGACCACGACCAGCAAGGGGCATGGGCTGCAGGGAACGTGCCCACTCCCTTGTGCTTTCCATGGGGAACCCCTGCCTCCTCTGGGGCTGGCCCGACCTTGCTGGGGTGCGAACTGGCACTCAGGAGGGCTCCGTACCACTTGCTGAGTCTGAACGGGTTCAATCTGTCTCCCACGAGCAGCCTGAGAGGGGACACTATGTCCATGCTACACACACAATCCTGCCTGCTCCCCCAAATTCTTTATGCCAGAAATTCTACTCAGATAAGGGAAAGAAAACAGAACAAGAATTTTCTACAAGCAAGGGCCCCCTGAGCATGTCTGCTGATAATTACAGAGCTGGCCCCATGCCGGAGCCGGGTCTGGCCACTGGATCCCCATCAAGGGAAGCAGGTGCCCTCCAACCCAAAGACACACCTATCCTATTTTTGATGGAAACGTTGCCTAATTGATCTCCTTTAATGCCCCGCGCCTTCTCTCTTCTCCTCTTTCTTTCAATCTCAGATGATTTCTAAAAATCCCAGAATATGTCATGGGGCCTCTAAAAGAGAGAGAGAATCAAGCCAAACTAATTCCAGCAAAGTAAGAGGAATTAGGTTTAATTTAAGGAGGTAACCAAAAGAACCGAGCTGGTCTTTCTTCCCTCCCAGGAACGAGGCTGACTAGGCATTGACTTGGGCAAAAGGCAGGGCACTGTGGCCACCTCGCCCGCAGCCCCTGCCGCCTGTTCCCTCCCAGGCCTTCTCCCGGCTGGGATGGTGGGTTTGGACATCACTGACCATGGTTAAGTTTTATCATTATTAAGGTTCAGTGCTAACTTTCTCCCCTTATTTCCTTCCCACTTAGTTTCAGGGACAATAAACTCTATTTTTTTTGTGTGCTTTTTTTGCTGCATGGGTCGGCACCTGGAATCCAACCCAGGTCTCCGGCATGGCAGGCGAGAACTCTGCCTGCTGAGCCTCCATGGCCTGCTCAGTTCCTTTGATTTAGTGATTATAGGAGCAGAGAATTAGTCAAATGCAGGCTGTGAGCACAATGTGGAATGGGGGCCCAGTTGGCTTTTGCCAAGGTGCCGTGGCTGCCCACAGGCTCGTCGTCCAAAGATCAGGCAAATGGGGCTTTGTGAAGTCTGAAACTGGATAGGTTTTAATTTAAGAGCAGAACTCCAGCCCTCACCTCTCTCTCTCTCAGCAGAAAAATAGTTATGTTTGTGGGTGACACATTCCTAAAGCAAATTGTGCTAAACCACTGTGCTGAAATGCATTATATTGACTCGTCTGGGGCTGTGCTTTTCCGAGTACAACATGGAGTTGGCTAGTAATAAAAATAAATAAGAATTATATATCATTTCATTCATTTTTTGTATTACGCTTGCAAAATGCATAAGGATATAATACAACGTGTTGCAATATAGTTTTCGAAAATACAATGATAAAAGTAATCCCTGATACGGAATGAGCTGTGGGGTGGATTAAAATGCAAAGCAGAGCGGGGCAATGGCGGCTTTGAAGGCGCTTCCTGGGTAGGTGATGTGTGGGGATGTCATGCCCCCTCCTCTTGCCCCTGGGCAGGCTGGACCTTGTCCTGGAGCTGCTGACCCTCGTGGTCAGCTTGAGGCTGGGCCTGCCCTGAAGTGGGCCCTGGGGGCCTGAGTTTTCCCAGGCATGTGGGGCCAGACATGAGCAGGAAAAGTTTGTGTTTGTTGGACAGCACATTCTGTTCTCTTGGCAGCCCTGAGCTTGGGTGGCTACAGTGAAATGTAGACAAACGGAAGGCCTGGGTCCGGGGGTCCTCAGGTTCAGTAAACACACTCTGCCTGCTGCTTTGCAGTCTCAGCTGCAGTGGGGACCACATCTCAGGGTCCCTGGGAGCTCCAAGGAGAGGGTCGGTTCGAGGAAGAAGCACCCCCTGCCCTCTCCTTAGGGGATCCTAGTCGACTCAGGTAAGGGGTGGGCAGGGAAGGAGCCCCCCAGACCAGCACTGGGATGTCTGGCTTTGGCAAGTTCTTGTCACAATTCCCAGCATCTGTCACCACCCCCAAATGCATGTGCACACATGTGGAAGCATGTGCACACACGTGGAAGCATGCGCACGCATGTGGAAGCATGTGCACACACGTGGAAGCATGTGAACACACGTAGAAGCATGCGCACACATGTGGAAGCATGTGCACACATGGAAGCATGTGCACACACAGAGACACACATGAGGATGCACATACAACATGGACATACACATACACATGGACACACATATGGATGCACCCATGTGGGTACACACATGTAAGCACATGTGTGTGGGTGTACATGACCACACATGGACAAACACACATGTGCATGCACACACAGAAGACTTGCATCCCATTCCCAGGGCTTCCCCGTGGTGGGGCACCCCTCCAACCCCATAGGAACAGGGATCCCCTGTTGTAGTGCAGTGCCCCCGCCTTGGTCCCCTCTCTCCTGGACCTGGCCGCAGCGCCTCATCAGCTCCAGCTGGCTCTGGCCCTTCCAAGCCGTTCTCGGCCCAGCAGGCAGAGTGGCCTTCTGGCCCCAGCCCCCTCTGTGGCTTCTGTTGTTCTGGGGACAAAGCCCTGTCTCCACCTCACCTCTTGCCAACCTCCCCAACCTCCCCACTTTCCTCCTCTTCTCTTCTTCTCTGTGGCTCTTCAGAGCCCTTTGCTTGGCATCTTCCCCACTCTGGGCACCCCCGAGAATTCAGTGTAGGTGTCACCTCCTTTGGGAAGCCCCCCCTGCTTTCCCTGACCTGATTCCCTTCCCTGGAATGCCCCCACCTCCACCCTAAGCCCCAGCTACACCTCTCCTTCTCAGCGCGGGTCCCAGGTGACTTTTCTGTTCACCGTGTAACCATCTGAGGTCATCTGTTCCTCCCTCCAAACTGTGTCCCCACCGGAGCAGGCTGAGGAATTGTTGGGTGGAGGAGACAGGGAATGCTTCCTCAGGCCCGGGGCTGCAGCTGTCCCCTCAGGACCTAGAGGAGTGGCACTCTTCAGTGTGGGGCAGCCCCTGGGAGGTGACCTTCCCAGACAGAGAACTGGGCTGAGGGCCCCAGGGTCCCGACTCCCGGCCAGACTGTGAGCCCACACCCCCACACACACCCTCCCCGCCTGCAGAAAGACTTCAAGGAGTGTCCCTCCTGATGGGGGACAGGAGACAGAGGGGAGTCTCTCCTGATGGGGAGCAGGAATAGAGGGGAAGTGACCTCTGGGGAGAGCAGGGCTTGTGCGGTGCCGGGGAAGGAAAGATGCCCTCTGCTAGAGGCTCAGTTTTCAGCTTGTTCACAGGCCCAGGGAGAGTTGAGATCCAGGCGGCGTGGGTGGGCAGGCTTGGAGGCCTTTTCTGTACCCCGTTCCCCAGGCCCCAGCAGAGACAGAGCCTGCCTGGGCTTCTTCACGTGCACAGCTGAGCACAGGGAGGAGCGCAAAGGAGGGAGGAGGGGAAGGGGAGGACTATCTCGGGGGAAGCAGAACATCTTGGGCTGGTGGAAAAGGCCAAACTGTCTCCAGCAAGGCCCTCTCCGTCCCTTCTACCCAACAGCTGACCATCCCCTGGCCACTTGGCTGCGGCCCAGGATGCGTGTGTACAGGTGTGAGCATGAGTGCACACACCTGTGTGTATTGAAAACGTGCCCAGACACCCGGAGTTGTGGAGAGGCCTCCCCTGGGCAGTGTCCCCAACCCTCTGAAAGAGATCTCTCTTCCAAGGAATGCCCTGGGGTCCCTGCAAGCTCCCTAGTGGTCTCCCACTAGGAGATGTGGCCGGATGTCCCAGGCTTCTCCAGCCTCAGAGGTGCTGAGAGACCCAGCTCGGGTCCAGCACAGCAGCCCTCTGCTGACTTCACAACAGCACATTCCAGGTGCCAGCACAGCTCTTGGCTGGGTCACCTGCGTGGCTGCTCCTGATAGGCAGGCTCTGTGGTGGCCTCGACAGGGCCAGGGATGTCTGGGGAAGTGCAGGGCCACTCAGATCCTTCTGAAGGCGCTCAGGGAGATAGCTGGGCTGGGCCCTAAGATGGAGAGAGAATTTCACATCCCAGACCATCCTTGGAGTTCCCTCTCATGCCCACCAGCCAACTACCCCGGCCTAGGGAGGAGGCAGCAGCTGCTCTAAACCCACTCTAGAACCTCACTGACTGAGTGCTTTGGGGGAGCAGGTAAGTGTTTGTCCTGTTTGTAGCCCTGCCACCTGTGAAGGGCCGTGGACCCTGAAGAATGCCTGAGCAGACCCTAAGAGGGCCCTTCCGCCACATGCCACCAAGTCTTGGCCCTCAGGTAGCTAGAGATGCCAGTGCAGCAGTGTCAGGGGGTCTGGTAGAGGCGGCAGTGCCCAAGTGAGGTGAGGCTGCCTGGCTGGGGGCTGGAGCAGGAAAGGGGAAACAAAATGACAGGTACCAAGTAGTGACACGGCAGGTGGGAGTGGCCTGGAGAGCTCCTGAGACTTGCTCTCACTTCATCTCCCTGAAGCACCCTGCGAGTGGGTGGGGTGATACTGCAGGAGGTGGAATCCTGCCTTCCTGGTGGGGGTGGGAGGGCATATGTAATGAGCCATGCGACCCTCACAAAACAGTGGGACCCGGAGAAACACAGCATGCAGGGTGAGGCCAGGGCTATCATTTTGTTTTTTAAGGAATTCGTGGTTCTTGTGCAGGGTAGTGAGGGAACTGTGGTGACGAGCTGTTTCCATACAAGGTAGAACATGCTAGATGCCCCAAGAAGGGAACACACAGGCAGCAGTGGGAATTGGAAGGAAGGAGAGCTGGTGAAATTTCTACTTCTGTGAGGCTCCCTAGCGGTCCTGCACACTTCCTGCTGTTTGCTCACTCGGTGATGTCTACACAACACTCACACCCTAAGGCGCTAACCAACGCCCCGTCCCAGGTGGGAGCTGTGCTTTTCAGTGTGCAGAGCAAAACCGCAGTCTGGGGGTTCTCCTTAGGAAGAGGCAAATGCTGGTCATTTGCTGACTTGGTGTCAGGAGGCCCTTCCCGGAAGAGCCCTTTCAGCCCTGCACAGCAGCTCATCCAGGAACCATGCATGCGGCTTGCAGAACCCTTTGGAGGCAGTTGGGACTCACGTGTCAGTGGGGACCATCAGGTGAATTTTCAAAGCACCATCCCTCCAGAAGGCATCCGCTGAGCTCCACGTGGCCCCAAGGACACTTTATTTATGTCCCAGCAGATGCTCTGAGAAACCACGCTGTCACAACTCAATCTTTTGGAATACCATGGTAATTTTTTTAAAAAGTATACATACACTTTTTTTGGCCACATCTTGATGTCCCTCCACCCACAGAAGCCGTCAAATAAAAATTAATTTTGTTTTAAAAAAAACCAACATGCTGCATATTTTTGACACTAAGTATCTATTCATTTGCATGGGACACGTCCTTCCATAATGAATCCTCGTAACGTTTAAATTAAACACAGTAAAAGAATGGTTAATGCTATAACATGCTGACAATTTCACCTGGCCAATATTTTTATTGCCTTGTACAATAAACCTAACAGAGCACAACTTGCTTTTGACTGGTGGAAAATCGGTTATGAACCGCCAGGGAGCGGCCAATTTTTCAAATGCAGCCATTCAGTCACACTATAGCTGCAAAGATTTTTTTTTCCCCATACACTATCGCTGTTATAATCTTTTGAGGATATTTTATCACGGCAATAACCTCCTCAAAATCAGTCTTTACTGCAGTTAATGACTGGACAGCTGGAGCTATAACTGGCCTTGGCTTGGCCCCCAGCTATTAGCTAACAAACCAGTTGTTATCTGCAGGTAACAACCGATTTCTTGTGGAATTTTCTTGGTAAAGTGCCTCACTGGATCAAAGTTGTTTTTCCCCCCTTTCTGCCGCAGCCTCACATCCTCAGTGAGCTAAGAGCGAGAGGTGAAAGCCAGTGGCTCCCTAACTTCCAAGCACGAGCCATGAGATCCTGGAGAGCAGCTAACTGCCCCCCACCCCCACCCCACCCCCACCCCGCGCACCACCAGAGGCTCCTGCCACATGGTTGGGTTTGTGGGAGGGCGGCAGGAAGAGAGGGTTCTGCTAAACTGATCAGACCGAGAACGAGGCTGGTTGCCTTGGCAGAAGCTGAGGCCAGACCAGGGAAAGGCGGGCTTAAAAACTGTCCCAGGGAGTTAGAAGATGAGAAAGTGGGGCAGATTTCAGGTACAAGGGAAATCTGAATTCGCAAGCACCTTGTGTTTGCTAAACCTTGGCACTTTAGATTTATCCATCCCCATTTCACATGTGCTTCACTTTCCATCACCCTCATAAAATGTGAACTTTTTAAACTGGTGATTTAAAGTTATGAAACGTTCGTCTATTTTACAGACAGCGTATTTTTTAAGGACAAGATTAGCAAATTTGGACCTTGACACCAAGGCTGAGAGATGTTAACGCAAAGGATCTCTCTCTTGTGATTAAATATCATGGGTGGACTTGAGTGAAATGCCCGGGAGAGCATTTCTACTGAATGCTAAGCCCAGGGAAGCCGACTTCCAAAGAAGCATCCTACCCTCAGTTCTTCCTCTTTCTGACCTGGACAGAGGAGGAGCGCAGCTCCCTCTCCATCTATAATTGTGCTTTGATATGCCCAGAATCCACCTCAGGAGAAGTGGGCAAGGGTGCTGTCGGGTCAGAGTAAGGAGGCAACACTTCGAGGTGATCACCTGTTCATGGCAGCAGTTTGAAATGCTGCAGATTTACCAGTGTTTACTTTATGAGATTAGGATTCCATTCCTGAAATCACAGTGCTGATTGCAGTAACTTTACATATGCGTCTTTAACAAGCAGGGCAAAACAAAAAATTAATTTTTTTAAAAGCGAAATAAGCCTTTCTAGCCTGGAGTGAAGACCAATTAAAATCACTTCAAATTTTTAAATGAGTTTTAATTGGAGAGAGAGGAGTTCTTTGAAGAATATGAATTTCGCTGAACATTTGAAATCATTGTGTATTGGGCTTGTTGGAAGCCTGCATTGCTTATAAATTGAATAATAAAAAAAGTGAGCACAGTATTCGTTTTTGAATTATCTGTTGTCCCCTCGGGGCAAGGTCCAATTTCTGTAAATGTGGAGGGTCACATTGGGTAATGTGGAGGGCAAGCCAGGCTTTCTACGAATTCTCAAATTCAAACATTGCTACTGGACTAAAGCAATTCTGTGATTTTAAATCATTTTGAATTTCATAAACCCAACTCTTTAACCTTTTGTAAATGACAAAAAGTGCAACACATTCTTAACATTTCTGATCATTCCACACTGTGCTGGACCCATAAAGCTCATCTTTTCCAAATTTAAGCACTTAAAAATGTGAAGTGCTCCAATAAATTTAAATTGGCATATGCTGCGCATATCAATGGGAAATGATTCAAGCATTAGACACTGGAAGTGGTGAATGAGGGCAAGCAAGCCAGAGCATCCATTGTCACAGGATTGATTTTTAATGACTTTTTATTGATTAGGTGCCTTTTAAACCTGATGGCCTAAGGTTGGTCTCGCATATCTATCAAACCCACACCCGTATCCGCAGCCAGCTCAGTTTTCATAGCAAAGGCAGGCCGCTTCTCCCCTTTTGCCAACTCAGTCACCAGAGTGGACGTGGCCTGCCAGGAGAGGTCCTGACTTGCACGGGGTCATCCAAGGACAAAGACAGAGCAGCCACGTGGCAGAAAGACAGTATATGGTCCAGGATTCTAGTGGTTGAAAGCTGCAGAATCCAGTTCAAGCCAAAAAGGGATTTATTGGTTCTCATAACTGAAAAGGCCTAATGTAGTTCAGGAATGGCTGGATCCAGGGGCTTTCTCTCTTTTCTTCCTCTTTTTTCTCTCTCAGCCTTGCTCTATCTCGTACTCCCATTTTCTCCCTCAGTCCTCTTTCCCCTTCTCTTTTGCTCCACCTCTCCACCATCTCTGCTTCCCAGTTATGATGCCTTCAGGCAAGGTTTTCTGTACTTTGTGGCCCTGGCAGTTCTAGGCTCATATTCTCCAGCTCCAAGTCCATCAGAGAGAAGTACTCTCTTAACAACATTCCAAAGGAGGCCATGAATTGAGTCTCAATGGGCCACATTGAGTCTAATGGCTGTTTCTAAACCAGCCCGTACAGTCCATGGGGATGCAATAATTTGATTGGCCTTACCTGGACCACAAGGACACTCTTGGAGCCAAGAGTGGAATAAAATTCCACACACTTGAATTGGAAGGGAGAGTCCCTCTTATGAGGTATAGAAGCTGTCCTTCAAATGTTTCTAGTTCTCTCTGCTCTGGGCAATGGTAGGTTGCCCTTACCTGCTCCCTTGAAACCAGGTATGCCATGTGATCTGCCTTGATCAGTGAAACATGAATGGAAGTTATGTGTATCATGGCCAGATGGAAACTTTAAGAGCTCCAAGCATGCATGCACCTGCATCTTGGGACCCAAAGGTGAAGCACCCCAAACCAGTTACACTGCGATGGGCATGGGAAATAGAAATAAATGTAGGTTATAAAAATAAAAACTATTTAGGGATTACTTATTGACATAGCAAAATGGCATGGAATTCAGTATCAGAAATGTGGCATTAACTTTGTGATGGGTGGCAAGCAGGGGGTGGGCGGGTAGGCTCATCAGAATCTAGAAAGATGACAAAATGTATTTAGTAAGCAGTGAAACTTTTGACCAGTCTATCACCTGGCAAGAAATAAACATGTGGATCATGGGGACAGTTTGGAGAACAAAATGTTCATGGTGTGTGTTGGTGCTACTGGTTGCATTTGGCAAGACATCACAAGAAATAGATGACCTTAAAAATAACTGTCTGGCAATAATGAAAGGGAAATTATGGTGTTAGAAAATGCAGCCCCATTCTCAACCATAACTAGCAAAAAATAAAATTGAGGACTACTTTCAGTGACAAGTGCATATTAGAACTCAGCCTCTCAGAAATAGTAAAATCAAGACTATACCCGTCACACCATTGTTAAAAGCTCTGAAGAGATTAAAATGTCTCAGCATAAGGACCTAGCTGAGGGTGTGAAGCCCACTGACTACTTCTAGTTGTATGAGAATTTTGAGGGAAAAGAAAATTAAGATAAGAGTCTTTCCCCAAAGCCTAATAGTTTCAAGGCACACATGGCTTCCTCCTAATATTAAGAAACGAGATGCACACTCCACAAGCCCACACCCTCTCTTGAATCCTTCAGAAAACTGAGGTCATAGGGCAAGCAACTAATTCAAAATCAGGAAAGGTATGGGAGCCTCCAGGAAGAGAAAGGGCATGAGCACTTGTTTCCCTAGAGTAGAAGCCACTAGGCACTGGTAGGGAGAATTCAGCCAGACAAACTGATGGAAGCCAAGTGTAGATTGGAGGCACAATGTCAGTGAAGTCCATAAGGGCTGCAGAAATGGGAGTGCGCATCCTTTTGTAAGATTCTTCTCCACAAATCTTACCAAGCACCAAGCACTTGAAGCCACAATCTTGACAAAGCTTCCTCCATTCAGTCTTAGGGGAGGGTAAAAATAAGCTGGACAAGAAGGGACAAAACTCCACTCAGCCTATTTGCTTCTATCTTTGTTATGGACCAGCAGCCTTAATTTGCAGGAGGAAGGGCATCAAAAATATTTGCCCTTATAGAAATGGTGAAAACTTATTGTGGGTGGGATAAGGAAAAAGGCAAAATCTCTCTAGACCTGGGGAAGAGGCAGGAATAGGGACTGGTCCCAGAATAGCAAGATGGATAAGGCATTTGTGAAAGTCACACGCATAAAATCTAGGGGCACAAAACTTGCTTAAGAGTTAGCCTTCATTGGGACATTAGAGAACATTCCCGCTTCCATCACTGCCATCACCACCACCAGAGTAAAAATAACGGTAGGATAGATCTAGAGATACTACAAGATGCAAACTCTCTTTACAGCACAGTCCAAATGGGAAGACCCAAAGCTGAGGCTGAAACAGACACTGAAGGGGGGAAAACACCAAAGGCAAATGGGCACCCATCCTAAACAGGTAACGAATTTGAAGCCTTATGGTGCACTGCAGGTAACCATAACAATAACAGACTTCAAGCCCAGCCCAACTCATAATAAATTTAATGAAAAAATCTGCACTGAAGTCTATGCTAAAGGAAAGATATGCCCATTTCAAGTGTACAAATGACATATCTCAAACGCTACTGACCTATACAGGTGTTTGGTTTTTAATAAAAAAAAAATGAAGCACATGCAAAGGCAAGAAAAAACAACAAATCAGAGAGACAATACAATCAACAAAACTGGTAACAGATATGACACAGCTGTTGCAACTGTCTGACAGTTAATTTAAAATTACTAGGATTAATATGTTAAAAGCTGTAATGAAAAAGATGAACAGCATGCGAGATCAGATGGGCACTTTCAGAAGAGAGATAGAACTATAAGAAGGAATCAAATGGAAATGCTAGAAATGAAAAACATAGTAGCAAAGGTGAAGAATGCCTATGACAGGCTCATCAGTAAACTTGTCAGAGTTGAGTGAACATGAAGATAGGTCAAAGTTATCTATCCTAACTGAAACACAAGCAGAAAAATGATTACAAAAATTCACAGACAAAAGAAACACAGATGAAAGCATACAAGATCTCTGAGGTAATATCAGACGGTATAACATATGCCTTGTTAGAATTCTAGAAAGAGAAGAGAAGAAGAATGGGGCAGGAAAAATATTTGAAGAAATAATGGTCAAAAATTTTCCAAAGTTAATGACAGACACCAAAAAACAGATCCAGGAAGCTCAGAGCATGCCAAGCAAGATAAATATGTTCACCGTAAAAACAAAAGCAAAAACAAAAACAACCCATGTAGATATATTGTTTCTAGATGCTGAAAACAAAACAACAAAGAGAAAATCCTCAAGTCAACTGGAAGTGTAGGAGGGGAGCACATTATATAACGAGGAACGAAAAAAGAATTATAGCATACTTTTTATCAGAAAATATGCAAGCCAGAAAATAATGGCATGCTGTCTTTAAGGGGCTGAAAAGAAAAAAGCAAACAGACATTTATCTAGAAATCTAAATAACGGAGGGAATTAATTGCCAGCAGACCTTCTTTAGGCAGGAGGAATATGATAACAGACAGAAATTAGGATGAAGGGTGCTGGAAATGGAATACATAAAGGTAAAATAAAATTATTTTTAAATCACTTTCAAAGATAACTGTCTAAAGCAAAAATAGTAGCAATTCTTGTGTATTTAAAAAGACATGAAGGTATATATTATACAATAAAAGACAAATAAAAATGTCATAAAAGTAAAAAATATAATAATAGCTTATAGGACAGAAGGGAAAAGGTAGGGATATATTATTGTAAGGTCATTACGTGAAACAATATAGTGTTATTGGGAGTTAGATTCTGATAAATTAAAGCCGTATATTGTAAAGTCAAGAGTAACCACTAAAAAATTAATAAAAGAGGTATAAATAATAAGTCAATAATGATGATAAAATGGGATTATAAAAATAGCTATATTAACTCAAATATTGGTAGACAAAAGAGGAAAAAAAGAAACAAAGAACAGATGAAATGATTAGAACACAGCTGGTGAGAGTAGATTTTAATCCATATGTTTCGACAGTCACACTAACTGTGTATGTTTAAATACACCAGTCAAAAGACAAAAACTTACAGATTGGACAAAAAAGCAGGACCTAACAATAAGACACAAGAAACCTGCTTTAAGTATAAGTACAAAGATAGGTGAAAAGTAGCAGGATGATAAAAAAGAAAAAAATCATTAAAAAGAAAAAGAAAGTAACAGGACGAAAAAAGATATATCAGGCAGATTCTAAGTGGAAACTGGAGTAGCTATATTAACAAAATATAAAGCAGAACATGGAATATTATCAAAGTAAAGAGGGACATTAAATAATGATAAAGGAAATATGAAATACCAGTATCTATGGGATGCAGCTTGGCAATGTTCAGAGGGAAATTTGTAGCTATGACTGCTTATATTAGAAAAGAGAAAAGATATCCAATCAATAAGCTAACTGCACATTTTGAGGAACTAGAAAAAGAAGAGAAAACTAAAACTAAAATTAGTAGAAGGAAGGAAATAACAAAGATTAAAGTGCAGATAAATAAAATAAAGAATAGAAAACGAGAATCAATGAAACTGAAAGTTGGTTGTTTGAAAAGAACAATATAATTGAAAAACTTTTAGCTAGACTTGAGAGGGAGAAAAAGGCAGAGGCAAATAACTAAAATCCATAATGAAATAGACACATTACTACTGATCTTGCAGACATATAAAGAATTATAAGAAAATTCTATGAATAATTATATGACAAAAATAAGATAATCTATAGGAAATGGACAAATTCCTAGAAACACACAACTTACCTAAACTGACTCAAGAAGGAAGAGAAGCATGTTCGTGGATTGGAAGACTAAATGTTGTTATGATGTCATTTCTACACAAAGTGTTATACAGATCAACACAATTCCCATCAAAATTTCAAAAGACTGCTTTGCAGAAATGGAAAAGTCAATAATCGAATTCACATGGAAGGGTAAATGGCCCCAAATAGCTAAAACAATCTTGAAAAAGAAAAACAAATTTGGAGGATTTACACTTTTTGATTTTAAAACTTATTACAAAGCTACAGTAATTAAACAGCATGGCATAAGGACAGAAACAAAGACCATTGGAATTTAATGAAGAGCTCAAAAATAAACCCTCACACATTTGGCCAACTGTTTCTTTAACAAGAGTGCCTAGTCCACTGAGTAAAAAAGGGAACAGTTTATTCAACAAATGGTACTGGGAGAACTGGATAGCCAAATTAAAAATGAAGGTGAAGTACTTCCTCAAATAATATACAGAAATTAACTCAAAATGGATCAAGGACTTAAATATAAAAATAAAACTATCAAACTCCTAGAAGAAAACATAAGGAAACATCTTTAGGACCTTGTATTACACAGTGGTTTCTTAGACTTTACATCAAAAGCACAAGCAATGAAAGAAAAGACAGATAAATGGGACTTACTGAAAGTTAAAATCTTTTGTGTAACAAAAGACATTAGCAATTAAGTAAAAATAAAACCTACAGAATTGGAGAGAATATTTGAAAACTATATATCTAATAAGGGTTTGGCAGCTAGAATGTACAAAGAACTCTAACAATTCAACCACAAAAAGACAACCTAATTAAAAAATGAGTAAAAGACTTGAATAGACATTTCTCCAAAGAAATAAAAAAATGCATGAAAGATACGCACCATCATTAGCTGTCAGGGAAATGCAAATTAAAACCACAATGAGATACCATCTCAAAATCACTAAAATGGCTACTATAAAAAAAAAAGGAACAAAAATGTTGGAGAGGATATGGAAAAATAGAAACACTCGTACATTGTTTGTGGGAATACGAAATGGTGCAACCACTGTGGAATACAGTTTGGTAATTCCTCAGAGGCTTACATATAGACTTACCATATGTCTAGACAATCTCACTTCTAGATTTATACCCCAAAGGATTGAAAACAGGGATTTGAACACATATTTGCACATCAGTGTTCATAGCAGCATTTATCTAAGGGTCCATCAACATATGAATGAATAAACAAAACGTGGCATATAAAACAGTGAAATATTATTCAGGATATAAAAAGGAATGAAGTTCTGATGCATGCTACAGCATGGATGAACCTTGACAACAACATGTTGAATGAAATAAGCCAGACACAAAAGGACAAATACTGTGTGATCTCACTTACATGATAAAAGTAGAATGTGTAAATTCATAAAGTCAGAAAGTTGAATACAGGCTACCAGGGGCCAAGTTAAGGAGGGGATTTGGGGAAGTAGTATTTCACTAGTGTGGAGTTTCTGTTTGGGTGATGGAAAAATTTGAGCAATGGGTTGCTCAAATGGTGGTGGAGGTAGAACTTATGAATGTAATTAAGACCCCTGAATTGTACATTTTAAAAGGGATTAAAAGGGGAATTTTAAATTGCATATGCTGCCATAAAAAATGGAACCATACAACACAGAGAGTGAACCCTATTATAAACTGTGAGCTAAAGTTATTAGCATACTTATAATAAATTGCTCATAATAATACTTACAATAATGTTATAATAAATTGTCATCAATTATAACAAAGATACTACTCTAATGTAAAAGATTAATAATAGGGAAAACTGTGTGTTTCAGAGGGATTATATGGGAACTCTGTACTTCTTGCACAAATTTTCTGTAAACCTACAATGCTCTAATTAAAAACAAATAAAAATAAATGAAAATGACTAAATAGAAGATTTCAACAAACCCATAACAAAAAAAAAATTGAACCAGTAATCATAAACCTCCCAGTAGAGAGAAGTTTAGGACTAGACAGCTACATTGGTGAATTTTACCAAATGTTCAAAGAAGAATTAACACCTATCTTTCTCAAACAAAATTGAAAAGCAATAAACTCTTCCTAACTCATTCTATCAGGCTAACATCACTCTGATACCAAAGCCAGATAAAGACATCACAATAAAAGAAAACTACAGACCAATTTCCCTAATGAAGATAAATGCAAAAATCATCAACAAAATACTAAAAAAACAAATCCAACGGCATATTTTTTTCCAAAAGCATATTAAAAGAGCTATACACCATAACCAAATGGGATTAGCCAAGGAATGCAAGGGTGGTTCAACACAAGAAAATCAATCAATGCAACACACCACATTAGCAAAATGAGGGGAAAAATCACATGATCTTCTCAGTTGAAAAAAAATATTTGACAAATCTAATATTCTTCTTTAATTAAAAAAAACACACAGAAAAATAAGAATAAAAGGTAACTTCCTCAACATGATAAAGGGCATATATAAAAACTCACAGCTAACACTATACTTAATAGTGAAAGACTGAAAGCCTTTCCCCTGAGGTCAGGAAGAAGACAGGGATTCCGGCTTTCCCCACTGCTGTCAACAATATACTGGAAATTCTATCTAGGACAATTAGTTAACAGAAAAATAAATAAAAGGCATCCAAATTTGAAAGGAGGAAGTAAAACTATCTCTATTTTTAGATGACATAATCCTTTATACTATGAAATCCTAAAAATCCACAAGAAAATTGCCAGAGCTAATAAACAATAAGCAAATTTGCAAACTTCAAGATTAATACACAAAATCAAGTGTGTTTCTATATGCTAAATGATAATAATACAGAGTGGAAAAATTTTTAAATTTCATTAACAATAGCATCTAAAATAATAATGCACCTAGGAATAAATATGAACAAGGAGATGAAAGACTTGTATACTGAAAACTACAAAACATTCTGAGTTAAGGTACCTAAATAAATGGCAAGACAGCCTGTGTCCATGAATAGAAAGCCTTAATATTGTTATAGTGCCAATACTGCCCAACATGATACACAGATTCAGTGATACCTTATAAAAATCCAAGGCACATATTCTGCAGAAATGGAAAAGCTGATCCTCAAATTCATATGGAATCACAAGGTTTTGGTTTGCTAATTGCTGCCAGAATGCAATATACCAGAAATGGGATGGCTTTTAAAAAAAGAATTTATTGAGCTACAAGTTTATAGTTCTAAGGCCATAAAAATATCCAAACTAAGGCATCCATAAAGAGACACCTTGACTCAAGAAAGGTTGATGTCTGTCACACGGGAAGACACATGGCTGGCATCTGCATCCTCTCCTGGCTCCTGGTTTCAAGCAGCTCTCTTAGCACCTGTGGATCCTTCTGGCTTCTGGCTGGCTTAGTATCTCAGAATACTAAGATACTTAGTATTATCTCCTAATACTTCTGGGCCCTGCATCTCCAAATGTCCTTGTCTAGGCATCTGCTCTCTCTATTGATGTTCCAAATTTTTGCATCTCTGTCAGCTCTGAAGCAACTCCTGGGGCTTCTGCATTTCCAAATGACTGTGTCTGTGGCAATGTCTGAGGTTTCTCCTAAATGTTTCCTTTTTTAAAGGACTCCATTAATCAAGACCCATCGGGAAAGGGCAGAGTCACATCTCCATCTAATCAAAGGGTCATGCCCACAATTAGGCATGTCACACCTCCATGAAAATAATCTAATCAGAAGTCCACACCCACAATTGTGGGGTCAGTCTTCATGGAAACAATCTAAACAAAAGTTCCACCCTAAACAATAGGTCTGACCCCACAAGACTGGATTAGGGCAATGACATGGCTTGTCTCAGACTTTCAGATTTTTAAATTTACTACAATGTCACACCAATTTAAAAAGTCTGGTATTGGCATAAAGATAGACAAACAGATCGATGTAATAGAATGGGGAGTTCAGAAATAAACTCATACATCTATGGAAAATTGATTTTCTTCAAGGGTGTCAAGTACATTAACTGGGGTAAGAACAGTGTCTTCAACAAATGGTGCTGGGAAAACTGGATATACACATGCAAAGGGATGAAGTTGCACTACTACGAAACATAAGATCTAAAATCATAAAACTGTTAGGGGAAACCTGTGGACTTCATCAAAATTTAAAATCTTTATATGTTGAGGACATTATCAAGTAAGTAAAAAGACATCCTACAGAATAGGAGAAAATATTGGAAACCATATATCTGACAAGGATTCAATATCTGGAATATATAAAGAACTCCTACAACTCAACAACAAAAAGACAAACAACCCAATTTAAAAATGGATGAAAGACTTGAATAAACATTTCTCTGAAAAAGAAATACGAATGGCCCATAAGCACATGAAGAGATGTTCAACATTATTGGTCATTAGGGAAATGCAAATCACAAAATGCCACTTTCCACCCACTAGGATGGCTATTATTTAAAAAGTAGAAAATAGCAACTGGTGGAAATAATACAGACAAACGGAACACTCATACATTCTTGGTGGGAATGTAAAATAGTGGTGCCACTGTAGAAATCAGTTTGGCAGGTCCTCAGAAATTTGAACATAGGATTACTATATGATTTGGCAATCCTACTTCTTTGTTTATACTCCCAAAGAACTGAAAGCGGGGACTCGGATAGGTGTTTGTACACCAGTGTTCATAGGGCAATATTCACAATATTCAAAAGGTGGGAGCAACCCAATTATCTTTTAATAGATGAATAGATAAATTGAGTGTGGTATTTATACAGAATGGAATATTATTTATCCATAAAAAGGAATTAAGTCCCAACACGTTATAATGTTGATGAAACTTGGTTTCATTATGTTGAGTGAAATAAGCCAGACACAACAAGACAAATATTGTATGATTTTACTACTATAAAATACCTAGGTTAAGCAAATTTATGCACTCCATCCAACAACAATAAAATACACATTTATTTTCAAGTGTTCAGGGAACGTTGAGCAAGACAGATCATATCTTAGTTTGTAACACAAAACTTAATGAATTTCAAATAAAATAAATCATACAAATTATGTTCTTGGATCATAATGAAATCAAACTAGACATCAATAATAGAAAGATATGTGGGAAATTCTCAAATACTTAGAAATTGAGCAACACATTTCTAAATAATCCATGGGTCAAAGATGAAATCTCACATGGAGCCGAAATAAATGTGAACTGAATTAAAATAAAAATACAGCATATCATATTTTTGTGGTGTACAGGTAGAGCAGTACTTAGAGGAAGTTTATTTATTAAATGCTTATATTAGAAAAGCAGAAATTTCTCATATCAGTAGAATAGGCTCCCACCTTATGAAACCAGGAAAAAAGAGAAAATTAAACTCAAAGCATGTAGAAAGAAGGAAATATAATTGGCGAAAATGAATGAAATTGAAAAAAGAAAAATAGAGAATACCAATGAATAAAAATCTATTTCTTTGTAAGGAGCAATAAAATTGACAAACATCTACCCAGACTGACCAAGAAAGATAGAGGACATAAATTGCCCTTATTATGATTGAAAGAGGGGACAACATTACAGACACCACAGACATGAAAAGATTAAAAAAAAGATTTCTGTGAACCACACTATGCCCATAAATTCAACAACTTAGGTTCAGTTGGCTAGTTCTTTGAAAGACACAACTGCCAATACTCAACTCAAGAAGATGCAGATAACCTAATTGCTTAAAGCTATCAAAGTAATTGAATTTGCAGTTATAAAATCTTTCAACAATGTGATTAAAATGGAAATATTACATTGTATATATGGTAACGGAAAAAAATTTTTTAAAAATCTGTGGAAATACATAACACAAAAAGTGGACCCTAAGTTAAACCATGGACTTTAGTTATAGCATAATCATAAAAATGTGCTATCACGGATTGTAAAAAACGTTCCACATCAAAACAAGGTGGTGGTAGGGTGGTGTATATGAATTCTGTATTTTATGCATAACTGTTCTGTAAACCCAAAATTTCTCTAATATGTAAATATCACAAGCAAAAGTGTTTCTTCAAACTGTAAGGACATCTGGATGCCATGAACCAACCACAAGATAAAGAAATCAGCAAACTGTCTAACTTGAAGTATACATAGAATAGCTCCAAAGATCCACCATTCATAAATCTTTACAAACAACTTATATAATCTTCTTTTTCTTTAAAAACTCTTGCTTCAGAGCCCCAACATTAGATGCAATTTGGGTTGCTACCTGAATTTGTTCTTCCCAATTTTTTTTGTTGCTTTATAAGAAACAAACAAAAATCCCTTTCAACAAATAAAATTCCAGGCACAGATTTTCTCACTCGTTAACTCTATCAATTATTTAAGAAACAACTGATACAAATTCAGAAAAGCCTCTTCCAGAAAATAGAAGCAATGGAAACACATCCAAATTCAGTTTATAAAGCCAGCGTGACACTAATACCAAAGTCAGACAAGAAATTACAAGCAAACTGTAGATTAATATCTCTTATAAACATAGATGCAAAAATCTTCAACAAAATACTAGCAAATTGAATACAGACATATTGAACAATAACAAAATCAATTGAATGTGGTTTATTTCAGAAATTTTATGCTGGTTTAACATTTGCAAATCAGCAAATAAAAATATATGATCATCTAGATAGACTCAGAAAACACTTTTGAGGAAATTAAAAATTAACCCATGGTAAAATCTGACAGCAAACTAAGAACAGAAGGGTATTTCTTAACCTCATAAAGAGCATCAACAAAAATTCTACAGTTGACATCATACTTAAATTGAAAAACAATGATTTTACTCTAACATCTGGCACAAGACAAGGTTGATATCTCTTCTCACTCCTATTCAACATTGTGATGGAAGTCCTAGCCAGAGCAATACAACAAGAAAAATAAATAAAAAACATCCAGGTTGGAAAGGAAAGGAAAAAAATCTTTCTCAATTTGCAGATGACTTTATTGTCTATTTATAAAACCCCAGAGAATCTATGAAAAGTTTTCTGAAAGTAATAAGTAATTTAGTAAGGTTGTAGAATATAATGTCAATATACAAACACCAATTACATTTCTATATACTAGCAGGTACAATTGGAATTTATAATTTACAAACAGCACATTTACCATCGTACCAAAAAATTAAATACTTAGGTATAAATCTAATAAAATATGTAGGGTGCTGAAAACTATAAAGCACTGATAAAGGAAATCAAAGAAGACCTAAATAAATGAAGAGATACCTATGATCATGGATAGAGAGACTTAATGTTGTTAAGATATCAATTTTCTCCAAATTGATCTAGAGATTGAGCACAATCCTATTCAAAATCCCAGTAGTCTTTTTTTTTTTTTTTGGTAGGTATGCTAATTCTAAAATTTTTACAAAAGACAAAGGAATTTGAAGAGGCAAACAATTTTGAAAAGAAGAACAAAACTGGGAGACACACTACCTAATAATCAAGATAATATAGTATTGAAGGAAGAATGGATACCTGGGTCAATAACAGAGAGTCCAGAAATAGATCCACATAAATGTATTCCAATGATTTTTGATAAAGTTGCAAAGGAAAGTCAATGGATAAAGAATGATCTTTTCAAGAAATTGTAATAAAAATTGGATACACTTATGCAAAAACAAACAAACAAACAAAAGAATTTTTATCCACACCTTACACTTCATACAAAAAATAATTCAAAATGGATCATAGACCTAAATGTAAAATGTGAAACTATAAAAATGTTATTGAAAAATATGTGAGAAAATCTTCATGCCTTTGAGATAGGCAATGAGTTTTTAGATATGACACTGAAAGCATAATCCATTCAAGAAAAAGAAAAATAAGACTTTGTTAGAAATGCGATTTAGAAATGCTTTCTCCCAGATTGTGTATTGTCTTTCATTCTTTTAGCAGTGTCTTTTTCAGAGCAAAAGTTTTAATGAAAAAAATTAAAAACTTTTCATTCTCTTACTAGTATCTTTTTCAGAACAAAATTTTAAAATTTTAATAAAAAGTTTGATAATTTTTTTATTAAAAACTTTTGCTCTGAAAAAGATACTTCTAAGAGAATGAAAAGACGGCACAGGCTTGGAAAAAAGCATTCATAAACTGTATTTCTGGCAAAGGATTTGTATTCAGCATTGTGCTTGTTTGAAGCTGTTGTGTACCCCAGCAAAGGCCTTGTTCTTTTAATCCAATCCTGTGGGGACAGACCTATCATGGGCAGGACCTTTTGAGTAGGTTGTCTCAACTGAGATGCGACTCACCCCCCTCAGGATGGGTCTTCATCCTTTACTGGAGTCCTTTTTGAGAATAAAGGACATAAAAGCCCAGAGAGCTCAGAGAGAACACATGAAGAGAGCTCACAGAGAGGGAAACACCCAGAGAAGTTTGGAGAGAGCTCAGAGAGAGAAAAATCCAGAGATGCTAAGGACCCATAGAAGTTCAGGGAGGAACAAGGTGCTAAAATCAATGAAACCCAGGAACGAAGGAGTAGCAGACCGGATAGCAGTGCCTTGCTATCTGACAAAGGAACCCCAGATGCTGGCAGTTTTTCTTCAGAGAAGGTATCTTTCTCTTGATGTCTTATTTGAACATTTTTTATGGCCTTAGAACTATAACTTTGTAAGCTAATAAGTCTCCATTGTTAAAATCCAGTCCATTTCTGGTATATTGCATTCAGCAGCTTTAGCAAACCGAAACAAGCATGTATAAAGAACTCTCAAAATTCCACTATAAGACAACAAGCAACATCATTTTGAAAATAGCAAAGATCTGAATAGATACTTCACTAAGGAAGATATACAGATATAAACAAGCATATGAGAAGACAACAGCATCAGATATTAAGGCAATACAAAATAAAATTATAATAATATATCACTAAAGTCTTATTAGAATGGACAAAATATAAAAGTTTGATAATTCCAAATGCTGACAAGGATGCAGAGAACCTGACACCCTAACACATTGTTTGTGGGAATGCCAAATGTTGCCACCACTGTGGGAAGTTTTCTACAATGTGGATGTTTCTTACGAAGTTCAATATACCCATAAATCCAACTCTTAGATCCATGAAAATGTGTGGTCATGTACAAACCTGCACACAAATTTATAAAGCAACTTTATTTACAATTGCCAAAAAATGGAGACACAAATGTTGGTGAATAAATAAACAAACTGATTCTTCCAATGCAATGAAATACTCCTCAGCAATAGAAAGGAACTAACTACTGATATACACAAAAGCAGGGATGAATCTTATATGCATTTTTGTTAAATGAAAGAAGCCAGAATCAAAAAGTTTCATACTGTATGATGCCATTTATATGACATTTTGGAAAAGGCAAAATAATAGGGAGAACAAATCGATAGTTTTTAGGAGTAGGGTGAGAAGAAGAGAATGACTTCCATGGGTCTGCATGAGGTAATTTTTGGGGTGATGGAATGTATCCTGGCTGTAGTGGAAAATTTGTCAAAACATGTACATCTGTGTATCAAAAAGAGTATACACTTTTAAAAAAAGTTTGCTGGAAGGTGGGGGTAGGTGGGTGGAAAATGGAATACAGACTATCACAAATGAACCCATTAGAGATGAATAACATAAGCAACTGAAGGGAGTGGGGAAGTAAAAACTAAACTAAGTTGTTTTGGAAAACTGCTTTTGACTTGCTATTGTATGGATAAAAACAAAAGGATTTGCACATAAATACCATACTCCAATTAATAAATTTGTTTCGTAAGGGGGTATTGGTTAGCAACTCTAAAACTACATTATACATATATACAATTGATCAAATAGGTAAATATATTTTAGATAATGAGTGCCAGATTTTTCCCTGAAGGAGAGAGAAGTTAAAAATAAGGAAAGACAAAAGACTAGACTGAAACTTGTGGTGTTGAATTAGAATCAGCTGCATTGGATCAATGCATATTTTATACACACACACACACAGATAGATAGATAGAGATGCAGGTATAGATATGTATGTATGCTTGGGAGAGAGCATATGTTTCCAAACACTGTTTACTGAGACAGACTATAAGCAATACCACCCCAGAAACAATGAGCACATCTAGTGTCCCAAATTGGTTTCTAAATACCATCTTTCAATTTAAACCAGATTCTTTAACAAGTGGTTGATTCTAAGCTGGGGGCAGGGACAATACAAAATGAGCCTGAAGCACCTGGGGTGGGAGAAAGAAAGAAACTACTTAGAAAAGAATGGGGGCAGATTGAAAGGCATAGGAGCTGATCTGGAAGAGGACCAGATGGCCAATGCTTGAACAATCTGAGCAAGAAAATAAATGATGCCAGTATTGAATTATAACCCAATAAAATAAATATCCATAGGTCCATATTTGTATAAATGAATAATTGAGTAAACAAATAAATGTAGGGAGAAGGTATTAACTCTTCCTTACAAAAGAATTGCAATTAATTATTGTAGAAGGAACGAGGGAAGTAGAAAGTCGCATTATAACAAATCAATGATAATTGTTGCAGGTAAGAGCCCACTAATGGATGCCAAAATTAGGGAGCACAACTTTGAATGATATAGAATATTTGCATAGTCTCAAGTGTATCCCCTAAGATAGTTATTTATTACAAAAGGGAAAGTAGTAACTTGCCAGCAGAGAAACCTGGCAGACACCACCTTAACAAAGTGATAAAGTTAACATCACCTGTAGAAACACACAGTGACTATGTGTAAACCCTGTTAGGGCATATTGAGAAGGGAACATCATGTCTGTGGCATGCTTGCCAAACAAGCATTACCTCAATCTCATCAGGAGAAATATAAATATAAAAGAACCCTAATTGAGGGGCAGTCTGCAAAATAATTGACCACTCTTCAGAGTGCCAAGGTCAAGGAAAGACAGAGGAACTTTCAGATTGGAGGACACTAAGGAGTCATAAGGACAGAAGGCAATTTATGGTCTTAGTTGTAATAATTGCACTATGGTTATACAAAATGTTAACAAAAGGGAAGCTGGGCAGAGGGTATATGAGAATACTGTACTACTTTTTCAACTCTTCCATAAGTATAAAATTATTTCAAAATAAAAAATTTAAAATAGAATTAAAAAAATCAAGGAAACAGGGAAAGAGAGATGTGAGGACAAAAGAATGAAGAAATCTAGTGGTTTGAGGATTTAATCTTCGAAAGAACTGTGGGCATGGTTACTAGCACATGGAGCTTACTAGAAGCAAGCGGAGAAGAAGCTGCTGTATTTTGAATGATTTATATTGCCCAAAGAATTATCAGCCTGGATAATAAGAGTCTGTAATTGTTTGAGACTTAAGACTACCCCTAGGCCCCCAACCTTCTATGGGTAAAAAAGAGGCCGGAGAAAAACTGTCTAATTCCCAAAGAGGGCATATTCCCGGTACACATTTCAGATAAGGCCAAGGAAGATAACATAACAAGAACTTTCCAGATGACAGTGAGGGACCAGAGAGTTACTACCATGGGAAAGAATCAGAACCCAGACAGGGAGCCATTCCATCCCTGAGCAAAAGTCCCTTAAGAGGTCTGTCCAACAGTGTTTTGGAATAGTTATGGACAGGTGTCTGCATGATCCTTCCTTCCATTTCTGTTCCACTGCCGCCTGCTGGCTACCTGTCAAATCACTTGTTTTTTAGTTATATGTCTCCAGAGAAACCATATCCACTGACGCTGAAAGTTTAGGATGTGTGAAAGAAGGAGTGTGAGTCAAACATTTAGTAACTCCCAGCAATCTTTGGTAGTCCATTGCATTGCACACGCATTATCTGGTTTTCCTTCTTTATGGTTTGAAAACAGCCATGGTCATATGATTTGTTTTGGCAGATGAAAGCTAGCAGAGCTGGCAGTATCACTTCCGAGTGGAAGTATTTAATGACTCACATGAGATTCTCCAGTGTTCCCTTTCCCTTCCTTGGGGACTGGGACATTCCAGGTGGTGGTTGTTTCCTTGGCCTGGATCTCATGGAGCAAAGCCATTAGTGGCCTGGGACTGACATTGGATTAGAGTAAGAAAGAAACACTTGCTAAGTCATTGAGATTTGGGGGTTGTTTGTTACCCCAACAAAGCCCCTCCTGATGGGCACCCTAGACAAAGAGAGAGTTGGGGCCAGGTAGGAAGACACAGTGTGCACTTCAGTGGGAAAGTCATACTTCCCTCAATGCCATACTGGTCATGTGATCTGCCTATGTTACAAGAATCAAAAGGTTTCATACTGTATGATGCCATTTATATGACATTTTGGAAAAGGCAAAACAATAAGGAGAGCAAATCAATAGTTTTCAGGAGTAGGGTGAGAGGAGGGGAATGACTTCCATGGGTCTGCATGAGGTAATTTCTGGGGCTGGATGCCAGTGATCCTTGATCCTTGGCTCCTCTGTAAAATAGCAATGCACACAGTTGCCTCTACTGGCCTCTCTGTTCTCTTCTGGGTTCCAACGAACTTCAGCTTCTTCTTCAGTCCTGTGGCTTTCTTTCTATATTTGTTTGAATATCATTCTACTTATAAAGGACTCCAGTAATAAGACTAAGACCCATACTAACTGAGTTGGACCACATTTTAACTGAAGCAACCTCTTCAAAAGGTCCTATTTACAAGGGTTCACACCCACAAGAATGCATCAAGTTTAAGAACATGTTCTTGGGGTACAAAGATCCAAACCACCGCACCCTGGAATTAAAATATAATAAAGTAGCTCTGAGCCTACTCTCTTGCACCCTTTTTCCTGTTCCCTGCATTTTTCCCAAGGAACCCTTAGGAGTCCTTGGAACAAAGTTTGGTAACCCCTAAAGTCTCTTCTCTATCAGAGAGTTTGTGGCATTTCAAGTCAAGAGCACGTTTTACCCATGGGATCCCAGGCCCCTGCCTGCTCAATAGATGCTCTCCTTGACTGAGTAGGGATTGAAGAAGACACAAAAAGAGAAAACTTTTCTCAAGAATAATTCAGGTTGTCCTGCCCTCTTTGTTCAAGTCCAGATCACCAGAGCACCCTCCACCCCAGTTGTACATACTTTGTAAGTTGGTAAAAACATTGGAGTCAAATGCTCTGGGTTGAAATTCTTCCATTTGCCATGTCCTTGGATGGAAAAGTTATTTATGTCTTGTCTGCTTCAATTGTCTCCTCTATAAACTGGAGTATCTATAATTGTAGGAACTTTGGGTTGTGTGATACAAATGGTTCAGTGCATGTAAAGACCTGAGCCTGGTGCCTGGCAAAGAGAACACATTTATGTTCACTAACATCATTGTCACCATCATCTGGCCAGGTGGGGTTATTTCTCAGTTGGTGGGAACAGCTCACCTCCACACGGTATCTCCAAACAACTTGTCCTTAATCGCTGCTCTGACCTGCCCCCACAGGACCAGCACAAAAGAAGAAATTGATACACACATGGTGAACTAAACAGATTTTGTTAATGTATTGATTTCCAAGGTTTTGTGTTCCAATCAAGATCAATGATTTCTCAATATAGTCTCATTCAACAACTTTGCAACTCTGTGGTAAGGAATGTGCATGAAGTTCCAACACACAGAATTCCAAAGTGAAAAATATAATAATAACAATAACAGCAATGAATACCCTTTTAACCTTCCTCTGGTCTATCTAATGATGAGCAATCAATCAGTCTGGTAAATTCCTTCCCTACTATTGAACGTTATTTCCATTGGAGTATAGACATAATCTAAGATAGTTGTGTTTCAGTGTGGTCCTGAAGGAGTTAAGTGAAATAAAAAATATTATCAACATTGTATCAGTCACAGATGAGAAACTACATACCAGGATCAGTGTAATTCATTCATTGGCTTATGGACATTGAGTCCTCCAGGGACTGTCACAAATCCACTTGATGTTCCTGAGTGTGAGATTTAGCATTTGGGTCTTTGATTTAGCTGAAAGATGTGTAAAAACTCATGCAGTCAGACAACTCCCTACAGGCAATTCATCTGTGTTGGCTTTTACGTAACAGTTATTCCAATCAAGTGTCAGCAGTAACTTAAGCTCCACAACTTGCCTCTAAATTCACATTTCTGAGACTGGTACAAGGAGGAATGGTGGCAGGGGCAAGAACCCCTCCGGGAGAAGGGAGCCATCTTGCTCTCTTTTTCCATCAGGATCAGCAGTCACTGCCTGGGAAGGCCATGTTTGGAGCAGGCAGAAAGGATGCACTTCTGTTTCCCAAGCCTCTAGTCTGGTATGAGGTCCTGAGTGTCCTGCTGCAGGAATCAGAGTGTGGATGTGGGTGAGAGAGCCATGGGACCTGGGAGAGGGAGGCACTGAGGGCTCTCAAAGTTGTAGCTGGGGGTTCTCAGAGAGCTTCAAGATCCATGGCTGCTCCTGGCTAGCTCAGCAGGGATGGCCACAAAGATCTGAAGATCTGTTTCTGGTCAATTAAACCATGTGGGAAAATAGCTCTCTAGTTAGTGACCTGATAGATACCGGTTCCCAGTTTTCCTCCTCCAGGATCTCCGCTGTGTCCCTCATCATACCTGCCTCTCTCTGGCTCTAAGTTCCTTTATGATTTCTCATCACTCATACCAAAAGTGAGTGAGAAAAAGAGGGAGAAAACTTCATTTTAGTGCCTCCAGTGAAAAGAGAATTCATGTGGAATGTTCTGTGTATTGTTTCAGGGAGCTAAATAAAGCAATGCTATGTCACATCTATACAAATGGACTTCACATGTCACTGTTGTTAATAGATGATGTTTATGATGGGCTTAGCAAGCCTCAGCACTGGATGAAGAATGATGCATTTAGTTCTCACAGAAACCTCGTGAGGAAGGCTAATTCACTATCCTTATTTTATAGAGGAGGAAACTGAGGCTTAGAGTGGTGTATATGTTGCCCAAGTTCATGTAGTTGGTGAAAGGACAGAACTAGGCTTTTAAGGATCCATCTAACCTTGGAAGCTGTGCTCATAAGCTCCATGCTAGCATACCTTTTTCATGGTGGTTAGCCATCCATCTTACCCACTGTTTGTTGAAGATGTTTACAGGCTGGTGAAGGTGCAGCACCATCCATGGCCTCAAGCATTTCACAGGGGTGGCCTAGTCTTCTTCTGGGAAAGAGATTCTCATGTGGCATAGGTGTGGTCAAGGTGCCAGAGGGAGACTCCGGGGGATGATGCCGAGCCCAGGAGGTGGCACAAGGACCCCACTGGGGCAGGCTCTGAGTGGAAATGCCCAGGCCTGGCTGCTTCACTGAACTTCACAATCAAGTCCTCTGCTGAGGTGAATGCTTGCCTTCTAGTCAGGGAAAAACTAGCTGTGAGAAGCAGAAGTCTACTGAGGCAGTGCAGGAAATTAGCCAAGCAGAAGACAGATGTGAAGAGATAACCAGAAGGCAATGCAGAAAGATAACAAGGGCTGGAAAACATGAAGAGTTGAGGGCCATGGAAGATAGAGAGAAGGGCCAACCCACATCTCATGGAGGTTCCAAAAGCACAAAACAGAGAGTGGGTGAAAGAGGCAGTTTTTGAAGAGATAACGGATAAGAATGTTCCAGAATCAATGAAGGACATGAATCCTTAGAATCAAGAAGCACCAAGAGTCCCAAGCAGGATAAACAAAATAAATCCACACCAGTGAACTTTCACAGTTAAAGGAACAGCAACAAAAGGCAGAGAAAAGAAAATAACAAGCTGAGGTCAAAAGGGTACTTATTGAAGAGACAGAAGGGATTTCCATACAATGGAGGTGTAAGAATTAAAACTGGGTTTTAGGGATACTGGCACCCCTCCAGGAAGCTGCTACGTCCTCACTAGGTCATGTTGTCAGGTTGCTGCTTCCTCTGTAGCTTGTGCTTTCTGCTTGGCACTCTTTCCTGGAGGACTCATGGTACTTGGGAACCCATGCCTCGAGGGGAAGTTTGGAAAGGAAACCAGCAGGGACCTGTCCACCTCTGACAATGCTGCCACCTCGTTCTCACTCACCCTCTTTGAGGTGGGGTTGGTGGGGATGAAAGGGGCAAGAAGCCTCCCCTTCCCTGTCATACACCTGCAAGGTATAAGATGGCCACATGAAGTACCCAGCATGGGGCACAAACTCAGCATAACTGAGATAGTGCATTTGTTGAGCCAGGCTCGAGCAGTCACTGCAGTACACATTCAGTCCTCACTATGAGCTCATCAGGGGCCATTATCACCCCTTTTTTACAGAGATTCAGTACCTTGTTAGAGAAGGTTATACAGCTGCCAGAATATGACTTCTGGCAATCTAGTTCCTGTGTGGTTGTTGATTTTTTTTTTTCCTAAAGAAAATGCGGAGCTGTCAAAGGATGGGGGACAGAGGAAGTACATAAAAATGGCATTTTGGAAAAAAAATAAACTGAGCATATTTTAATTTTACATGCACTGAATTCCATTCAGCAGTATTTATGGAGTGCCTACTGTATGTAAACCCTGCTTCAACCCACCCAGGTGTGCATTTGGCCTAGCTTGCCCACTGGTTAGTGAAAGGAGGGCCAGTTTGGGGCACATTGGGGGGACCCCTGAAGCCAGCCCTGGATCCCTAGAACACGTCTCTCCTCTGCTGTCTGTGAGGAGCTAGGGATGGCTCAGATGCAGTGAATTCCTCGGTCTCCAGTTTTTTAAGAGCTCTGGCTTGAAGCTGTTCCATTTGGGAGGGTTTCTCTCTAGCATTTGGTATGGAATTATTACCAAATGCTAGAGAAGAACCCTGCCAAATGCTGTATATCAGCTAAAACCCAAACTCTTAAACAATGAAATATTTATAATAAAAACAGACCCCAGAGAGGGGCTCAGACAGGGGCTCCCAGCTGGTGAGATATCCCAAGTTCATGCTGCCTGCTGGTCCAGTTACAGCTGTCAAGGCAGTAGGTGCCAGGGTTGTGGTTAGGTAAGTTCTATCTCAGGAAGAGAGGGGAAGCTGGAGGTTTTGTAGCTTTGCCCGCTGGTGACAATGCCCCTCTTCTATCTCCTGAAGACATGGTCCAGCCTTTTCTCCCTGGTGTTCTTCCTCCCTGCTGCCAGGGGAAGTGCTCAGCGTTCAGCAGGCACTCAATAAATGCAACTGCCTGCAAGCATGGGCACTTTCAGCAACCGCAAAACCTCGCCCATCTGGAACTGGCAGGGAACAAGATCAAGACAGCTGAGTTTTCCAGATAGAGCCATAAATTACATTCATGTAACATTTTCAGATGGAAATATTTCTAAGATGCGGTGCACATTTCCTTTCTTGCTTGCTTGGAGAATGTGGAACACCATTAACCTTTCCGTAATGGCTCCGGGTTGCCGTGGTGAACCTCCGTCGACGAGCGCCAAGTAATGCAGCCCTCGGGGCTCCTGAGGTGTGCAGGGCTGTTTGTTCCTTCAGTCTCCAGGGCTAGTTCTTAGAGATTTGGGGATTCTTCTCTCACAATCAGGCTCTCTGCTTGTGTGGTCATGTGGTCATCTCTGACCACTTCTCTCTTTTCCTAAGTGGCCACTTCTAATCTACTGTGGACCAGAAACCTGAACTCTAGGATTATTAAAATTATGTGTGAAGTATGCATTCACCCACTTTGATTGAGCATCTGAGGGGCCTGAGTGCAGAAACTTCTGGCGTTGTAGTCACCATTTAGGCCACTCAAAGCCTTTTTTTTTTTTTTTCCTGCATTTCTTCTTCATTCACAGCCATATCTTACGACATGGAGGTGTCAGCTCAGAAAGTAACCACTCTTTTCCGCTCCGGAAATTCCTGAGCATGCCAGCCACTATCTCTAAATTCCCACTGACACAAGGGTTTGCAAACCTTTTCCAAAGAACTGCACTTCTCACAAGCTTAGTCTTTTAACAATAGGCAAAGCATAATGTCTATTATTTTCCCCATTTGGAAGATCAGGAAACGGGTCTGGAAAGCGGTCATGGAGGATTAATTATACAGCTGGGACACACCAGTAGGGGGTGACTCAGATCCTGAATAAGTCAGGACCCCACAAGGAGAAAGACCCACACTCAAGAGGTACTTGAGTAGAGTCTAATGCGGAGATTACTGACAGAGGTCTGGGCGGTGTGGAGAGTACCCAAAAAGGATGGTGAAGCACCCCAGGACTAGCAGCTCAGGATAGGAGCTGCTTTACCCATCTCTCCCTTTTGCAGTGGACCCAGGGTTGAAGTGAGCCTAGAGGTTGTAGATGCATGGCAAGGGGAGGGAAGAGAGCTCTTGGAGCTTGGAGAGAGAGGAAGGCCTGGGAGAAGGCGGCTACAGGATGGATGTAGCTGGAGCAGCCCTCCACTACCACAGTCTGGCCTGCTAGGGAGCGGGGCAGGGCACACTCCAATTCTTCTTCTAACCCTCCATTCTCTTGCTGATGCTTCCCAATGCTGAACTGAATTCAAAGCCAGAGCACAACGGAGTCCGGGAGATGGCGTCTGTAGAGGTTGACCTCCCAGGGCTCACAGTGGGCTGCAGAAGAGGGCCAGTGTGGCATATGGGAGAACCCCACACACAGCCTGTTGCGAACAAGCTTGTGCCCTGGTAACCAGATTCTGAAGATGTTTCCCTGCAGCACATGCACCCCGCCAGGTGGGGCGGCATGGCTGCTAGTGCGCCTGCTGGTGTGACAAAGCCTCCAAGCCACTTGTCTCCACTGGTGAGTTGTGGGCTTGTCCTGTTGTACGCCTTCTAAACAGTTGGGCCTCTTTGCTGCTGCTTCTTTACCTTCACGGACCTTGCTGATCTGGAGAGGCCGGACAAGATTAAGGCAGTGTGTTGTAGTGGGAAGTGCACACATTTGGAAAAGAGCACCCAGAGAAAGTTGGCACTCACTTCTGACTTGCATATCTCCCCTAAGCCATAGTTTCCGCACAAGGTTGTCTGGGAAAGCTCATGAAGGGACTGTGTGGATGACAGAGGCTGGAGCGGAGGTTACTGATGCCCAAGGAAAGGCTAGAAACCATTCGACGGGGAGTAGGCCTGTTCTTTCCTTTTCCAAAGGGCCGAGCCGATGCTGAGGATGAGCTGTGCAGGTCTGCAGAGCTTATTGGGTGCTAGGCTGTTCGGAACTGATGGGTGGCAGGTGTCAGATCTGGTTAACCCACTTGAAAGAGTCAGCTGGTAGGGGTCCCTCACCGCATTGACCTACCTCTCTGTTTTGGTAATTTAAAAGGCGTAAAAATATGCTTAGTGCATGAAATTTAGAAAACATTGAAAAATATCCAGACCAAAAGTTAAATCATCTGCAATCCCACCACCCAGAATCACCATCAATCTGTGGATGGACGTCCTCCCAGGCCCTTGTGCTTTCCATAACACAGACATGTAACAAATTCATATGGATTATAGGCATAGAAAAGAGGCTGGAAGAAAATTCACTTATACATAAATAAAAGCAATCCTCTTCAGTTCGTCCACAGTGTGGATTATGGATTATAGGCTTCGTATGTGTGTGGACAGAATAGAGAGTGTGTTGTAAATAAAGGGTTTTTTGGAGGGACTGGCCATAGGAAATAGATCTAAATTTTGTTGATTTACATACTTATAGACCTATTTATAGTTCACCTTCTTACAAAACTTATTTTTGGCAACTCATATAAATGTATGTACTTCCTGACTAAAAACATTTATTTCCATTTAATCCTCTCATCAGCCCAGTGAAGTACATTATCATCTTCATTGTGCAGATGAGGCTCAGAGAAATTAAGTAATTGGCTCACGTAAATAAAGTTTTGCACCCTGTGTTGGTTTTTGGCTTTTTCTATATACTGTTAAATGAATCGAATAATTTTGATTAATGCAATTTCTCCAGTTATAAAACTTCTTCTTTCACTTAATACTGGCATTTTGCAGAAAATGGAAATAATATTTTAGGGCACAGTAGCAATATCAGGTCATTCATTCATTCTTGTATTCATTCATTCACTCCCTCATTCAAAAGCCAGGTACCCATCCCTGGGGGACTCCAGTCCTGTGCTCGCTGCTTAGGACAGAGAGAAGGAAAGACCTGGCTCTGCCCTTGGAGAGCTCCCTGATTTAAGGCTGCAAACCAAGCTTAGGCTGTGCACAGTAGTCTCTAGGATGGAGCAGAAGGTGCTGTGCACTCCGCCAGGGTCAGGCCTGGACCCCGAATCCACTGTCTTTCTGTCCCCACAGGGTATGACACAGAGCTGAGGAAGTGCTGCAGGAAGGATGTTGAGTCCCTTCTGGGTCCCTTGCAAGCTCTTTTTCCTCTTTCACGATGTCCACTTCTCCCCTGGATATTCCAGCAGGTGACATCTCTGAGGGTGGACATCATGGGGGGCCAGAAACTTAGCCCCTCTCTCCCTGGGTAAGGCTACTTCTCATGGGCCAGTGCTAACACACACAACATCAAGGACTTTGGTGATTACCTTCAACCTTAAACTTCTGAGTTGTGACTTGTTTCAAGTCTCGTGGTCAAAGATGGGACCCTTATGATACCTTATAGGTAACCCGAAACATGTTCTCCTCTGCGATGAGTTTTTGTAATGTCAGTTGGGACATGCTGCAGTTGCTAAAGAAACAGAAGAATTCTTTCTGCAACACAGTGGAAAAGGCCACGATAAGATCCATCCAGCAAGGGCCTAGCTGGGTGTTCAGCTCTGTGTGGCAACTCAGCTTCCTTCGGGGGTACAGCAAGCAATTTGTTCTTCCTTGTCCTTTTACTTTTGGTGTTTCACCCTGGGCCTGGCCCTTTGAAATGGCAGGAGTGCTCCTGTTACCGGAAAATCCTTACTTTTTCATAGCCCTCACCATAAAGGCTAGGCAAGTTTAATGAGAAATATCTCAGGGTGTTGACACACTGGCCCTTAGCTCAAAAAGCTGCATTTGGCTTTATGGGATGTCTGGGTGGATTTCACGCCAAATGATTCATAGTGTGGGCACTGTAGCCCTAGCAGCAGGCAATTGCTTGCAAAGGCAGTGTTATGTGGATGGGGCATTCAGGGGGATGATTCTCTTTTTTTGCTAAGTTCTGGCTACTCTAGAGATTTAACTGGTTAGCGCTGCTGGAAGATTAGGTTTTCCTTATATTAGCAACTGTGTTTCCACGAGTCAACACCAGGAAGGCCAACTTTGCCACTGCACGTGTAAAGAGATGAATAAGTAATTCATAAAATATCCATCCATGGCCTGCCAGGCATTCCACGGATATTACAGAAGAGAAGCAAAAGGCAAGACTGAGCCCAGATTAAATGTAGCCACAGAATAAAGTTCTCTTTTTAAAATCTGTGACTTGCAAATGCTCATTGCAAAAGAGAAAGGACACTACCTTAGGTGTCCAAGTGAGTTTCCAGATCAGACTGGTCAGCCCTGAGATGCTAAACTAAATAGCATAGGGTATTTTAAGTCCTATTCTCATTCTTGCAATGAAGCAATGCTTCCAAAACATTACACATCACTGGAGAATAAGTGGGTGCTTATTCTGTGCCAGGCGTGGTTCTTCAAAGAAACCCATGAGAAAGGTGTTCCTTTTTCAGATGAGGAAGTTGACGCACAGAGGGGTTAAGTGACTTGTCTAGGGTTACATATCTCAAAAGTAGGGGAGCCAGGATTTGAATCCAGGTGGTTTTGTCCCAGAGCCTACGCTCTTTGCTACTATGTGGTATTCCTCCCTGCTTCTCTTTTCAAGTAATAAAAAATTATGCACCAATGGCAAAAATAACTCGGAGAATAAGCGAGGGGAAAGGGGACCTGGAAGCAAAGCTCCTGGGTGGGCAGCAGACAGGTAAGTTGGACCAGGATCCCAATACCTACTGGACACTTCCCTCCCCTGGACACATGGGCCAACCAAGGAGCTAAACCAAGGAGCTGCAGTCTCTTCTTTTGAAGCTAAGTATGTCCTGTTTACTTTCTGCTGGGGACTGAGAAACGTCCCTAACGGTCCTGAGAGCTAAGAGGTGAACCTGGGGGCAACAGGAACCTGCTAACAACTGCCCAGCACCACCAGAATTAAAATGGCAACACACGCAACTGTCTGAGTGTGACATCCTCTCCTGAATCTGTAGGATAAATCCTAAAGCCCCAGTGCATAAATGGGCAAAAGTGAGGAGGAAACATGAATGGGGGAAGTGCAAGTTGGAGTAACTTTTTAGGAAAGAAAGTTAGCAGTGACTATCAGGATGCTCAAAGCCCCCCATACCCACTGTCCCAGTAATTTCATCTCCATCAGCTGAGCCCAAGAAGATGAGCAGTGATGCAAACAAAGGTTTAATCATAAAAAATGTTCTCTTCACTACTTTTAAGAGAACAAAAATTAGAAACAATTTAAATGTTCCAAAATAAGAGATTGTTTAAATAAATTATGTTGCATCTATTTGATGGAACATTATGTAGCCATAAAATCATGTTTTCAAAGGATATTTAATGACGTGGGGAAATACCTTGTGCTCCAAGGTTAGAGAATAAAAGCAGGACACAAATTGTTTATACAGAATGATTCAAAGTTTGTAGAAGAAAAATAGATAGGCACAGAAAAACGCTTGGGAGGAAAAACACAAAAGGCTGACGGCGAGATTAAGGGAGATATAATTGTCTTCTTTGTGCATTCTGTTTTCTAATTTTTCTTCAATATGCTTCAACAGTTACATTAAATCAAAGAAAATCAGCATTAATTTTTTTAAGTTGCAACACATTGTAAGTGGTGGTAACACATTTTAAGCAATGCTATTGATACATTCATTCATTCATTCAATTAGTCAATCAAGGTATAGTGCTTAAATCAGCATCTGGCATGTACCATAAATTACTTATGTATTAAGAATGATGCACTAATTCCTTGATTAGTTCCATGCACATTTTCTAACACCCTGGGTTGATCAATGGACCTGGCTCATGGGCTGCACTTTGGGACCTCGCAGACTTGGGTAGGGTGGGGTCTCCCACCAGCAACACCTTAGATGGCACCCTCAGAGCGGGAACTTCAGAACCAGAGGAGTGTGTGAGAAGCTGGGTTGGACATAAGCACCTCTCAAATGCTTATCCAAATGGTGGGATCTGTCCTCCAACACCAGTGTGGTGTTGCCTTCCCACTCTCTCAGGTGCTAGACCTCCAGTCTCTGCTCTGCCAGCCCGCCACCCCATGCACACAGAACATTCAAAAACCTTGGGTACCAGTGCAAACACAGCATCTGTGGTGGTGGGGGGTGCTGAGGGGGCACTCACTATATCCCCCGAGATGTCCCTCACATCTCCCTACTAGCTGATTAAATTTTAGTTCCCCTGCAGAGCCCAAAATCCTGGACACACTTTTGACCTTCAGTCCTCATGTTTTTTCTTTCTGGTTCCCCAAGATCCATGAGACTCAGCGCAGCTATTTATAGGAGGTCCTAAATAGTGATGTCACTTCCCGGGCCTGTGGGACCCTCTCCCCACCCTTCCGGCCCACCACCCAGACCAGCCTGAGCTCCCTGGTCTGTGCTCTGGGCAAGCCCATGGAAAAGTCACTCTGCATGTGGTTTTGTATCAGGCATTGGACTCTCAGATACTGGCCTGAGGCACGGTGTTTTTTGCCTTAACTTTCCTGTTATTTTCATTTATTTCCCAGTTGCTTCCTTAGAGAAAGGCTGCTTAGAAGGTGCTAGAGCTCAGCATTTACCCAGTAAACAAAGCCCTGGGGATTGTTCTCAATGATCCTGCCCAGCCAATATGAACCAAGTCTCATCTATAAGCCGAGCACTCGCTGATAGCATTTTCTGAAAAAATACATTTGCACAATATCTGGTCACTTTTGTTTCTAGTGGCAAACAAAATTGGCACTTCTTTCTAAGGTAAAGATCAGAGTTGAAAGTAGGAGCTTCGGAAATGCATAGATGCACTCACAGCATGGGAGGGGAGTATGAAAACCATACACATCTTAAGAAAACTACCTCCTGGATTGGCATCAGTAGCTGCCCTTCATAACTTGAAGTTTTGTTTCCATTTGTAATCTCAAAAACCCCCAAGTTTAAACTATTTAATTGACACCCTCTGTGTAGGCAAATGTAGCCCAAGTCACAGCTTGCCCGGAAGTCACCAGCTTTATGGCTTTTGCCCCAGAACTTAACTTAAAATTGATGACAGCCATTGCAGACAATGGCAAAGCCCAGAGTTGATGCTCCAATATCTACCTGGAACATTCCACCTCCACAGTATTGCAAAGAAGCAGAAATGCAGAGTTGTAATTGTATCTAATGGTGCTGAGCACATTCTCTCCGCCTTTGATTACCTTATAAAAGTTATCACGAAGACATCCAGGTTGGCCCTGTTTCCTACAAGAGTGATGTAGGAAAATTAGAATTATAAATAAATTACCATTAACTTGTTATTTCAGAACATGACTATTCACTTTACAAAAGACATTGTCTGTTGAAGTGCCTTAACTAACCATCTCTCACAGTACTGTAGGTCAGATTCAATACAAAAAAATCAACTTCCAAACATCTTTTCTGGAATAGAGTTATAATGCAAAGCAAGTCACACCTGGAGATCTAAGGCCACTCTGACTTTTGGGAGACTTCCCACAGTCGCCTCCTTCCTCTTGAGAATTGGCAGCAAGTTCTTTGGCTGCTTTGCTTTTGGGGTCCCTAACTCCATCGAGCCCTGGCCCTTGGCCCCTGAACCCTGGTGTCAGTGTTCCTTGTACTTGTTCCTGTTAAGTGGGACGCATCCAGTGGCAGGTGACAGAAAATCCAAAGCGACTCAGTTCATTAAGTCCCCAGCTTACAAAACTGAAAGATGCCTAGACCCAGCGGGCTGCTTCAGGTGCGAGCTCAGATACATAAAAGCCATAAATTTGCTCTAATTGGACCATCTAAGTCATATGACTACAGCAGACCCAATCACAGTGGCCATAGAGATCTGGTGCACTGATTGGCTGGGACCTGAGGCACGCCCCCCACTCCGATTTGCTCTGGGTATAAAGGGAAAGCAGGGGCTATTGCTGGAAAATGGGGCCTATTCCGGGGGTAACAAATGTTGCTATGCTGACTTCCAGCATGCTCCCTCTGTTGGGAAAGCCAGAAGTGTATTGTCATTTTTGGAACTTGTCAGACGAAACACTCCGCGTCTTTAAAGGGCGTGCTTCCACGTGTTTCCATGGCCAGGGATCAGTAGCTCTGGGCAGAATGGCCAAGGGGATAAGATTGTCCCCCAGTTTCTTCTTCTTCTCCTTTTGAAGCTATCTTCTGATTTTTTCCCTAAAATTTGTTTTGTTTTTGGCTTTTTAAAAAAAATTAATTTTTAACTTTTTTTTTTTTTACAGACACTCCAATTTCTCTTTATTCTTCCACCTTTAAGATGCCATCTCTGAACCCTGCTTTCAAAAAGATTCACTCTGAGGGGTCTGAGAAGGCTCCTCTTTAGTCACCCAGCAGGCAGTCAGGGCCTCAGCAGATAGAAACTGTTGTCAGAGGGGAGGAGCCCTCATCACTGAAGCCCAGGCTGCCTTCCCCTGAGGAAAGGAGAGCCACCCAGTGGGAGGAGATGGCTTTTGGGTCGACTGAAAGTGAAATGAAGATGGATCCCAAAGGCATCTATACCAACTAACACGTGGGCCCTCTGGAGATCTCCCAGCATCTCTCTTTTGCTTGAATAGCCTGAAGGTGGCTGTCATTTTCCCAGACCTACTGACTCTAGGTGATCAAAGGGTTTTTTTTTTCAGATCCCTGGAGGTTACCTTTTTTTTTTTTTTTTAAGGAATATTGCCATGGGATATTATTAGTGACACTACCAAATAGATGTTCCCTAATTTTCATATATAGGTTCATTTTATTCCCATGTGTGTGTGTGTGTGTGTGTGTGTGTGTTTACATGGGCAGGCACCAGGAACAAACCCAGGTCTCCAGCATGGCAGGCGAGAAACTCTGCCCCTGAGCCACCATTGCTTGCCCCCTGGAGGTTACCTTTTTGCAGACGGGGAAACATCCAGGCAGGGGCTGGTTTGGTACCTCTATTCACAAGTGTTTTATGGCCCACTTCTCCACTTCAGAGCTAATACGGCCATCCTGGGGTAACTTCCTCGGGGCTTGGCTCTTTGGGTCACAGGTAATGGCCATCTCAAGATTAGTTTTTAATCTGTTGATACTGTGGTGGAACAGAATTTTGAGAAGCCAAGGAGAGTGAGGGGAAAAGAAGAGCAATAATGGAAGCAAAAATAAAATGAGGGCTGCTCCAGTTAAAAATTTGGTAACATCTTATGAATTGCTGCCACTTTTGAGAAGCTAAGGAGAGATCAGAAAAAAACCTGTGGGTCTGAGAAGTATTACTTCTCATCACTGCAGCCATAAGTAGGTATTGATACCACCCCAAACATCGTGCAGCTCCCTACCACCATCCCCACCCCCCAGGCCTTGCTTCTGGGCTGGTCTAGGACTTACTAGGCCTCTGCACGGGGATCTTGACCCCCAGCTATCCCTCCACTCCCCTCCCTCCCCATTTCATCAGCTCAGGCTGCCAATGGCTTTCTTCAGCCTCAAGAAATCAAAAGGCTAAGGCGGCTTGGAAGAAGGTGGCAGGCATGGCCAGACAGAGTTCCCTGATCCCCCAGGGGCTATCTAGAGAGAGGGCTGTGAGAATTGGTGAGCAAGCAGGACTCCTACACGTGGGAGTGGGTGGGTCCAAGGCAGCCTCTGCGTGGAAACCAGCCCTAGGCTTCCAGCTTTGGCCGGAGAGGCAGTGAGAAATACTCCAGAGTTTCAAGAGGAGGGAGTGAGACCTGGAGGCTGGGAGTGGGGAGAGAGGTTGGGAGGGAGGGGTGAAGTTTGGCTCCACAGGACCAAAGTAGGGGAAACTAGTGGGGAAGCTGAGACATTCCTGGGCAAGCGGAAAGGGTCGGAATGCCACAAACTGTGGAAGTGGCCGCAAAATACACGGGGAAGAGAGGGGTTTCGTGGGTGGGAGGAATCTATGAGGGAACTTCTATGCTTTAGTGGGAAGCAGGTAGACGTCAAGTTTCGACCTCTAGAGGACGCCAGGCCTCGGCTCGTTGTCATTGGCTTCCACTCCCCTCCACCTCTCCGATTCCCACCCGGATTCCCACCCCAACAAACCCAGCTGGGGAGGTTTCTCCGCGCCTCCCGGCGGCAGCCTGCGTTAGTCCTCGGGGAACGCAGAGCGCCTGGACGCCGACAGGGGGCGCCGGCGACCCCCTTCCCACCAGCGGGATCTGCCTGCCCGGCTCAGGCCGTGGGGCGCGGCCTCCCTGTGGTGGGCAGTAGCTACTCAGCCCGCCCCAGCCCGCGGGGTCACACCGAACCCCAGCGGCCCCCGATAGGCCGTGCGCACCAGCCCAGACCCACATGCCGACGGGAGCGCGGCCCTTGCCGAGAACACGGCCTCGGATCGCCGCGATCGCCCCGGGCCTCTCGGCCTGGAAGGGGCGCCCCGGGCCTGACAGCCTCAGCGGGGGCCCAGCCCGTCGTATTTGCGCCGGGGATCCTAGGGCAAGGCCAGGATGCGCCGCCGGGCTCTGTGCATCCCCCGGCCCAGGCGGGGCCGGCGGCTCGAGGGTTAAAAGGCGACCGCCACCCCCATTCTCCCGGGGAGAAAGTGCCTTTTCTCCAAGTCCATATGGCCACTTCCTTTCGACCTGCTCGGCCCTGCTCGATTCTTTGTCCGAGCTGTCACTTATAAAGAATCACTTGACTTACAATAACAGGTTCAAAAGACGACAGAGTATAATCAGTTGATCCACGAAGAATTGAAATAAAGAACACCCCACTGCTTCAGCTATCATTCCCATAGAGATAGTGATATCATTGATGTGATTGCGATGCTAATTTCTGTACAAGGAAAAAAAAACTTGTATTTGGAATTTGTTCAAAGAGAATTTCAGACACATCGGATTGGAAAGTGTGGAGTGAATTCCTAAACTTTTGGAAATAGGCAGGGGATTAAAAAAATGCACTGGAGAGATTGAGCAGACTAATTCATAGAACTAGCTTCTTGGGGCAAATCAATTCTTTGCCGGAGTGAGAGAGAGAAAGAAAGAGAGAGAGAGAGAGATCACTGGGTTGGGATTTCGGAGCAGGGTCCTAAGATGCGGGCAGCGGTGGTCAGGCCGGGTACCCTGGATGGCGCGTCTGGGGAGCAGACCACTAGTAGGAAGGCGCCAAGGCCGGTGCCCCGGGCAGCTGCGTAGCGTTGGGGCTCAGCTCCCCGGTCCCGGTCGGCTCCGGGTCGCTCCTCCCTGAGCGAAGTTTTCTGCCGCGCGTCCCACTCTTGGACCATTTGTTTGTAATTGAGCCACTCCTTCCGCCTGAGGAGGATGATGATGGGGAGGCTGCTGTGGCTTGCTTTTTCTGTATCTTTGCTTTTTATGTATGGTGGTGCCCTGGTTTAAATCCCGCCAGGCAGTTATCTTGAGGAAACTCAGCTCGGGCAGGCTGGGACGACTCTTACCTGAATCAATGTTTTAAGTGTCCCTGTGGCTCAGCGTTTTGAATAATCAATCTGTCTCCATTGCTTCTTAATCATGCACAACGCAGGCCTCTCTTTCCCCCTCAGTCTCTCTCCCTCTCTCTCTCTCTCTCTGCCCCCCTCCCTCTCTATCTTCTTTATTTGTCAACTCTTTTGGATCCTGCCTTTCTGCTATTAACATGTCCCAATGTCACATGCGAGCCTTTTCTATAAAACAAGCTCCTCATTGGTGTATCTGGATACTTCTTTTATTATTACTATTACTGAATCTTTTTTCCCATAATGACACCAGGATCATTATATAATCCCATAACAAAGAGGCTTTTGAGGCACCAGCTTTTGTCAACTCTAGGACAGAGAATCCATAATTGCATTATTCAGCCGTTTTCCCCCCTTCTTCCCCCTCTTCCTTGCTTCACAGAAACCCAACCTCACGTCCCCTTCACATCCCCACCTGGTTACCTCCGCTTATATTATTTACTAAAACGTTTGCCTTGAGGATCATCCTTGCAAAGTTGCCGTTTCAAAAGTTATTTTGTTTGATAATTAAGTCCTGGAGCCCACCGCGTGGTGATTATTCCGGACCCATAAGGCACAGAACCTGCGTGACGTTTTTCTCGAAGTTTAATTACCGTATGCTAATTTCCTTGCCTACTACGTGATTAATTAAAATCATATTTTCATAATCATTTGGCACTAGTATTGTTTTAGAATCATCATGATCTCCTAAATAGTGTCTGTAAATAAAGTCGCCTCTAATGGCAGGCGCGGGAGGCGAGGCTGAGGACCTCTCCGTGTTTGTATCGCGGCGATTGGCAACATAACTGCCTTATTTACATTAAATACGCCACAAGGTTACAGCGCGGATCAACGTCATTTGATCGCTGATGACTCCCTTAAACGCCCGGGCTGTGACTGATTCTCCGCGTCCCGCTGTCCACCGAGATTCACCCGGGAGTTTTTTTTTTTTTTTTTTTTTTCTTCCCGAGAAAAGAAACAGACTTTAAATAGTTTCAGGAGCAGGTAAGAATTACGCTTTTTTCTCTCTCCCTTTCCCTCTCTCTCTTCTCTCCCTCTGTGGCAATCTCTTCCTCTCGGCTGGATAAAAAATTCTTTAGTCAAAGGCAGGAATGCAAAGTAGTGACAGGCGAAGGGGCTGATATATGTCTCGGTAACGAGTCTGACAATCAGAATGTAGCTCTTGGAGAATAGATAGATTTTAATAAGTGTGTTTACATGAGCTCAAGGTCAGAAGCAAGCTGCGCTGTGTTAAATGGTTTCTTAGTTGCTAGACAGAGAGAAAAAATGGACGATCACACACCATTCTTTGTAGATTATTATATCAAGGGTTCAGTCTCTGGCTCATCAAAGCTAAATGCCGCAAGACCTATCTAGTTGCTGTGAATTATGCCAGGGCGACAATGGAGAGCGTTTTTAATGGTACAATGCATTTCACCTACCAGATAGGGGGAGGCCGAGCCGGGGCTGGGGCTGGCTGCCGGGGCTGGGTGAGGAGTATCAATGAACGGGGCGATTCTGAAAAGAGGCAGATGAAAATCAAGACCGCCCTGCCCCGGCGGGGCTGGGAACAGTTCGCAGGGCTCTGCCGAGTGGGCGAGCGAGGCGCGCGAGCAGGGCGCCCGTCCCCCCTCAGCCCCGGAAAATGATCAAGTCAATCATGTGGACATGTTTCATTATTCATTGAACACAATCTTTTACAACGCTCCGTTTACGTGCCCGAGTTTGCTCCCGACAGCCGCGTTTCAATGTTTAAGGTAAGGAAAACAATGGTGGGGTGGGGGGGAGAGGATCGCGGGGCGCGGCGCGGTGTGTGTGTGGGGGGGGGCGCCCGGGGGCGCGGTGGGTGGGAGGGCGGCCCCGGCGTCCGGGAGGTGGCAAAGTGAGTTTGGACTCTTGGCGTGCCCCCCATCCCCTCCCCCTCCCCATCTCGGCGAGGCCTGCCGCTGGGTTCCTTCTCGCCCCATCGCGATGAAAAAATACGGCCTAATTAAATATCCGTGGCTGTGACGTTGGCGAGAGAAGCTGTCAGCGGGGGGAGGAAAAAAAAAAAGAGGAGAAAAACCGAGAAAGCCGCGGCGACCCGGCATCGAATGGCTCTAGAGAACTTCGGTGGCGAGCCGCCCGGCTCCTGGCCGCTGCAGCCCCTCCCGCGGTCCCGGGACCGTTACTTTGAAAAGGAGTCGCGGGGCTTCGCGCCCGGCGTGCAGGCGGGAGCCGGAATCCCGCACCCCGCCGGGTCCGCCCCCTGTCCGCCGCCGCCGCCCGCTCTTGGGTCGGGGAAACTTTCGGAGCCGGCAGGGGGGAGGGGTCGGGGGTGGGGGGAGTGAGAAGCGTCCGGGCGGGCGTGGGGGGTGCGGGGGAAGAGACTGGGGCCGCGCAAACTTCTGCCTAAGTGACTACTTTCCCCATTTTCTCCTTGGCGGGGGACGCGGGCTACCCGCGCCCCCTCTTTCTCCCTTCGGCGCTAGCTGCGGGTTGCCGGCCCCGTCTCTGGAGAGAGAGAGGGTAATTTGTAACCGTTTTTTCTTAATCAAAGTTAGCTGATGCTTGCAGTGTGTCAAACTTGCAGGCTCCCGGGGCCGCTGAGACCTGCCATTTTGTGTTTTCATCGGCCTCCTGTGCCCCGGGAACCGGGCGAGGCCGAGGCCCGGGACTCGCAAGGCCGAGGCACTGGGGCCCGAACCCGCGACCCCAGGCCAGCCCGGCGTCGGCCAGCGCAGGCGGCGCCCGCAGCACCTGTTCGGCCGGCCGGGCCCTGGGGCCATGCCGGGGGCCAAAGATTTAAAAAAAAAAAAAGAAAGGAAAAGTAACAGGTTATGGAAGGAGCTGAGGGGACCAGCCAGGGCTGAAGCACTGAGGCCAATCAGAGCGAGGAAGTGGGGGCGCAGGGCTCTGGAAGGCGGGGGGGTAGGGTGGGGGGTGGGGAGGGGTTCAGGGGCGGCTGGAAAGAGTGCATTTAGGGGGCCGCACCCTCAGGCCCAGATATATGACTGCGGCGAGAATGAGCTTCGCAGATAAACCTTTCTGTTTGATTCAAGACATTATTTTTCGAAGATGAAGAATTGAGAAAAACAGTCGTGGGCGGGACTCGGGATGTATTTTAGGCAAAAAAAAGGGGGGGGGGAGTTTTCTTTGATGATGAGTAGGAAAGTGTCCAGATCTCGACGCGCCCATCTGTTGCAATTTTGCAAATAATTTAAAATATAGCTATCTCTATATGGATGGACGTATGCAAAGTGAGGGAAGGTGGAAAAAAGAAAGGAAAGGGGATGTGGGGGCAGAGGGAGCGCTGTGCCCCGCGCCCTGAAACTCTTCCGAGGAAACTCTTGTAGGGGTTTCTTTGGGGACAGGTGGAAAGTTACGTGTCCCCCCTCCGTTTTCCACTTTTGCATTGTGAGTCGTTCCTCCTGTCCGCCTCTTGGCGAACGAACACACCATCCCCGAGTTCGGTGCAGGACGGGCTTAGCTTCCGGGGGAGGGGGATGCGGGGCAGCGGGCGAGGGGCTGGGGCCGAGGAGGGCGCGGGCTGGGGAGCAGCTCCGGGCGTCGGCCACAGCGGGGCCCGAGTTGTGGGCCGGATATTGTTATGTCTACCCGGTTCTTCGGAGAAGACGCGATCTGTCTGCCGCCTTCGTTTTCACTTTAGTAGCAAAGACAGCGGCTGCGCAGCGTCCCGGCCCACGGGGTCGGAGCGCCGGGTGCCGGGGGCGCCCGCGGCGGCGCGCGCCGGGAGGGCAGGGGCAGGGGCAAGCGGGCCCGGCGGGAGAGCGCGCGGCGCCGGCTGCAGTTTCCCCGCGCCTTCCCGGTTAGCCGCTGCTGTGCAGTTTAGCTCTAATCCGACAGGGGCCGCGTTTGCCGAGCGCAGCCGGCCGCCCGGCAGTAGGAGCTGGCGGCCGGGCAGCCGGGTCGGTGTAGACGCGGGGAGGGGACAGGCTGGGCGAGAGAGGAGGGGCACGGGAAGCTAGCTGGGCCTGAGCGTGCACCGCCCCCGCCTCTGGCGTCCCCGGGTCCCCACGGCCCGGCCTTGGCGCCCCCGCCCCCAGCCAGGGCGTAGGTGAACTTGGGGTGGGTGTGCGTACGTGTGTGTGTTGGGAGGGGGTCAGGGGAGAATAACCCGAGAACGCACTGTTTTCTTTCCCAGTTTGATATTAGCAGCAACTGGGTTGTGTGTGTGTGTGTGTGTGTGTGGTTTTTTTTTTTTTTTACTTTAAGACCGGCTTTGCTCACTGCTGGGGCGGAGGGGGGGCGATCTTTTCCCATCACTCACATCTTTGTTCATTGTTCACTGAGTGGAAGGCAGGCGACTTAAAGGGACGAAAGAGAGGGAACTGGGGGAGAGAGGAGAAGGGGGGGGGGAGCCAGAAGAGCGAAGGAAGAGAGGGGTGGGGGAGAGCGCCCCCCCCCCCCCGAACCGGGTCGGGCTTGATGGGGAAACCGTAAACCCGCGCGCGGAGGGTCGCGGGGAAAGTGGACATTACCGCTTTAATTAACTTCGAGATGCTCCGGCGGCGGGACCTGGCGTAGCCGTGACGCGCCCCCATAAATCTGCCTGGCCGGGGCTGCCCGGAGAACTCGTACAGTAGCGCCAGATCCGACGCTCGCCACTGGGTCCAGAGCCCATTTGCATAATTGGATCTTTTTTTTTTTTTTTGGTGCCTTCTTCTTCCTCCCTGAAACTTATTTGAAAACCCCAGCGAAAACCGCGACGACCTGCACGTTCGAAAGCGAGTGCCAAGTAAGTGCCCTGCGGTGGCCTCGGCGCGCCCCGAGCTGAGAGAGCAAAGCTAGGTACCGGGGCCGCGCGCTGCCGCCTGCCTCCGGGGAGGGTTGCTCATCGCCCGGCTGCCCGCAGCCGCAGTCTCCCGGGCTGCCCGGCCGGCTGCTTGCAGAACTTTTTATTCCTCTGTCCGCCGAGTTTGCGGGCCAGATGAGGTGTTTGGGTCACTCGCGTATACCTGTGGCGAGACGGGAGGCGATCCTGGGGGCGCCGTGGAGGCGGGCATCGCCGGTCCCGGGCGGGCAGTCGGTCCCCGTCGCCGCGGTGGAAGGCAGAGCTGCGAGCGAGCAAGCGCGGCTGGCTGCTCGTCGCGCCGCGCGGCGGATGCAGCTCGTCGCCAAATGCGTCCCCCATTATTCTAAGGTTTGTGTCTGGCTGTGTGTGTGAGTGTGCGTGTAACCGACTGTGCTTTAAAAAGAAAGAAAGAAAAGCAACCAAAACAAGAGCAAAAAGGGCTCCTCCGTCATCGTTCCCCTCATTCCCCTTTCCATCCTGTTTCCCTTGCTCAGAGGAGAGTGTAAAGCCCTCTTGCTAAAGAGCGATTGACGGAGAGATTGACAAGTCTGTTGGAAATGCCATAAATTCTCTACCCAAAATGTAGCTGCCTGCATAAAACACCAGCCCTTGCCAGAGGAAAAAGTGCTTTGAGAGTACCTCAATTTTTTTTAAAATTAAAAACACGTTATTATTATTTACAGTATTCAGAACCTGGGGGGAAAGTCGATTTGCTGGGGGGATGGGGATGGGGGGGGTGGGGGTAGGAAAGTGTAAGCCTAGTTTCTGTGCTGTGGGCCAGACTTGGGAACTTGCTGGGTAGGGGGTTGGGCCCAGCACCCTGCCTGGCCAGGGCACTCAGTGTCCTGCCTGGGGAGTCACAGGGGGGCGCGCCGGGCAGCCCTCTGGCCTCTGCTCAGGGAGAGCCCAGGGCCTGGGCCTGCAGGCTGCTTTAGTTATGATGTCATCCTGATAGCTGAGTGCAAATGTGTCCTGATTCCACCATTACCCGCCTGGCTGATTTGCTTGGTAATGATAGACTGACGTCCGGCTCCTTGACAAATGCAGGCCCCGCAGAGCCTAGAAATTAACTTCTCACCCCGCGCAGGAGGGAGTGAGCTGCCAGGCCTCAGCATGGACCCCTAGTCTAGACGCTGATGTAGGTGATAGGCCCCTGTCCTGAGGGATCCCTGTTTTTCCAAAGTTTGGAAAACTTTTGGAAAGCTTTCATTTGTATAATGCCCCTAATCTGCTAAAACTTGAATCCAGTTGTGAGCAGCACAGACTTTTGGATCTGACAGATGTCTGGGACCCCGGATCTCTCCATGGTCTTGGCATGGAGAAAAACCTGCTTTTAACAATGACCTCCTCTCTCTACCCCTTAACTGTGACTGTATGTTAATATCACAGCAAGTAACTGGATTTAATGTTGATTTTTAATAGTGCACAATGATTTAAGATTTCTTTTGATTTACTGTTCCGATGAAATTTGCATAAATGTGATGAAAATGAACTTAACATCTGGGCATATGAAAAAGGTTAGTGCCTCATATGTCATCTGCAGAGAAAGTCTCTAAAATGCTTTCACCCTCAACCGGGCTCTGAAACAGTTCCTGGAGACATAAATGGTAATTATGGAAAACCTGGAGAAAACACTTTCGATACATTTGCATTCTCTTGGACCAGTGCTCTGAAAACCCATCTCGTTCTGTGCCTGGAGTGCTTCACTTCTGAGCAGGCTGGAGATCCTCACAACTCAGCAACTTCTCTGCTGGCAGGGGCTGACTTCCCAGGGGACTTGGGGACGGTGGGGAGCAATGGTCATGCTGCTCTGGTTCAGGCTAGAGGCCAATCATCCCCATTTCATGGTGGGACCGGCTGAGGAGGCGGCCAGGAGGTGCAGTCCTGCTAACTGCGTCGGCTCATCTAGACCCCAAGGCAGTGCTGAGATGTGGAATTGTCGCCTGCTCAGTCCCAAAAAGCTGACCGATTAGGTTGTCTACCCTGCCTTAGGTGACCAAAGAAATTCCCATCAGCTCAGAATCTATAAAATCACAAGCCCATTCAAACGAACTCCATCTTACTTTTTGAGCAAGACAAGCTTATCTCTGGTGTAAGGAAATCAGAGTTAAACAGCCTTCTCCAAACGTGGTTGCCTTTTGCTCAAAAGTTGGCTATGAATGGCACAGGTGTTTTTAAAGTGCCTTGAATGGAGGAAAAAAGAGGCAGCGAGACGATGCTCATGAGAATATAGATGAACTTATTTTTTTTTTAAAAAGAAGAGTATCATAAAGGAAGAAAGCAAATAGATTTATTTTTCCAGTTTGAATGAGGACAATTATAGCTTTTTAACATCTTTGGATTTAGTGTTTTTAATAAGCCTTTTAAGTAAGCTGAAATATCAGCTTGCATTTTGTTCTCAACATTATTTAAAGTGAGGCTTGATGCGAGTTTAAAAACAGAAATGAGCTTTCTGCAGGTCAGCCTTTGTGTTTGTGGAGGACAGAAGTCTCCCCATGGCACCTCTGACGGGACCTGAAGCTGTCTGAGTGCTCCGGGGTGGCCCCTCTCATCTCCAGGTGAGGGTTTAGATTTGGCCTAGAAGACCGTGGCGTCCAGGTGGTAAGGCCCCATCTCTTAGGCCGTTAAGGCTGGATTTTGTAGCCTAGCATCCGGGCCCAAGTTCACCCACTTTGGGGAGACTCCTCTGGACGAGTAGGGGCTTGGGCAGCAGGGAAACCACACTGGCCCTGGTGACCTGTAGGGCTGAGGGGCTGGAGGGACAGCAGGACCAGGGGAAGATGGGGAGTGAAGGGGTCTGCCTGGCTGGCTGGCTGGCCCACCTGGGTGGTATGTTTTACGTAGTACCTGGTTGGGAGTTGTTGGGAAAGAGGCCTTTGGCCAAGGATGCAGGTTGGCTGTTCAGGTCTGGATTCTCTGGGCCATGGTGACGCTCCCCTTGCTGTCACTGAGTGTCCTTAGCGGGGTGAGTAGACAATGCGTGTGCTTAGACTGGGTTAAGCTGGGGAGTGGCCCCACTGGGGTCTCAGCAAGGGGTGCTGGCGAGGGTGTGCTGGGGAGCGTGTCGCCTGCTGGAAGACGCCCTCCTGCGGTGATTGCCTTTACCCACAATTCTACTACCCAGGGTGGATTCGGGTGTTTGTGAGGGTGTGTGGGTGGGAGAGGAGTCAGTAGTGACATCAGCCAAAGGAATCAGAAACTGGGGTAGGAATTGGGGGATATAACTTCAAGATGCAGACCTGGGGGGCACAGGACACCTTACCTGGGCCCTCCTTTTCCCCGAATGAAGACAGACATGGATGGAATCTGCCTCAGGAGGGCGGGCTCCTCAGCAGGCCACCTGGCTTGGGCCGTGGCAGGACCTGGGGTGGAGGTGGGACTCACCCTGGCCAGTTAATACCCCCCCCCCCCCAGGCTTCTGAGGACTGTCCCCAGGGGCTTCACTGTGCTGGGATAAGGGCTGGTTTTAGCTGGCTTCAGTGGGTTGCTTGACCCCCCATCCCCACCCCACTTTCACTTTTAAAAGTCATTATAGAGTGTTGGAGCACGTGGCTTTTCACAGCCTGTGAGCCAGCTGGAGACCAGAGACAAGACTGAGATTAGGTGGAACTGGTCAGGCTGACCCGAGCATCCTCTCTCTGGACCAAGGGTTCTCAATGCAGCTCTATGCACTATTCGAACCTGATAATGCTTATTGTAGGGGCTGTCCCATCCACTGTAGGATATTTTATTATATTTAGCAGCATCCCTGGCCTCTATGTACTAGATGAGCACCTCCCAATCATAGCAAAGATGGCTCTAACTGTCCCCTGGTTGGGGTAAGGGGGGTGGTCAGGCTCATTTTCCACATGGTCCAGGTGCCAGGCCTTGCCCTGGCCATCTCGATGGGGCTGGGGAGATCCGCTTCTGTCCCAGCCTCAGGCAGCACCCAGGTTAGTAGGGAGAGAGATGTGCCCCGATGCCGGGAGGTGGGGTCCCGTGGGGTCTGAGAGGAGGGGCAGCTTTCATAGTGCGAGGATTCGTGGGTGGGGGCGTAGGTGCAACAAATGTGCGGGCCCACCCTGAGCACAGCCCCTGTGGGCGGGAGCTGGGTCTCTGGGTGCTGTGACTGGGACGGACGTGGCAAAGCAAGGAGTGGAAAGCAGTAGTTCTTAGGCTGGGGTTGAAGGCCATGCACCCCGCTGGCTGGGTGATGGTAGTGACTTTTCTCTGAGCACTTGCTATATGGACAGCCTGACTCTAGGGTGGGCCTGGCTCTCATTTCATCCCTACAACCTCCTTGTGAGAGTAGGTACAATATTGATTCTGAACTTCAGAAAGGGCAACTGAGGCATGGAGAGGGGTGGGTGGTAGGTCTAGGATTAGAATCAATTCAGTCTGCCTATAGAGTTTGTATGCTCAGCTCTTCCACTGCCATAGGCCGTTTCTCCTGACCCCAGGCTCGGCTATCTCTCCTGGGGGCAGGTGTACAGCAAAACCCCTGGGCTTTTGTTGCTGACCTTTTCAGCATCCACAACATCCTGACATTAAGGACATGTTGTCAGGCAGTAGAACAAGGTCCTGGTAGGCAAAGCAAAGCAGGAAGGTAATGCACAGGGAAAGTGCTAAGAAATGCAAGAAGGAAAATCAGTTTGCCCCCATCCTCTACCTACCTAATCTTAGTCTGTGGCTTTACGATGAGAAAATTAAGTGCCGTTTTGACGCAGGAAAAACGATCACCGCAGGCTTGAGCTGACATTAACCTGGAAGTTTTCTATCAAGGCATTACAGCTTTGATTACCTGAACTGTGTTTAGCTGAGTCTTTGATTACCAAGGTGGGCTGGTCTCCTGGGAATGAGTTCCTGGCCCTCCCTTCTCCCTGCTGCTTCTTGAGCCCAGGTGCTGTTCTGCCTTCTTCCCGTGGCTTCATAGCTCAGCTCACCCTTTCCATCCATTTGGGATCATTGGACACTTGGCAGGTATTTAGCCTAATTTTGTGGTTGCTTTGTTACCAAATTTACACACACACACACACACACTCGCACACACAGAGTATGGAGTAGCTCTATTTGGTTTAAAAGCCAACCCCTAGATTCTCTAAAATCGAGATAAATCACAGAAATGCTCATTCTGCCTTAACGATAATGAGGTTCCCACTTGCACGCCTGAGGTTCCCACGTAATTCCCGTGGATTTGGATGGGATTTTGGTTCATGCAGGGGCTGGAGCGTAGGGCCCTCGAGGGTTTGCATTAATTCATTCCTCGTGCCTGCAGTTTCCATGAGTGCTAGTGGGAGGTTCCTTCCTAAACGCATTGAGTGCCTGAGGAGGGAGGGGTGCAAGTGTGTGGAGGGGATCACAGCTGGTACCTGGGCAGTGCCAATGCTGAGTCCTCACCCTTTGCCTGGCTCTGCCTCACGCCCCTTGGGTATATTATCTTATTTACTCCTATTGACAGCCCAGCCCAATGAAGGACACCTCAGTCTGCTTTCACCACTGGGGAAACTGAGGGCAGGACACTTATCCAGCCATGTGGCTGCTGCATGGTTGAGCCGGGTTTGAAGCTAGCCGTGTGAACCTGGAAATCTCATGCCTCTGACCTTTTTTGCATGCCTGCCTCAGAGGGGACAGTGAACAAAATCATCCTTCTGAATAATATGCACTTGCCTTTAAGCTAGCATTTAAAAAATGCTAAATTGGAACTTGGCTGTTTGAGAACATATGCATTGTTGTAAATGTGTTTTCAAGGGGAAAAAATATTTGGAAACTCGGTATCAGCTAGAGTCACTGTAGCCCGAGCAAACAAAAAAGACTGCATAGATATTATATATAAAATTTAATCTCTCTGAATAATTTGATATTTAATTTTATCTTTCCATATCTCTAGATATATTTGTCCCTACTGACTAGAGGAAGAAGTGGTGCAAACAGTTTTTGTCCTGTTTTGTTTTTAAAAAAATCTTTATTTAAAATCTATTGAAGGCAAGTCAGGAAGAGCCTTTCAAATTATTACAGAAAAGCCATAATTTATATAAAGCAGATTGAATAGGGGAGGGTGCTATTGAAACTACAGCTAAAGTGCTTTAATTATTTTGCTTTCTCGGCCATGACTCCCGGTTTGGGAATTTTCATCTGTTGATGCCAAGTGGCTATTTCAACCACCTTAAATCTGCGACGAGCAGAGAGCATCTCACCGATTAAACATGGCTGGATCTGCTAATTAAACTCAGCACCTGATTCTTGTAGCATCTGAGAAACTTTATTCACAAACGTTTCCACCTGAAAGAGGGTCAGGGCTGGTGGGTGGCAATCCCCTTCCAATAGCCAAAGAAAAGTTCAAAAAGTGTAGTGTGGGAGGACAGGGAGATGGGGGGTGGGGGGAGAGCTTGGGCCACATGCAGACATGAAAGGGTTTAATCTGATAGCAAGGGCCGCCTCTGTGCCGGCTCAGCTAAGCCACCGCTCTCGCAGCCACCACCTACGGTAGGGCAGTCGTCACTTGTAGCTCGGGGCGGCCTGAAGCCACAGCTCCGCCTGGCGCTTCTCTCATGGACCTTGAATGCACCATTCCTTCAGCAAGGAAGCCAGACACTCCATCTGCAATTCTTTTCTGAGATCATTGATTTGACAGCTTAATATTTATTTTCTGCATGTTTTTTGTTTTGTTTTGTTTCGTCCCCCCCCCCCCCCCATTTCCTCCTTTTCAGCTGTTTCGCCCTTTGCATACGCACTCATTCTGAAAGTATGTTGGAAAAGCTTTTGTTAAAGCTTGGTGGATGGGTAGGAGTGTTGGAGTTTTTTTTAGTTCCATCTCAGATTCCCATCTAGCATATTTCGGAGGCAGAAGAAATACAGTCAAGATGACATGAACATTTGCATCGTCTAAAATGTATTGATTGAGGCTCGAAGGTAGCAATTTTCCTCTTTAATAACTGCTGCCACCCCAAGGAAGACACAGTGGCTTCCTAAGTATGTGACAAGTGATGGGCTCAGCCAGGGTCTGGCGCTCTGATTGGCATTTCCCTGTGACGGTGCATCGGCGATGTAGTGGACGATGGATGGTGTGGCCTGACTTTCGGGGGACATACATGCTGGGCCTGTGGGCATGTTTTACTCTGGAGCAGTGGTTGTCTGGTGAGGTCAAGGGATATATTCCAGATCTCAGAGTATGTCCCATATTCAAAACTCTTGTGGAAGAACTTGACATTCTGCCCTTTTATCTTGCCAATACCAGCAACTTGATCCTCACATTTTCCCTCGCATCTCAGAAAGTTGACAGGAACTGGTTCTGCCTGCCGTGTTTTTTCAAGTATGGCTGGCTCTGCCTGGAGTAGGAGCCCGGCTGCTCCCGTGAAAGATACCAGGCCCACCTGCGGGGCTCTGGGACGCTGGGGGTCTGCAGCGAAGAAAACTTTTCTCTCCTTTTCCGTGATAATGTTGCTCAGATGAAAATCCTGTAATTTTTGTGTGTGATCTTCAAATACCACCTTCAATAAAATAATTTGTTCATTGATCTGAAGAATGAATGATTTCCAGCTGCTTCATTCCTCGGGACAGACTTTCGAGTTGGAATCTGGCTCTTTGACTCTCCCTGGTAGAGGCTGGCCTCCCGTGGAGGTGGCTGTGAAAGGGGAGGCAGCCTGGGGAGGCTGGGGAGGGAGCCCTTATTTCTCCAGGAACCTGAGGGGTTAGCAGCATCCAGTGTAAAATCCTAATATGATAATTTGTGCTTGGACCTGTGGCTATCCATGCTCACTGCTCTCTGCCTTGAAGGCAGGAGAGTCGAGGGCTGGCTGGTCTGGGGGCCAAGGCGACCCTCCTTTAATTAATCTCCATCATCAACCAACTGTTTACCCTTAGATTAACCCAATGAAACTCTGTACATTTTCCCACTTACTGTATCATTTCTCCTGAAGGAAGAGAATCTAAAGAAGGATTCTTAATGTGCTTTCAATATTTGCTAATTAATTTTTTTGCAAGGGTTACACAGTATATTTGTGTTGCTTGCGATATCAATATCCCTATGTTAGTTTTTTGCATGGTTTAATTTTTAGGGATGTTCCCTCCCTCATCCCGTGATGAAGATATTTATTTCATTGATCTGGAAACATCAAGTTTGTAAATGGGGAAGAACATGAAGCCATGTTTTTAAGCAGCATAACGCAGTGGTAAAGAGCTCAGGAACCTGAGCAGAACTGGGCTTGACACCCAGCTCCATCACATGCAAGCTGTTTGTGAGCAGAGCAGTTTTATTCTAAAACCTCAATTTCTCGTCAGGAAAACTGGAATAATTCTTCCACTCTGATAGGGTCAGGAGGGTTAAAAGAGAGAGTGAACGGTGAATGAGGCCACATTCAATGAATGGTAGCCACCATCACTCCCTGTTTTATTCGTGTTGTTAAATATCTTGGAATTGGAAACCTCACCCAAAGGTATGGGTATAAGTCATTTTCAGAGCCTGGTGCAAAGTGTTATCCCCCCTTTATTTCTCAGGCTGGTCTTTGGAGTTATTTACCTGGGGATCAATAAGTATCAGCTGATTGATTTTCTTTATTTTTCTGAAGATGCATTTTAAAGGGTCAGCTGAGTTCATGGAGGGGTGTGGAGCAGGGGTAGAGCCTTAAGCCTTCACTAAGCAAACATTCTCACTCCAATCCATCAAATATTAACACTATGTCTCCAGGCTATGCACTAACATACTATTTGGGAGCAGTGCAAACACATGCATACGTTGTGCGTATTTACATACACGCGGGTGCGTGCGCGCACACATACGTACTGGTTGTTGAAATCCTGATGGGATCGTGACGGACCTTGCTTTATAGCCCTTCCCTGGAGCCAAAGCCAAAGACCCCAAGGAGATACTGTTCATTTCTTCCTTCTTTGCTTCCTTCATCTGCTCTTTCTTTCTTTAAATATTTGAGTACTTTCTCTGTCCTAGATGAGGGAAGTAGAACCACATTGGGGCTGCTGTATCAAGACAAAAGCAGAAGAAATGATGTTCTCTAAGGTTCCAGATCAAAAAAAAATATCAGGGACTTGCCTGATTTGCATATGGGAAGCCAATCATGTGTCGATTTCAAGGGTCCCCAACTCTTAAGCATGGAGTACAAAATTTATGAGTCAATTAATTTTAACTGTGGCCACTGCATTCCAGTGAGTTACTGAAAAAAGATGTGGGCAGTTGGGCTAACTCCTTTACTCTTTCCTACAGAGGGGAAGGTGGAATTCTGGGCTGGCTTTTCCTCATTGGAGGTGGTCGCAAATCCAGAGCAAGAGTAAAACTCCAACCTCTCTTGGAAACAGGGAACACTCTAGTGATGTTATATTGAGATGCTAGATCCTTCTTCCCTGGGGGCAATTTGAAATGAAGGCCAGGCCCTGTAAGTGGACTTCCAGCATGTATCGAGGGCTTAATAGGCAGGTGGCCTTTTGCTTAAAAATGCAAGATATCATTTAATTTAGTCCTGAGAGTTGATGATGGAGAGAGGGAGGCTTATCCCAGTGGTGTGGTTTGCTTGAGGTCACACAGCTGCTGGCTAGGTGGCCTTGCTGGGCTCTCTGTGAGAGAACCTGTACGTGTGACCTCCGGCTGCAGGTGTCCTTTGGACTCTTGGCACAAGGCATGGGCCTTCTCTGGAGATGGGGTTTCCTAGACCAGGGACAGCAGCTGGAGAACTGAGGCCATACTCACTCCTTGGATCCTCAAGGGTGGACATGAGTGTTTTTTGTCCCAGGCCTGGGTGGAACGGTACAAGTTGACCTCCGTCCCCTGCCCCCAGCCCCAGAAGCATCTCATCCCACTCCCAGAATGCCCTTGACTTTCCCGTCCCTTTTCCCAAGCCTCACACTTCTCTCAAACTGCAGTTCACATCCTTCTTTCTCCGTGAAGTCCTGTTGGACACCTAACCACACAAAGAGCACAGGTCTTCACCTGTAGCGTGGCGACAGGTCTGCTTCTACCTGCCTGTGTTTTAGGAGAGAACCCTCTCCGGGCTTTTAGGCCAGTGCTCCCGGTGGACACTGGAGGGTTTATTCTTAACTGTCATCAGTAAGTTTTTAACCCTAAACCAGGTGCCAACATGGGACATGGGCTGTGCCCTCTGAGCCCCTGCCAGGACCTCCCACAGCTGTCCGGGGCCGCCTCCGACTGAACGCTGCTGTGCCAGGGAGGAGGCCAAGGAGATCCCTGCACACGCCCTGCTGGCTGCAGCGGCCGGACACACATGGAAAGCTCCCAACCGTCAGCAGCCAGATCTGGCAATGTCTTGCCTCCTCGGGGGCAGCATGGGGGAGCCCCTGGGCAGTGAGGCTAGACAGCCAGGGCTCTCAGAGAGCCGCCTCCTCGCCTCCTCGTTAGCAGGCGATGTGGGCGGGGAAGGCTCTGGGGGCTTCCTGCTGAAGGGTATTGGGTTACTTAGGCGTCAGAGCTTAATCAATATTTGTTGAATAAGACAATGGGGCCTGAGGAACGTGGCCCTTTGGCGGGTGGAATGGCGAGAGCAAAGGCATGGCGCTGGGAGTTAGCAGGGGATCTGGGAACAGGGCTATGCGTGGAAAGAATGACTTCTACTGGGGGGTCAGGGGCAAACCCCCCCTGGAGAGGCTTGGCAGTGGCCTGCTCATTCCACACCCAGCCAACTTCCAAGAGCCTGTTATGTGCCAGAAACTGCCAGAAATCTGGGGAACCCACAGTGAACAAACTGGTAAAAATAGGTGCTTACGTTCCAGGGTAGGGGTAAGGGCTGAGGCTGACAGTAATTAAAATACATTGATATGTCAGGTGTGAATAAATGGTATGGAAAAAATAAAGAGGCTAGAGCAGGAGGGGAGGGGTGGTTACAATGTCAAATAGGGTGAGTAGGGAGATTCCACAAGAATGACACATTTGAGCACGGACTTGGTGGTAAAGGTGTGGACAAAAGCATTTCAGGCTAAGGAAACAGCAAGTGCAAAGAACTTGGGGCAGGGCTGGGCCTGGTTTGTCTGAGGACGAACAGGAAACATTGTGCGGCTGGAATGAGAAAAGGGGAGCATGGTAGGATGTGCAACCACAGCTCACAGTGCATCTGGTTTCCCTTTGCACTTCTCTGTCAATATCACTCTTGGGAGAGTCACCCTGCACTGCAAGTCACTTGTTCAGCTCTATCTACACCGCAATATTAGCTGAGCACCTACTATGTGCCAGGCACTGTGTTAGGTATTGAAAATACAGCAGTGGGCCTGACACACATGGTCCCTGCTTGAGAGAGGGAGAGATAAATAATATTACAATTTCAACTGTGGCTATGAAGATGAAGAAGGAAGAGAGCAGAGGGCTGTTGGGGTGCTTCCTTTTGAAGGAGAAAGAGCCAAGAATGCAAAGGGTTGGGGGAGGTTTCCAGGGAAGGGGATATTTCCAGGCATGTGCAAAGGCCCTGAGCCTGGAAAGATCTTAGGGGTTTGAGGAGGAGAAAGAAGGCCAAGGTGGCTGGGATTGAGCACTGTTCCCCAAAGAACTGTGTGGTAAAGGAGAGACATCCTCTAGCTGAGGCTGCTTATTCTGCGGGAACCCAGCCTATTTCCCATGGGAGAGTGTCTGCTGGCCACCATGGCCTTCTTTGCCTGACCACCCAAGACCAAGAGCTTCCTGAGTTTACAGGGCAAGTGGTCCTTCCCTCCTTATTCCTATACAAATCATGCATTCATTAATTCTAACGATAGCTATTGAACATCTACTCTGGGCCAGGCACTGAAACATTAGCTTATAAGGTCAGCTGCAACAGTGGGAAGCTCTCTTGCATTCTAGTTTCTGTTGAGATTCACAAGAGATTCTCCATTGCGTATCTCCTCTCTATGCCCTGAAACAACACCCCCAATCCCATCTGTAGGGGGTGTCCCTGACTACACATTTCTGTTATACTTAGTTTAGTTATACTTGGTTAGACTTCCTACAGTCTGGGAGAGGGGAAGGTAAGTCTTGAGTCTTGCATTAGCGTCTTAGGGTTCCTCTTTCTTCCCTAGGCAGGGCTGCAGTAGTTACAAATAGTTCCTTCCATCCCATTATAACTGAGGTTCTTGTTTTCATTAGGCAGTGTGTTGAGTGCTGGGGTGATAAGGAAAAACCCACAGATCTGCGCTTCATTCGGGAGTTAGTTTCATCCCTCAATTCTTCTGGAGGGAAATGAGAGCCCGGATGGCAGGATTAGATTCTTGTTTGTGTCGCTTGTAGGTCCAAACAGGACTTTTTGATGTGGAATTTGAAAGTGTACATTTACATGTCATGTCTGGCTCTTCTAATTCATTACTTTAATTATTACGATGTCAACTTTTTGGTTTTATTTTATTTTTAAGTGGTAAAATGAAGTATATCCTGGCTCTTTGGATACAACTTTTTTTCTCATCATTTGGTTTTAAATGGTTAAGTAAATTTCGTTAAATAACTGTAAACATTCCAAATAGTCCTGCATACATATCGTATTTCACATCATGGTAACTTAGATGCAAAATATTAAAATGTAAATGACTCAATAGAAAAATTATGGAAACAAATGCATGACTTTTATTACGCTTTCAGAAAAGTTGCTTAAATATTTCCCCTTCCTTAGCAAACATCTATGATTAATTAAAAAGAAAGAAATGTTTTAAAAGCATTGTAAAAAAAATAATCCTTAAGAGTGAAGAAACAGACCTTGGTGAACATTTATCCCCCTAATTTTATCTGTTGAACTCTGAGTATATGTTGGCTATTGCCCACTCATCAATTTGATTATTATAAAGTAGCCTATATAAGCATGGATACAATTATTTTAATTTTACATTTTAGCTGAAATAGTATTTTTTACCTGAGTATTTAAGCATACATCTAAATTTATGTATGTTATACCATGAAATTTGAATCAACACTTCTTTCTTTTCTTCTTCAGAAATATTTCAGCCTATAGTAAAATTGATTGGGAAACATTTGGACATTTATTTTAGTCTCTGTCATGAATTTCCATGTGATTGTTCTACATTAATCTTGAAAAATGACACGAGATTCCTTTTTCCATAATAAATAGCAAATAATGTAATAATTGCTAATGATAACTCTAATGAAAAAATTATATTTTTCTCCAACTAAGAGAAGAGTGCCAAGACTAGGTAGGATAAAATAAAATCAATATTTTGACAGTGCTCTATTATGTCTGGCTCATTAATTTGGAGACAACTCCTCTGTTCAATCCTAAATCACAAAGTGTCAACAAATAGTAGTTTTAACGTCTACTCTCATTCCAATGCATTTAATGCCTTGCAAGTTATTTTTGGAGGAAAATGATTTTTGATTCTGCAGATGTATAGCAAGTGCATTGTGTAGGTTTTTGTCTTGGGGAACAATGAAAAAGTTTTGCCACTGCAATTTGTATTCAAGAGATGATTCGTTCCAAATTCCAGTTTGGCACAATTCTGTATGTTTTTTCATATATATGTATACGTATATACAAACACACATGTATATATGCATATATATCCATATATTAGAAATATTATATATACACACATACTTGAAAGGTCATGTTCATTCATTCATTAATTTCACCCAAAGTTTCACTTAGCTTCCTCTCCCTTCACAGTTCTTTCTTTTTTGAAGATTCTAGAGTTTCTGATTTCTGAGGACCGATTGTCAGTTGATTAAGGTCAATGCTCGCACTTATTCAGGCTCCTATTGACTGGAGCCACGTGGTCTAAGTGATTGATCTGCCTTAGACATAGGATTTCTAATTTTCCATTGTAACGGGCCTTTCCTCCCAGCCCATTCTTCATTACCCCAGTTCTTCATACAGTATTTAAGAACGATCCATACCCCCTCCCCCTGCTCTCAGGTACTGTGCCCTTACGCTAATGCTGAATTACATCTCTCACTGGGCAAAAACATGTTTGTATCACCGCTGCTTGTCCTCCTTTGTTTTCCAGAGATCACAAAAGCTTGGGATTTAGACTAGCAGATAATAACATACAGTGCATATTATTGATGCCGCTTTAATTGTCTTATTGACAACTCACTTGAACTCGGAGAAGCATGCTAATATTTATCATCCTGTGAACTCGTGCATTTTCTTGACTGAAGTCATAATTACAGAAGAATTTCAAACCCAGATGTCTGCCCACAACGATCTCACCTTTCCTGGGTTTGGCTCAAGGCTTCCAGGCTGCTGCTTCGCTGGAGAGCCTCAGCCCCAGCTCTCTCTTTTTTGCGTCTTGTCCCTTAAGCTTTCAGCATCTTCTGGGCACTTCCCCCTCTAGGGGTGATTTGGTTAATTAACACCTTGACCAACACCTGGCCAGGAGAAGAAGAAATGTGACCTACCTTAGCATTTACAAAGAGGCCAGCACCGGGCAGCCTTGGGGTTGCCCAGAGGTTCCTGTTTTCACACAGAGACAGGTGTTTCTTTCCTTTTGGGAAATGTCGATGGAGACCATTAGAGAGATTTAGAATAGGCTGGATCTGGAATCAAGGCCGATGTACTGGCTGGGAAACAGATTTCCACTTGAGGGTTTGATGAGTTCAAGCTAAGGAACGGAGTTTCCCCTACCCTTGTCCACTAGCCTCCAGCCATACTGGCCTTCTCTCAGTTCCTTGGGCCTGCCAGGTGCCCGATGGCCACATCTGATGGCCACGAAACCAACTGTTCCCTCTGCTTGCAACCTCTCACGCTCAGCCTCCACCTCGCCTCTCATGTTCATCCTGGGGCCTCACTTAGATGTCACCAGGGATTTCCTGGCTCTCCCTTCTCCCACTCAGCCCAAAGCACCTTCGATCTTATTGTCCTGGTTTATTTTCTCCACAGTACTTATCTTTATTGATTTGATTGATTGTTTGCATGCTTACCCTCTGCTTTCCTCCACTAGGACCAGGGTCCCCAAAACCAGGATCCTTGATTGTCTCACTGAAGACCCCCTATAGCATGTCAAATGACTACTTGCAAAATAGCAGCCAATTAATAAAATTTTTTGAAAGAACTCTACTTCCCTAAAGGGAAAATATGGATTTGGAAGTATGTCCTTGACTCTTCAAGGACAGCCTTGACTCTTCAAGGACAGTGTTCTGTCATAAAATGAACCCTGCCATGATGCCTCCTTTGCCCCACCATTAGAAATGGGAGCTTTGGTCGTCACTCTGATGGAAATGCAGAAGAATAGTCATCTCCCCATCAAAACTGAACTAGCATTTTTGTCAAGCTTTTTTCCTCTTGTGGTGCATCCTGGCTTGGTTTTGGCAGTTTTCCTGCCTGCACACCCTTACCTGAGGTGGGCTGTGCCGTGCCCACCGCAGGCTTCTCCCTTGCCATCAGTACGTCGGGCACGGAGAGCTGGTGCTGGGTTCTTTGTCACTGCTGAGAGCCAGCTGTGTGGGCCCTGATTGCTCAGATAGAGTTGTTAAGTCGCTCCACGCTCTCGCCTTTGGCGGCTCTCGATGGGGGTCCCTGGGCAGAGGCGTCGTGGAGCTTGGCGGAGATGCCGCCTGGGCTTCCTGATTGGTGAGCCACTCATTTGACTGATGAGTGAGGTGGAGCAGCCCCACTGGCTTCAACGAGACACTCGAATCACAGAGGATGATTGCAGCAAGGGGGAGGTAAGACTTTAAACCTATGGCACATCCTGTTGCCCAAGTGACTCCTATCTTGGGGTGCTTTATGATGCTTGTGCAACTTGAAGAATCTATTTTTTTCTGAAAGTGTTGGAAATGCTCATCCTCTTCCTTCTCCCCACACGCCAACAACAACCAAGATTCCTAACGGAAAAGAAAAGCTGGAAATGTATATCCTGCAAGTTTTGAGTTTCACCTGTCTGTCCCATAGAATTTTTCCACTTTTTATCATTGTTAGCTGTTTATGAGCTAAATAGAAATATATATATATTTTCTGTGTACATCTTTTATCCTCAATGAGATTGCAAGATCTTTGAGGGCAGAATTTTCCTTTTATTTTCTCTTAGTGTGTCCGTGCCTTGTCTGCCTCATTTCCCTCCCGCTCCTCAAAGGTGTCTAGTACCTATTGGGTGGGTGAGTAGGGGGGGTAAAAGAATGAAATATAACATCTTCAGGAAAGACTGAAAAGAATTAGGCTCATGGCTTTTCTGAAAAGATTTAGAATAATCTTCCACTGAGTTTTTCATGATTAATAAACACCTTGGACTGAAAACGATTGGCTTTCTCTTTGGTTTTCAAAGCCTATGGGTTTTTTTTCTTCTTCAATTTAATGAGTGAAAAAGGTCTACTAATTGTTGTTTTTAAATAAACTCCGTGGACTCTATCAGGGAGACTTGAAACCATTATTACTTTTTGGGAGTCATGCTCTCATCAAGAATGGGTTTTCCTTGGTGGTATCCTTGGTGATTAACTATTGTTATTTGTCTCTAATTAAGGAGGGGAGCTCTACTTCCCAGCAGAAGGCTGAGTGGAACTTGGTTCTTTCAGATTTCCACTGGGATTCTGGCCTTGGCTTCCTCGCGTTTGTCTCTGGCTTCCTGTTCAACTGTTGGGTTCCAGTGGGCAAGTCAGAGTCATACTTGGCATGGAACAAAAGTTGGGTCCTGCTTGGCTAGCCACTGGGCAGTTATCCCTATGTGTAAAATGAGAAAGGTGTTCTAGACCAAATACCTCTCAAACTTTGTTGGAAAAGGAATTGTTTGGGATGCTTGTTAAACAATCTGATTCCTGGGCTCCGTCCTGGGGAGTCCAGTTGGTAGGTGGTGCTGTTGTCCGTGGACCCTGTTCTGAGGCCTGTTGGTCCAGCTGGCCCTTCCCAGCTCTGCTTGGACATCGTATGATATGAACCTGGAGAAGTGATTAAACAGCAAACTGTATTCATCATCTGGTTGGTTTTCTCCAGGTTCAAATTTGATGACATTTTGCAAAATCAGAGGGATTATTCCAGGCTATGATTGCAGAGGTAATTCCAGCTGCTTATTCTCTGGAGAACCTGTTGCCTGGCAGGCCAGGTAACAGCCTGAAGAAACCACCCCCCACCCTCTGGCAACAGAAACCCCATAACTTCTCCTTTCGACTTCAACCCACTGAGAATCAATTTCTGGCATCCCCCCACTTCAAAAGTGGACAAAACTGACCTCATTGTATTTGTGTAAGCGCCACATGTGGCGTGGTGCCTGAATCGTTCTCTCTGGAATGCAAACCAAAGTAGTAGAAGATGAAAAGGGAATTACCATGATTTATCGAAAGCCTCATCAGTGATTTTAAGAATCCTGTAGCTTCAAAAAAATAAATAAATAAAATAAAAATAAAGAAACCCATAAAGCTTGAATGGCTAATAAGTCTTTAAATTTCTATATAGCAAATTTAGGGAGATATTCCCGAAAGATCTAACTTCAGCAAGCATATACGAGAGGAAAGAGACTTCTAACCTTTAATCTTATAAACTGCTCATTCCACATGAATTGGAAATACTCTTCATAAGTCCCTAATTGAGCAAGTGGGACAAGGTATATTAATACTGCCCCAGGTGTGTTTGACTTTTGACCTTTGCCAGCAGTGGTTATGAGAAGCCATTATTTCCGATGCCTATTAGATTTCATCCTCTAACAAGGGAGACTCTTGAGTCATCGGATGTCTAGTCCTTTTTTTCTTTTTAGCAGCCCCTCCCCCAGAAGTTTGGTGAAATTAAACAGGAAGGACAAATCATCACCGTGTACAGATTTTGTATCAAATGAAAGAACTCAGGGTTTTAACCTCTCCCAGATGTTTGCTTGTGCATAATTAATGTATCGTTCACCATTTGACTTTTCTGCTTTTCATACAGATTTAATCTTAAAAGATGCTTCTTTCTGGGTTCTGTACTCACAAAAGCACATTCAGCTTGTTTCATGAGTTTTTGCCTTTAGGTTTAGGGGATGCCCTCCTATGAGCTTTCCTGAAGACAGTGAACTTTGTGGATAAAATACCCTTCTCCCTTTGACTATTCAGCAAGCATTTTATTCAGTGCCTGGCATCGTGCTTGCAAGTGGTTGGGAACGAATGCTGTGATACAGCTACTCGCCTTAATGATGATAATGCAAATGAGGAGGGGAGGATAGTGATGCCAGACTACAATCCACTGTGGCGACATGTTTACAGCCACTTTTGCATGTATTTTCTCACTGAAATCTTCAGCCGTCCTGTGAGATGGGCTCGTCCATCTAATTTTCCAAACAAGGAACCTGGGCTCAGAGTGCTAAGTGACTTACTCAAAACCACACCCCCAGCAAGTGCCATCTCCGCTCCCTGCCCTGTAGAACCCCTCTTTCCCACCTGCAGTGATGGGTTGGCGGGTGGCTGTGATCATTCAGCTTTGGTCAAGGGAGTGCAGAGGTTGCTGCGTGCCCTGGAGACGGCACTGACTGGCTTGTGCCTTCGTGGGAGGTGAAGGTGGAGGGCCAGGTGACGGCCAGTGGGGTATCTGTCTACAGTGACATTTCCTGGGGAAGCACCCAGCCAAGCAAGGGCCACAAACTTCTATGGTTCCTGCTTGTGCTGATTGTGGGGAGCGTTTGGGGGACACCCTTTCAGTAATTCCTTCTCTGGGCAAAGACAGCCGACCGGATCTGCCCTCTTGCCAAGACGTAAGATGTGGCAACGTAAGAACCCGGTTTCCATTGATTTTTAACCGCAAATCAGGACCCAAGTGGAGAGGATAGGTATGACCTGGCCGTTTCTCAGGCAGTGGCAAGCAGCTTGGAGCCTTGTGCGACTGTGATGTTTGGGATATGCATTCTTTGAAGATTACTTCTAAAGCAAAGCGTCCGGGTCCTTAATTCACGATTCTGTCTATTCCTGTGATGTTTACATTCCACCATGGCAGGAGATCACTGTGAAAAAGAAAGATGAAGATGCGCTTTTAAAAAGGGTTTTCTTACACAGGCCTCCTCCAAAGCTCCCAACCCTTTTCCCTCTTGCTGTTGCCGAGGCCTCCGTTTCGTCTACAGGGAACATCTGCGTCAACGGGTGTTTTAAAAGTGCGCCGCACTGTCGGGACACGTTCAGGCTGTGTTCTCAGGGTGTGGAGCCTCCATGGCAAGTGGCAGTGTGGTTTCAGGGGTGTGGAGGTGAGCCTCTCTGGCATTGCGCTTTGGTGCATTTTGTTATGTGGCGCTTTCTCCTCCTTGCTGGAAGGCGATTCCAACAGGGTCTTGGGGAAAGTGGCTGGTGAATCTGATTGTTTTGGCCAATGAACAGAGCAGGATTTTGCTAGGGCTCAGTGCTAAGAAAGGAAAGATCCTTTTTACTCGGAGAAGCCACTGAGCCTTGAGTCTGAGAGCCACAGAAACGTATGGACACAGGCCGGTTAAGACCCCTTGATTCCTGGAATGACAAAACAGCTTGGTTCTGCTCTTTCCAGTTCAAAAGGTGATGAAATGCACAGTAATGTAAGGACAGAGTTAGTTCTGATTTCTCCAAGGATGACCGTTCTGCTGCCTTTTTTTGAGTGGGGCAGGGAGCAACTGTCAAATGCTTAGAAATACAGCTTCTTAGTTTTGTTATTGTCCCCGTCTTGCTTGGGACATTTTAAGGCCCACTTGGTCTGCCCATCAGGTTTAAGGCCTCTCTGAGCGTGAGACCCGTGACCTGCTCTATGAGGATCATTTAGGTCCTGCTTAACTTCTTCCCAGCCCAAAGCCACCACAACCTGAGATTCTTAGGATCCTTGAGCACCGCTGGAACACAGGAGCTTGATCATGGGGACCTTTCTGGGTAAACTTGGGTGTGGGGCATGGTATCATGTGAGACCCTGTGTCTCCCTTGCTGGAGGCCAGCTAGAAACCATTTCCAGGGCTGTTTGTAGCACTCATGAAGTTTTCTCCCCTTCATTAACATGGGCAATTACGAAATGATAGTTCACAGGGATACCTCAAATAGAGCTCTCAACTTCCATACAGCTAATGCGGATGTCAGCAGTCTTAGGTAAAGGGCTCTGCTTTTCCATTTGCTGATACGCTGACATTTTGTAGACCATGCTTAGAAAGGAAGAGTGCAGGCGTGACTACACAGTGTCTGACTTGAAGTCCACATGGCCCTTTTAAACAATCTCCTAAACATCTTGCTGATTTTTCAAGGGATGGTTTGTCTTGGAATAAAAGTAAATAATTTCTGCCACTTAAAAAAATACCATCTATTCCCTGCAGGGAGAGTTCTTTGGCATTGTGGTTGGTTCCAGTTGGCTTTGGCCATGGACCATGGCACCCACCTCTCCAGGGCCTTCAGGGAAGCCGAGGGAGGTCTTTGCCCTCTTTCTCTTTCAGGTCAGCAGCTCCTTTATGCCCAGGAACATTGACTTTGAAGCTTTTCTTGTGTTTGGCTGCTCACCTGGATGAAATACCCTAAAGAGCTGTGCCTCAGTTGTCCTTGAGTGGGCAGACATAGTCATAAGCAACTTGATGGGAACAATCAATGATGAAGGTGCCTAGAAAAATGGGAAACTTTGCCTGTGTTATGGAATGGCTGAGCTGTTGAGGTGCCCCAGGGTGGTTCTTCAACACTGACAGACACAGGTAGATTTTGGTCCCATCCCAGAGAAATCAGCATTTTATTGCACCTGCATAGGGAGTGGAGAATAGGAGGATTCCCAACTATGGGGATATTTAGGGCTTATTGAATTCTTTTTAAAAGTTGCTTTGATTTTCATAAGTTATAAAAGTAATGTAATCTTAGCTTCATTTATTTTTTGGTATTAAAGAAGGTAGAGTGTTTTAAAGTGATGATATGATGCTGCGGCTGCTGCTGATGGTAATGGGGATGACAAGCAATAGATAGTTGAAAAGATTTGGGGTCAGGTTTTGAAGAGTCCCTGGCAGAGTTCACTCCAGGGTGCCCTCTGGGCAAATCTCTACCCCTCCCCTCGGGAGATTTCATCTCTTCAGCCTCCTAACTGCAGGGAGACCCCTCCCAGGCAAATGTGGAGGGGGATCCTGGCTGGTGTTTCTAGAGGGCAGTGTGAATGATAAATACCGTTAATATTCAGAAGGAAGAATTGATTTTAAAAATGTGCCTTTGATTCACTAATCTCTGACATTGAGACATTTTTTGGAAGTCTTTTGCTATAATTAGAATTCTATAAGCCATTTTATGTCTCTATCAAAATTTTAAGAGACATAGAAAATTTAAGGTTTTTTGGGGCTCTCAATTCATCAAATCAACGCAAGCCATTTTGCAATTTGGGCTTCAGTCTGGCAGGGTCAGGGTCTCCCACCCTCCTTGGGGCCCGTCCTCTCAGCCCTCCACACGGCCCATCGCCACAAAGCTTGTATTTTTAAAATTGTTTGCGGATTGTGTTTCCGCTGTGTTTTTATTTGTTCTTTGCAGCTGAAATGTGGGGCTGGGTAATCAAGCAAGAGGTGAATGTGTCATTCAGAATCTGCAACTTCTTCCCCACAGAGCGGCTGCGCCTGTGCCTCTCCTGGCTGGGGGCAGGGGAGGGGAGGGGGGCAGGCTTGGTGATGAGGACGTGTGGGGTAGCGCAGACAGCCTCAGCTGGGCTCAGGTGAGTCACGGCTGCGCTTCTAGTCGGGTAATTGGTGACATGTGGTCCGGGAGCCATGTGCGAGAGCCCCTCCTTAGTCAAGGGAAGGGGGACCAGCATTGCAAGTAAAAACCTCATCAGATTAGTGAATCAGAAAAGGCGCTAATCCCAACCCGAGGAGATGCTTAATTTCTACTTTTTTCTTCCTTAAAGCAGATGCTGTTCCTGTCCTTAAAAAAAAAATCAGTTTGCAAAAGACTGATTTAACCACAATTGAAAAGGCGGGGGTGGGGGCTGGGGTGGGAGGGGAATGTCACCATCGCGCTAGGGCTATTAACATGAAGATGAGTTGCACTTTAGCCGGCCTGAAACTTGCTCCTAACAGAATGTTAAATACTGAGTGAAAAGAAAGATTATGTCTATCTAGTTACACCATTCCTTGATATATGCTCCATGTCAGAGTGCCATTGTCTCCTGGGTAAAGACGGAGAGTTCAAATACCCACTATCTCTCCCCTGGTGCTCCAAATGCTCGGCTTTGAAGTTTTTATAATCCATCTGTCATCTTCTAGCAAGGAGGGCACATGTTCTGTACCACTCAATTACAGAATTCTCCTCTGCCAGCTCCAATGAGACAGGAAAGAATGTTATGGGTGGTTGAGAGAAACTGTCAGATATACTAAATTCCTAGGATTCATATGGACGGTGTTATTTCAGGGGAGGAACACAGCTCGCCTTCTTGTTCAAGTGCATTAGGGATACATTTGGTGTTGGGATAGAGATCCTTTGATTTCCATCCATTCTCCCCCTCCCCCCTTCCGGAACGTTGTCTTAAATCTGATTGTCCTTATTTGGGGAGGAAAAAAAAAAAAGATCATTCAAACCTCCTCTGGAATGTAGACCTTCAAATGTGGATTTAAAATGTGACATTTGTTTCAGCTAACGGGGAACCGGTGGCCCAACTGTGCAGGGATTGGAAAGTATCAGAATGCTTTTGCTTTTGTGGTTTCACTTTAGTGAAATCGGATTTTACTTGGGTTTTAGAGAAGATGGTGACTAGATGCACAGAGATAATTTCCATCGTCATATGAGCTGAAAGCCTGAGTGTTAAATGTTCTGCCATCTGGTGAGATCTGGGAAAGTTAGCACTGGACTGAAAAGTCTTTCAAATGGGTTATTTTATTTAAAGACCATCTACCTTGGAGTGGTTGGTGTTGCTGGAAAGCGTGTTAACTTCTCACTCATTGAGTCACGGGTGGTTAAATTCGTTGTCTTATGTGAAATGAGTTTGATGATCTCGGCTTAGCCTCTAGTGGGTATTAATTCACAATATGAAATATCCCAGCATAATTTAGCACCGTGTGGCATAATTTGCATTTTTACTCAAGATAGGGGCAATGATTGTGTGTCTGGCTATATTCTTTTTTTTTTTTTTTTTTTTTTTACATTCAGAAGAAGACAATACTTCTTTGTGACTTTAAGGATGATTGTTTGTGGGGTGACTGTTATTATTAATTTGATGTGAGCATATGCTTTAAAAGCTTAGGGTGGATGAGAATAAAATACTGTAGTTTGGCATGGAAACCTCACAAGTAGTATTTGCAGGAGCATAATTCAGCTGAGATGGGCTAGGATTTCATGACACGTCCCGGAACAGATACAGCCTCCATGCACATGCAATTTTACACAGAAGCACACGTATGAATCTAGAGGACATGTGTTTGGGGGCATGCAGTCCATGTGGGGGGACTCTGCATGGCCCACAATTTGTAAAAGGAATCTTTTCCCTTTCCCGAACAGGAAGGTTTTTCAGAAATGCAAGATACTGTTACAGTAATTAATTTAGTGAAACTTCTTAAATCTGATCTTCTGTTCAAACTAATAATGGGAGGATGGGGTAGCTCGACGTCGTTAATTGAAATCTGGAGACAATAAAAAAAAATGTCTTTCTGCAACTTCAATACAGCCGTCTGGAACTGTCGGGTCAGGCTGTGAACCAATTTTCTTCTCATTACTTTTGATTTTGGAGTCAATACAAATTTCATCAGCGATTGTAGGGTGCAGGTCTTCGTCTGCACGGGTCCTGCCATGGGAGAAAATGTGCACTTGCTTTCAAGATTTACGGAGAAGCAGTGCTGGTGAGTCAGGAAAGGGAGCAAGGAAAATGCTGAAACTCACAGCCCCCCTTGCAACTGCTCCTGAGTGATGGTATCAGTCAAGAGACGGGCTGCAGCCCCAGCAGACCTCTGTCCCTGCCCGTCCGCCTGCCGGCCTGGGCAGCTTGTGGTGGCTTCACTTTCCTGCTGCTTCCCTTTTGAGGAGCTTTCGCAACCGGTCGCAGACCTGTGTTTTTAACCCCATGCTACTTGCGCTCTCCTTTTTTCTTTCTCTCCCCTGCATCTCCTAAAAGATGCGGAGAGAGCACTCCTGAAGCACACAAGACGTACAGCTTCCGAGAAAGTTTATGGTCTGACCAGGGAAAAAGAGGAGAGAGGCTCCACTTTGTGGGACTTTGTGAAATTTTGCAAGCATCCTGGGCAAAAAAGTCTTTTGTGTAGAAATGTACATCCAGGCTCTGTTAAATGACTTCTCATTCTTTCCTGCAGCCCATTTGCATCTTTGCAAGTCATAGTATCAGCCCATCTATCATTAGGTATTGGCTTAATTGGACATTTTTTACGAGCCCAGTTTGCTATTTATGTTAAAAGCAATTCGCAGAAATGCCCTTTCTTCGTGATTCGGTATTGGCAATAGCGACGTATGTTTAATCACATTTTCCATGAGTAATTATCTAATCCACATGATTACCAATATAAAACAGGAAAATAGAATAGGGGCTTAGCTCAGTCCTGCTCGGGCGGTGACACAGACGTACAGAGACTCGGATGAGGCCGAATGTTTGCGGTTTCTGTTTTTCCTCTGAGATATCGGGGAGATTTTTATTAGCAACAGGAGCTTTTCGAAGCTGGGCATGTGCAAGGGAGGCTATTTGGAACTCTGCTGTCATGCAGCTTCAGGTTTACTCTGTCTGCATGGGTTCTTAATGTTTGGGGCTGTCCTTTTTGAAGATTTCTGGGAGATGGAGGTCACATTTTTTATTCATGTTGAAAAATATTCACTTATCAGTATTGGTGCAACTGTAAACAAGTGATAAAGTGACAACATTTACAACAGTAAAACTGACAGCATTTACTTTAATTTTCTGTCATTTTGGTAATTATATCAATCAAGACCCAAAACTAAAATGATATTTTAGCAGGCAGTAAGAAATGAGGAATTCAGATCTTAAAAGACCATTACAATTAGCTTTGAAATGTTCGCCGTTTTACCATAATTGTTTCATATAGCTTATATGTCTTCATTTACAGCCGAATATTCTGTTGATCTTTTATAAACAAAGTAGCACCCATCTGCTCCTTGAGACACTCCTGGCGCCTATTCATTGCAAAAATAATACATGTCCTAATGACTTCCACATATTTTGAAATCTCCCTTTTGAAATTGGTCTTGGCAGATTATTTGCAGGTACTTGAGTTGCATCTGTTTGCAATTTTGCAAATGCGGAAGACTTTAATGTTGAGCACTGCAAGAGGGCTATTTTAATCCTCAGATAACATTGGCTGTCATCAAAAACCACATTTATCTTTTCGAAGGTGGGGCAAATGTTTAATGTTAAAAGACAGTAAAAGGTCAAGGCCAAGGCCGAGGTCTGAATATATTCCTTCCCTCCACCATGCCTTTTGCGGACTCTTCCTTGCATTTCTTTTCGTTTAAGTTTTAGCTTATTACCCGTTGCCAAGAGGATGTTTTGCTGATAAAATGGAAGTTCAGGAAGAGAATAAATCTGAAATAATTGTGAATTCCAGGCTCTCGGGCTCGTTTGCCACCATGTGGCTAGCAGCTGACCAGCTTTCGGTCGACTGTTTACACCGAAGAACTAAACAGCCGGGTGCTGGAGGATAATACCCTGGGTCTCGAATGCAGTTCCTGGCCCCCCTCCCAGGGAGGGCTGGTGAACAGCTAGCTCACACGGCCCCGGGGGCCCATTCACCATGGAGGAAGTACTCACTCCAAGAGTCAGGGTGCCGTCTCCTCTATGCTTTGCTCTCTCCAAATCCTGGAATCCGGACCCCCCGAGTCAGGTGACTGCCCTTTCCAGAAAGCCATCATTGACCTGGTTGAGACTGAGCTTGCAGGAGCAAGGGTGATCTTGTCTCCCGTGTTCTTGGACCTTACAGAGGCAGCAAGGACAGGCTACACCTGCTGCTGAGATGTGGCTCACCTCCCTTCCTTCTCTCCAGCTCTCACGTTTGTTTGCACTGTGTGGAGGGCAACCTGGGGTCGGGTGACATTTTGGCCATAACTGCGACATCAGAGAACAAGGAGCGAGTCCATCTCGTGGCTAAATGGACGTGGCCGGTCATGGAAACGTCATCCGTGGCTGCAAATGTGATCAATGCCAAGGGCACCCACCAGGCAACTTGCAAAACCAGCTGCCTTCCATGCCGCTTCCAATGACTCTGAGGGCTTCCAAGCTGAAACTGGCTCCATCCACCTGTTAAATGGAGAGAAGAGAAAGCTCAACCAACAGCCGGATACAGCCCAGGATCTTGAGGCTTATTTGAGGTGTGCTTGGTCCTCGTGGTGTTTCCAGAGGGCTTTCTGGGGACTTGAGTTTAATATGTAGTTGAAAACATTTTGGGGCTGGGAGGGAAAGTGAGTTAGATGTGCTGTCAATGAGTTACTGGTTAACACTCAGTATGCGTGAGCCTCTTGATCATCTAACCTAGTCAATGCCGTTGGATAAGACGAGTGGTTTACAAATATATAATTTAATACGACTTTTTTTTTTAGCACATCCATCACATGTAGTAATTTCAAAATTTACTTTTTCAATATTTATTCATTATTGCATTTGAATAAATATATCATCAAAAATTCTGGAATCAACCGATAGGTGAAGACAAGCAAATTACCAGAAATCTATGATATTTCTGAGGGTAAATAGGTGAGAATCTCATGGGTACTCAATTTTTTGTGTGTGTGTGTGATGGTGTGGTGGGGGTTGATTTTGCACAGAGGAGGCGATCAGCACCTTGGCCTTTTCTGCATCATTTATATTCTGAAGCTTCCATATATGGGTGATTACACTTTAACGACAAAAGACCACACTCTCTTCTGATGATCAAAAATTTCAAATTACCAAATTGATGCATTGGAGAGCTGGGCTGTAGTTCTTCCCTTGCAGAAAAAGGCAGCAGAGGATTCCTGAGGTGGCCTCGGGCAGGGATACTCACAGCGAGGTCCCAGGGCCAGCATTGAGCATCACCTGGGACCCTGTTGGGAATATACCTTCTCGGGCCCAGACCCAGGCACACTGAATCTGATATTCTGGGGCTGGCCCCAACAATCTGAGCTTTAACAAGTCCTGGAGATGATTCTGATGCAGGCTAAAGGCTGAGAACCACCACCTTAAGAGCGTCTAGAATGGAAATGGCTTTTCCAAGACTAAAGTGGGCGGCCCTGGGTACACTCTGGAACTTTCCCTTGTCTCCTAGAGCTGTCTTGCTTTTCACAGAGGCCACAACACAAGCCTTTAGATGCCAGAAAACACGCCATTGACTGAGTTGTTTGGTTAAAATACAGAAGGACAGGTGAAAGGTCATTAGGCACTTTTCTCTTTTGCTTCTCTTAAGAGTTCACTTATTGCATTTTTTTCAAGTTTCTCACTTGATCATTGGGATGTTAAAATGTGTAGTGGTGACTCTGATGTCTTAAATACATTGAAATATGAATTCCGGAATGTTCCGTCCACCTATACTGCAACAGGTCAGTGTAATGGGCAGCTTTTTCCTGCCTCGTGTGAGGTACTCAGTGTTTCCTTGTCCAGCTTGGAGAGCTGCCGGGCTGTGGCTCATGAATAAGAAACATCCACACTTTCTGCTTAGCCTTCGCTGGGGGCGGGATGGGGGTGGGGTAAGAAGATTCCTCTTTCTCATTGTAGAGCCTCAGCTGGCTTTTGTTTTTGTTTTTGGACGGGAGCCTCAGCTTGCAATCATCATCATGAGTTGCTGGAAGGAAGGACTAGTGGTCGAAGCACCAGACCAGCCTCCCTTTTCCTGCTGGCCTCTTACTTTTCTAAAGTAGAGCTTTCTGAGCAGTGAGATGAATTCTTAGCAGTGAGTTTAAGATGGAGTCAGGAAGGAACTCGTTGGCCACTGACTGTGTGGCTACTGAGAATCCTTCTCTAGGTTGGAAAGTGACAGGGGAGTGGCACTCCGCTATGAAATTATGCTCGAGGCGCCAGCCCCAGCCACCATGCTTGGAAAGCTTGAGTGGAAGGGAATATGCCAAGCCTCAGACTCCAGGAGGGGTAGGAGCGAATAAGGACATATGGGGCGGGTCCTGTGTTTCACACTCACTAGCCAGGTCCTGCTCCCAGAGACAGAGTATTTGGGAAAGTGAGGCCCTGTCACCCAGACAGGGTCAGGACTCCTGACCTCCTGTGCCTGGCTGTCTGAGCCATACAGAGTCTCTTCATAATGCTAGTTTGGATAATGCATGGATTTTAAGTTTTAACAGTTGGGTATTTTAAGACCTATTAGAAAAAATATAACTAGCACATCATAGCTGTGATTTCGCAGATGTTGTTGCTTGAGGTGAGGCTAAGTTAAAAAAAGTGAGTTGATTTTAAAGTTAATTTAAAGGAAAGTATTAAGTAAATAACAGTCCAGGTGGCACAACAATGTGGCAGAAATTGGGACGGTGGCTGGCGGATGTCGAGGCATGGGTTCACCGCTGTAAGCAAAGGCAGCGAGTGCTGGTGCACCCTCCTTGGCCAGGTCCTGGCTGGGCGTGGCTCGCGGAGGACTCGGGAGGCAGGTCCTGGGAAAGTGGTTACTGATCTGGGTCCCACCCACCCTCCCTGCAGCATGGTGCTTGCGGGTGCACTTCTGTGCCTCCTTGGCGATGCAATTACTGGCACTGTGGGGGGGCTGCAGGTTCAAAGCCGGAGATGAGAAATCGAGTTCATCCCTTTCAGAAACGTGTGTTGGGTTTAGGGGGCTGTGCTGGTGTTTCATAAAAGAAAGACTCCACCAACCCATAAAAGACAAATAAAGAACGCGGAGCCCAGCGCCCCTCGCCTTTGACAGAAGGACCCAGGGAAGAGGGGCTGAGCCTGGCTGGTCTTCTCAGCAGCCCTCCTCGCTTTCCTACCAGAATGGCCGCCCGGGACAGGCATTTTCTGAGGTTCAGGGGGTGGATGGAGAGGCTGTTGTTGAATATTCCCGAGTTCCCCTGAGGGATAGAAATATAGGTACCCTCCTGTTGACATGGGGTGACAGTAAAGGCCTTGTGCTGAGATGGGGCTTCCCCAGCACCTCACTGCAGGCTGTGCTCAGCTCTTCATGCTGGAGGGTCTGTGAGAACGAGTCCCAGGGTACCCCTAGACCTCTGGTCTTAGCATCTTTGCCAATGCCCCCTGCCCCTGGCATCTCCCTGCTGCTGTGCTGGGGAGGTGAGCTCTGTGGCAGGTGCAGACTTGGGGAGAAACAGAGAGAGGGCTGGGGCGTCTTATTCACACACGTGGGGTGTGGCGTTGCTCTCGGGGTTGCTGGGTGGATGGTGAAGAATGGAAAAGCAAAGGTATCAGTTCCCTGTGGTGGGGGGGATGTGATGTGGAAATGGGCCCCTGGCAGGGAGAGCGGCCCCAATCCGCCTTGCTCACGCACAGCTTCCTTCTCCATGCCCAGGTGGCTGGCTGGCGTTGGTTTATTTGGGACTTTCTAAGGAGGGCTCCAAGGAGGATGGATGTGATTTCTGTCCCCATGGAATTTATCTCCCAGGTGGGAGAGCTCAGACCTGGGAGTGAGCCATTGGAGGCAGGGGTGCCAGGGGCACTCTGCTAGGCTGTGGGTATTCAGAGAGGCGAGTTTAGAGGGGATGCTGTGTACACATTGGGGTGTCCAGTGCATCCACGGGCCTGGGCAATGACACCCCACCATCCCCTGTAAACAGGCCAAGCAGGGAGAAGGACATGGACCCTCAGATAGATGGGGATGAAGGTTTGGGGGGCCAGCATCTGGCATGTCCTTTGTGAAAACTCAGGATTTAGCACAGCGTGGGGTTCCCAGTAAAAGTTCAATGAATATCTGTTAAACTGGAATGAATCAAAGCAATGGCTTGGCCAGTTACATGGGTGCCAGAGCTGTTCTCGTCTGTGATTATTTCACAGAATATTTACTGGGTCCCTGTCTGGTCTGTGCCAGAGCCTGGCTGCCCCTGGAGAGCCCACACTTTGGAGCAATTGCCCGCAGAGGTGGCCGTGGTGCCCCTTGCATCTCCCAGAGACGCCCCTGCTCCTTTTATTAACTTGGTGTGGAAGGAGTTGTCCATGCTGGGGAAGGAGGGGAATTAAAAATAATGGGGTGTGTGCATATCTGTGAAAGTGAAGATATAAAGGTAAATGCTTTCCATGAATGAGGGTATTATCCTCAGCTCACTGGCTCCCGTCTTCCCTATGCTGAAGCCTTTTCTGAATCACTGCGCCACTCAGCCCATGTTAAAAATGTATTTGTGCTAGTCAAAATTTCAGCTCCTCATTCGGTTGCAAAAAGTCTCCTGTAGCACCACATTTTTGCACGTGTGTGTGTGTATGTGTGTGTGAATTTTCACATATTTGTGGAATACAATCCAGGCGCCGTGTTTCCTTTGCTATTTGTCTCTCACTAATCCGTACGGAAGCATCATTGTAGAAAGAAACTCCGAGACTGGGCTAGACGGAAATCTAAACACACACACACACACACACACACACACACACACACACACACACACTCCAGACGACACTGAAAGACTGGACTAGAAAAATAAGAGGCCCCTCAGTCCAGAGACACAGGAAAGAAACTTGAAGTTTTCACATCCAAGTTTGGCAGCTTGGTGGGCTTGAAGGCTAGCTATGAATAAGCATAATCAGATCTTTTTTTTTTTTGTCCATATTTAATTCAAACGAGACAGCTCTGCGCTGACTTCTAATACGGGGGAAAGGCCACCCACCATGGTGCGCTCCCAGCCAATGGAGCCGGCTGGCGAAAGCTTTCTTAAATGGTGCTAATCAGCCTGGAGAGTCCTGCCCTCTATCCCCATCAGTATTCTATAATTCAGATGTGCTGATAACCTGAAATTGAATGTGTCAGGATGCAGACATGTGAAGGGAAGAGGGAGCCCTGGGCCCCAGGAGCTGGGCTGCTGGGACATGGTGCCTGGGGGAGGAGGCTCATGCCCTCCCGCTGTGCCCATCCTTTCCGCTCCCCACCCCCGCAGGTGTGTGTGTGTGTGTGTGTGTGTGTGTGTGTGTGTGTGTGTGTGTGTATGTGTTTGATTGTTCAGGGCCAGGGACAAAATGGAAGGTTTCAAAGTCCTGAAAAATATTTATAGGGAAGGTTTGCATTTTGTAGATGTTAGATGAATCAACAGACGTTTTGGCTGCTAAGGGGTGAATGGTAATTTGCGATTAATTTTTTTTTGAACCACGGCTATTTTAAAACCGTTCTCCCACTCTCTCATATTTGAGACAGACAGACACCCACCCCAGTCTGGTGAGCACGTCTCGCAGGAAAGTTTAACAAAAGAGTTGCTATTGTCACTGTCCCAGCCGGCAGCAGTGCAGCTGAGGGTCAGTTGCTATTTCTATTTTAAACCTTGATTTTTGCAAAGTTTGTCTTTTGGCTGTTCTCATTCTAATCAGGCTTAGTTAGGGGATCCGCTCCAAGCTCCACACCAGGCTGTGAGGACAGAGAAAGATAAACTGGGGGGGATTAAACAGAAAGTTCTGCCCTGTCAATAGGCATGCATGTGTGTGTGTGTGTGTGTGTGTGTGTGTGTGTGTATGTGTGTGTTTGCATGGTGGGGTGGGGGGGGGAGAGAAATTCATTGGCCACTAGTCATTAAACAGCCGTTTCTTTAATTCTGAAGAAAGTGTAGTTTATGATAGTTGTATCTTCTTTGTGCTGCCATATTGGACTTTGCCTGGACTGTTGGCTTGTATGTCCAGGGTACGCCACCTTGTGCCCAAAACTGTGGGTCATAGGAAGCGGAGGCTCTGGTTCTCTTAGACTATGCAGGCCTTCACTCTGGCCCCTTCATTTCTCAGACGTTTGGGTGCAATCCTGCCTCCAGCCCTTGCCCTGCCGGGATCTTCTTCCTCATTAACTTTGCTTGTTGATGTCTTGATCCCCATCTTGGTTCTGAAACTTCCTGCAAGAATTTCTCCAGCATCTCCTCCTGCAGGTTAGATTTCCCTCTTTGCTGTTCTCCATTCTATCCTGGTTTATCGACACCTGGACCTTCTTCATCTCTCCACCCCCCGTCCCCGTGGAGGAGAGCTCTTTGAGGGCGAGATGGATGTTGGAGGCCCCTTTGCCACTCTCTCAGCCTTCCCTAGTCCAGAGCTGGGCAGGTGCTGGGTGGATACAGGCAGCGGTCAGCTGAATTTCTTGGGAATTTCTTGAGGACTTGTGAGCTCCCTTGACAGGACTTGCCATTTTCAGAGGAAGGGGCAAGGAGGGAAAAGACCGCTGGAAGGGGGCAGACATAGGGAAGCAATAACGGTTGCCTTTTTTCAACTCATATCTATCTGGTGGTCTTCTGCCACTCAGTCCACTGGTGCTGGGGACCTAGGTTTTCCCTGCCACTCACGTGGGCGCCCTTTGCTTCAAACCCATAAATCTTCATTGTAAGAGGCTGCTCTGTCCTAAGGCAGGACCCCTAAGAGGGGTCCCCCTTTGTGGCTCCTCATTGCAGTCAGTCTGATTGGCAACCACATGGCCCGTCATCCAGGACGACTGAGAATTCTTTCCTGTGGTTTGAACCCAGTGGTGGCTTCCCCAGGGGAACGGTTGGCATGTGTTTAATTATTCATTCATGTTCTCATCTGTATCTCCCTGCTCCTTGATTGTTTTGTCTTTCCTTAAAAACATTTATTTGAAATTCTGTGATCAAAGACTGAAAAACAAAATAGAGCAGGATATTAAAATGGAATTTTTTTTAAGGAGGTTAGAATGTCAAGATCATTTTTATTAGAAAAGTTTATAAGATGAAGCCACGAATTATTTACGTAAACTCCATATACCAAGCATCGTACTCCCAGTTGTGCCTCTGGTGAGCGATATTGGCTGATAGAACCTAGATTTTAAATACCTTCCACTTAAGACTGGAAAAATTCATTTTAATTAAAATCAACGGATTTTTCTTGATCGTATTTTAACGCACATATACACCCTCAAACACATCTGTGTTCAGAATTGATAAAGAAAGAACTCTGGTTAAATAATCCACTTTTGTCTGACAACGGAATCCGTTATAGAGGTGCAAATATGCAGAAAGCTATTTGGAAATGCATCCTAGTAGTTGTCAGGTTTTATTATGCAGGAAGGTGTCATGTTTGTTACGAAGCTGAGTGCAGATGGCAGAGTGGAAGAAATGGATCACTAATTTTAACAATGATTAATGAACAGAGATAGAAAATGAATTACATTGGACTATCGGAGGCAAGAAATATTTTTGTGAAAATTTTGACTCATCTGCTGTGCTGTTCTCTGCAAATTATTTTCAGAAATTCTATATGTTGTCAACAGTTGACTGCATTTTCCATTACTGTCTATTTCTGTTCTTAAGTACTTTTGTGTTATTAGAGATACATAATTTCAAAATACCAATACATTCCTGATTACTTAGAGAAAATATATGTAACCGTGTGACTGTTCCATAGACGCTAGCCATAAAAGTCCTGTTTTATAATAATCTTTCATGCTTCCTCATTTTATCACTACATTAGGAATGTTTGATAAAAAGAAAGGGGTGGGGGTGGGGACTCTTCGAGCACATGCAGAATAGAGGAAAAATAGAAACAAGGTGGAAATAAGAATGTGGTCTAGGGGCTTGTCCTGGTGGAAGCTGCCGCCAGCCTTGCCCCTCTTTGTGTCCTATGCCAGGCATGATGGGAGAGACGGGCACAGCCCCACCCGCTGTGGTTCACGGCCCACCCTGTCCTGGCCTCTGGGAGTGTAGCCCAAACCCCCCCTATGTCCCCGTCTTCCTCCAGATACGGGAGGTTATTACCAGTCTTTGCTGTTGTCCCAGAATTTTTTTCTACAATGGACTCCTACTTTAGCTCCTTCTCTCTGCTCCAATGGCCTTGGTATTGAGAGTGAGTTTTTGTATGTTTGGCAAGTCTTGTTTTCTACGCTGGTTTTAGTAGCAGTTGTGTGTGTGTGTATGTGTGTTGTGTGAGATCTGCAAACAAATATGGTTTATGGGTTATGATCTCTTCTCTTGATAGAATGCACACCTGTATGATTTCTCCTATGGAAAAAATGGATAGTGTTTTTTCCTCCCTCCCTCCCCACTTCCTTCCTTCTTCTTTCCTTCTCCTTTCTTCCCTCCTGCTTTCCCTTCCTCCTTCCTTATCTTCCTCCATCCATTTCCTTCCTTCCTCCATCTCTTCTTGCTTCTTTTTTTTTTTTTGGGTAAAGATATTAACCATTTAAATACGTTAGCTTGGAGGCGTCTCACTTTCCTGAAGTCCTCTGCAATTGAGAAATGATTTACTGGTGTTTGGATCCTTTATTGTAATTGGTAGGCACTTAATTTTGTTCATCAGGAGCCACTTTGGCAGCGACATGAGTAAATTTCATGGTTAGCACTTCAGGATGCTCGCCGTTCCAGGAGGACCCAGTCTCAACCTGGCCATGTGTCTGCCGTCGGAGGTGTTTGGCCACCTCTCAGCCTATTGCTACTCGACACGTAACTAAATCATTAATTTGTATTAAAACCTTACGGCACAGCCCCTGCAGGGTTCTAACAACTCGCTCCCCTTCTCCCGAGAGGGATTCCCACGAGTGAAGCAGGTTGAGAGGACAGGGTGCTCCTGGACCCTCCCAGGAGGTGCAGGAATTTCAGAGCTCTGGCTTTCAGGCGGCGGAGCTGCCTCCTGGGAACTGCCTGGTGTCGGAACAAATGGACGATCTATAACTACTTCCTTCTCCTACACATACGCTTTCCAAGTTTCCAACTTGACTGCTTTATTTATGCTCTTGACCTGTACAAACAAGCAGGCTGTTTAAAAAGCAAAAAGTACTTCCCATGATTAGAGTACTTAGCGTTGAAGTAAATTGCAGAATGAAGAGGACATTCCTGATCTCGACAGTAGAAAGTCTCGCAGAGGTTTGGCTTCCTGAGCATGGTCTGTTTCTATACATCCGAGTCCCCCCATCTCACTGGCCACAGGGTCTCCAAAAAAGGATTCAGGTGTCTTCCCTTTTTCTTGCATTTAGGTAGTGGAATCGTCTTAGTGAGCGTTTAAAATGTGTTTGCAAATCGTTCTAAGTCAAGTAGTTTGCATATAATTACGGTCCTGATGGGAACATACTTTGGAAAAACAATTCGCGATACAACACAAGTCCTGTTCAGGTTACGGAGCTTATGCTAAACACTGCGGCAGCACAGGCAGTCTTGAGTGAACAAGGTAGGAAGGGCTCCAGGGAGCCAATTTAGAATGTGACTTAAGGCCAGCGTGGCTTTTTGCGTCTTTCTTTTGGCAAACGAGTCAAATAGCGGTGGTCTCTGGAGTTCCTGCACGGGGTGTTAGGATCCCGGGAGTGGCTCCCCGTGTGTGAGGCCTGGAGGACACAGTGGTCCCTCGCCTGGCATCCAACCAGAAGTTACACAGGGATAATGGGATGGCGCGGGACCCAGAGGGGGCAGGCAAGGTTGACTCATGGTCATGGGTGGAGCAATCAGGAGAAATCACCAAGACATTGTAGATGATGCACTTAAGAGACTAGTGAATCCTAACGATTGACCGTCTCTGACTCAAGGTGGACACATTTGGGTCTGAGCACCTGGGAATGAGCTGGTACTCAGGCTGCGTACTTCCTTCAGATATCAAAGTCTTCTAGTTATTTCATTTGAGGACATGAACGTCTGTGAGAATCCGGTTTCTGGCTTGCATCGTGGTAAGCCCGTTCCCAGATGGTGTTTGGATGTATGAAGATACCGTGGCCGAGTGTTTGTTGACGTGGCCTTCATCCCTGCGCTCATGGGGACAGCTGGTAGCAGGTGACAAGAGCCGAAGTCAAAGGTGATGCAATCCTGTTTCTAGCTGGTTCCTGATTTTCAGAAAGGGTGCTGCTCACTTTTCTACACTCTTTATCAGTTTTATTTTTCATGTATAACTACCTTCATATTGATCTGAACTAACTCTTCAAATGAGACCTGAAGAGTAGAATGATTTGAAAAATTATTTTAAAATATCTATTTTAAGGAAAATTCACCCAAGCCGGAAGGTAGGCATGCTCACCTATGCACCCATTTGGCCACAGTTGTTGGTATTCTCAGGGACAGCGCATTTGATTTGGTGACACCCAGGCATGTCAACCAAAGACCCACCTGCCTGCAATTCTTCATGGGCACAAATCACCAGACATCCTTTGAGGCCTTTTCAGCCTCCCACCCCCAGGAGCCTATATTTAAGTTCAAATAAGTTGAGTAATTATAATAATGTGGCCCTAGAGCATGAGCAGGAGAATATTCAAATGTCTGTCATCCTTCTGTTGCCTCAGGTAAATAACGGATTGACCTTTTTGGGGCTCTGATACTTTCCTAATCAGAACCTGAAATCTGTATAACAACACTTCATTTACTTGATAGACAAAAGAACAATTGCACTTGAAGTAATGTGATTTCTAAATAGACACTGCCTGTCAAAAATAAATGCATTAGAAGTAAAATGTAGCTCAAGGAGACAATTAGCAAACAGAGGTGACACCGTAAACAGGTGCACCCATTATTCCCAAAGCTTGTGGCAATATATTCGTGTCTTTTAGAGTGATGGAAGATCATGTGACGGTTTGGTGAATTATCTATCGGCATCATCTGACTGATGAAGCCCGCTGCTGTTGCAGATCATTTAAAAATGCATCTCACAAATTACATGGTAGCTGGGAAAAATGCAGGTTTTTTTTTTTAATTTTAAAGAACAATGCTTTTCTAAAGCTATGTGCTAGCATGCATAATTTTTTCTTTTAAAGGATGGAGACCATTTCATTATGCTGGGTATACAGTTGGTTAAGGTTGTGCAAATTCATTACAATGTTTGTTAATGTATAAAACATTTTCCATTCTGGTTTTAGTGACATTGGATTTTTTTTCTATAATGTGCTGCTTCTGAAACATCTGCCATCCCTTGTTACCTGTGGGCAGAAGAGAGAGGGAATATCCTCTTTCTAAGAATGTGTGTAAAATCCCGATCAAAATGGAAAGGCTTGGAAGATGAGAGGGAAAGAATATTTTTCTTTTCCTTGAGCTGTTAGGTTTGAATTTTCTTGAATAGGAACTTTACCGTGAGAGAACCAAAGGGACCTACATTGGTCTGCTTGACAGGCTAGGCTTGGGAAGAGCTAGGCTTCTTTGGGACCTTTCCAGCCTGCCATGCTTGTCCAACCTTGCCAGTGGGTGCTGCCCTCAGTGTGCCACTCCTGGGAGCATTCTCTTTTGGCTTCATCTGTCATCTTTGCTTTTTTTCTGATATATTATAAGGGATGTTTGAGGGGCCAATGGCCCCAGCAATGACTATTTCTTCTAGTTACTCTAAAATCATGGGAAAGCAATGAGAAGCAACTTTGTGCCCTCCAGGTTAGTCTGCCCTTGACTTTCCTAGGCTTTCTTCAGAATAACCAGTAGCTGGAGTTCAATTTAATATGTAAGTGAAGGTAAAATCATTGATTCGGGCAGCAGCATTTTGATCTCACCTTATGCTTTGATAAGAAAATGAAGAAAACACCATCATTCTCCTGCCATGTTCCTGGTACACCCTTGGAAATGGTCTGTCTTTAGAAGTGGACTTTGAGAGGTGGGGGCAGGCCCTGGCTGACCTAGACTGTTGTCTAAAGCTAATTCATTTTGTGAGTTGCAATGAAAACAACAACAAAAACTCTCACAAGAGGGCGGGGCGTGGTGGCTCAGTGGCAGAGCTCTGCCTGCCATGCCAGAGTCCGGGGTTCGATTCCCAGTGCCTGCCCATGCGAAAAACAAAAGAAAAATTCTCACAAGAGCAAAGATGTGGCTGCATGAGGTCTCCAGCCCTTGGGATCTGGTGTGTGGGGTCAATCTCCCAAGCAGCCTCTGGGATTTCCTGGACATTGCCTCATCAGAGTAGTAACAGCCAGAAGGTTCCTGAAGGACCCTGAATCTGTAAGCCCTGGAGAGATTTCCTCATTCAGAGAAGTTGAAATACTGCAGCCCGAGAGGAGAGGTTCACCGGGCTTCCTCAAAGCTATTCTTTCCCCTTTCCCTGTTTGACATGTGTGGGAACACAGCCATTTCAGCCAGCAGCCTGTATTTGCTGATGGCCAGACACCATCATCTGTATTTGGACCTAGGGTTTTGGGAGCTGGGAAGTCAAAGATTCATATGAAGTGTGTTGTTGACTGTGTTTATGAACACACACTAGCATGCATGTGCACGCACAGAAAAGACTGGAAGGAAATGTCCCCATATGTAACGGCAGTCATAATTGCTGATAGATTATGGATTATTATTCTTTTCTCCTTTATAATATTGTATATGTTCCGAATTTTCTACAAATGAGCATATATTGCATGAAGTAATCAAACAATTTTTCAAAACGGAAATGTAAAGAACTACAACAAAAAAAGGACACCTGGGAAGTAATACTTGAGATGGTTCAATAGGAACTTGTACAACTCTCACTGTGACTTGAGAGAAGATCATGGAACCAACTTTCTAAGTGATGTTGATGATAATACATTTCCTCTAAAAATCTGCTTAGGAAAAATAGTGAAGTTTTACTGTGGGTAAACTCAGCCGTCAGAGTGGCCCAACCAAACTAATCTTCATAAATCTGCTAAGCTCTAAATCAGGGGCTATGCAATACAAATAAAATTCAAATCACGAGTACAAGCCAGGTATGCAATTTTAAGTTTTCTAATGGTCATATTTAAAAAGGTCAGAAAGAAACAAATGAAATTGATTTTAAGAATGGTTTTAATTGAATTCAATGCATTTAAAATATCATTTCAACACGTAAAAAATACAGAATTATTTAATGAGATATTTTGTGTCCTTCTAAATATGTTTTTTTTTTTCTTACATGTTTAATACGTCTCAGTTTGCCTGGCCCCATTTCAACTGGTTGGTAGCCACGTGTGGCTGGTTTTGCCACCATGTCGGACAGTGGAGCTCTATGTGATGACTCAATACTTAAGCAATATTTGATATAGCAGAATATTTGAACAGCAAAATTACCTGCAATAATGTGTGTGTGAAATGAAAAACAAGCCCTTTATGCTTTCCGGTTATATCACATTTCTTTCTTAAAATAAGCTGCTTCGTTGGATGCCTTGTGATTTGATCATGATGTCACATATCTTCTGTAAGGAGTTAGATATTTCAGCTCATGTGGTGATACAGTCTACTAGAAAGCATTTAAAATATTCTGGATTTTTTCTCCTCTTGCATTACTCAGTTCTGGGGGCAAAGGCTTTCTTGTAGAGTCTTGAGCCCACGTGGGATCTTTCTATACCCCCACTGTGTGGAGTGAGATCTGGGGTCCGGTGTGGCAAAGACATTGTGCAGACTGGGGCTTGGGGAGGGCCTGCCCAGCCCTGGCTCTCAGGGAGCCTAGTCTCTGGGGAGAGGGTGGGCTCCATGTTGGATGCCTTGAGGCTCTGGGACCACATCAGACGCTTGGTGCCCGGACCCCATGGGGAACATTTACCCCTGGTTCGTGCCTCTTGCCTTAAGAAGATCGGCCTGTGGGATTGTGGGAAGGATTCACCTTCTCCACCTGGTCCCAGCTCGACCTCCTCCCTCTTGGGATAGGGGCAGGAGTCGAGGTGCAGTATAGTGCCAGGGTCTGGGCATGCACCCGAGGACACAGATGTGGGGACCGTAGGACTTGTGTCATCGGTGGGCCTTAGCAGGCCTCAGTGATGGGGCTCCCCAGGGCTGTAGGGTCAGAGGTGCTGTGGGGTCAGTGTGGGTGAGCACTCCACAGCACTGTCTGTGGAGTCAGACAGCCGAGTCAGGACCTAGTTCTCCACTCACTAGCTCTACACCTTGGGCAGGTCACTTCCCTGCCTGTGCCTCACCTTCCCCTCAATACGTGGGCATAATCACAGGACCTACCCCAAAGGGTTGTCCGGAGCATGAAGCGAGAAAGCCTGTTCATGCTTAGGGCTCTGGTTGCCCTGAGGCAAGCACTCCATAGATGCTGGTTGTCACTGCTGTTGCTCTCAGGAATGGTTATGCGTCTGTGCGTGTCCCTGGGTGCACGTAAATAAATTCTGGTTGTTTCCTGGGCCCTATTACTGTAATGGCTCAAGTGTTCCTGTCTCCTGTACCCTCATCCTGGACTGAATCAGCAGTGAGAATATCTTCCCTCTCCCTCCGCTTTCCCTTGCTCTTCTTCCCTCTCCCAGGGCTGTTTTGACTATGAATTAATTGTAGGTTGGGGAACTTGTGAGCAATAATCAAGGCCAATAAACTTCAAAAGGATGAGGAGGATGGGGGGAGGGGGGTGGGCACTGGAGGGAGGGTTCAGTGGGGTTCCTGGGGCTCCTGGTGGCTGTGGAGTGGGGTGGTGGGGCTTTCCTTGTTCCTTCAAAGGGAGCACCAAGTGTTTCAGATTGTCACTTAAAAGCCCGGATGCCAAACTTTGGAAATCTGGGTGAGAGGGGATGGTTTCCAAACAGCTATTCTTATCTTTCACCAGCAAGCCTGAGCTCAGTGGAATGTAGAGTTAAACTCAGAAATTCTTGGCAAGGGTTAATAATCAATGTAGATCTCCTAACAAAGGAGATGCTGCCTTATTATACTGGGAAAGTTTTTTTTTTTTTCTTAACTGTCAGTGAAGCAGTACTAATTATTACTCCAGTGTAAATGAGGTCATTTCCTATTAAGAGAACAAAATGCTTAGCCTCGCCTTGCCAATTCATACCAACTATTTTTCACACATACTCAGCTTTTTAGTTTTTTTTTTAAATTTTGATAAAATCCATTCATTTGTATTAGAAAAGTGTAAACCATCGCAATAATAGTTGCCCATGATTACCCAAATGAGCTTTTGTAATGTGTGGGTTGTTTGAATACCATGTGTTAGCTATGGAACAATTAGGCAGCTGAATGGATCTTTAAAACAATCAGATACTTTTATCTCCCAGAAAAAATACATTCCTTGGATGGTACTGTTAAACCGTAAATTCAGGGGAACATTGAACTCACGTCACGAGGAGAACTTTCCGATATCTGTTGACCAAGGACAAAAAGACATCCAAATGTCTTGTCTTCATGTTTTCATTTTTTTTATGCAAGCAAAAAGATTTAAGGAATATTGTAGCAAACAAAGGGTAATTGTTTTAGCCCAGATGTTGCTTTTGCACAACAAGCAGGTTACAATGTTCCCACAGAGCTGATGAGCCCAATCAGGGAAATGATTAAAAATTGATTTTGTCCCTGTAATTACAGTATGTAAACTACTTAGCTTGGATTGCAAAGGAAGTGATTTTCTAATTACGTATATACTCTGGTGTCTAATGATTGGTTTTTTGAAGTAATGAAGAGAGAGCACTAACGACTCCTTGGTGTTCTGTTGTTTAAGAAAGACCATCTTTAGAGTAAGCAGCAACAGACAAAGAGTTTAAATTGAATTTTCAACACTGTTAATGTGCACATGGATTTGTTTATTAAAGAGACAGGGATGTAATGTGATTGGCTCTGAGCAGCTTGGCTATTTTTTCATGCAAAAGCATGCAAAAATACATGCACCGGGCGGGCAGGCTGCAGGGAAGAAGCCTCCCCTTTCCTCTGTCCCCCTGCACCTGGTCTGATAGTGCTGCGTCTCAAGTTCATGTGAGTGTCTGAAGTCTGTAAAGCCTGAAAGCATGTAGATCGAACAGGTATCAGATATCTTCCCCATCAAAGTTATTTTTGTTTTAAAATGGAAAAAGAGGTTTCCTTTGGAAGCATATCTGGGCAGTCCAATGCACTCCATGTTACAATATCTCAGTTGCATTGTATAACACTGGGCTCTGAGTCAGGGTGGAAGCTGCCACCCTCACCTCCATCCCTGGCTGTGAGTGTGTGTTTCACATGCACACACATGCAGATACATACACACACATACACACATGTGCGTATGTCCACATGTGCACATCTTTGCTCACACACAAGTGTTAGGAACTGTGCTTGGAGGCCTGACTGCAGTGGTTGCATGACCCTGTGGAGAGGGCTGATGGGGTTTAGGAAATCACTGGCTGAGTTCAGAGTGTTTTCCTCTGGTTTGAGACACTTTGTGACTCGATCGAATAGCAGTTCCTTGGGTACCTGCAGAGGCAGAAGTTCTAAGGGGGCAACCATTTCTCAGGGAGCCATGGAAGTTAGTGGGCCTCTGCAGATCTGGGCTCACTCTCCCTCTGGGCCCCTCCTCCCCTCCAGGGACTCTGTGTGGCTGAACTGAGACCTGAGCCCAGGCTGCTACTGGCTTGGGAATTGGGACCTGTGTGTCCCCAGCATCCCAGGCCAAGAGGCATGCAGGATGGCTGCGGGCTGCTTTTACTCCCGTGTTCCAACTCAACAAGTCTTGCTGGCTCCATATTGAAGCGTATCTTGAATCATACCGCTTCTCCCCATCACCATGACTCCCACAGCAGGCAATGTCAGCATCCTTTTTCACCTGGAGATTGGCAGTAACCTCCCGTCTCCTCTCTCCACCTCTGCTTGGGTCCCTTCTTATCTCCACAGCAGCCAGAGCCATCCTTTTACCATTTTTTACCATTCTGCTGCTCAAAGCCCAGCAACAGCACAGAATAAAATCCAAATTTTCTCACCATACCTGACAAAATCCCTCATGATGTGGGTCCTTAATAACCCACCTTCTTGCATTTTCCTGCTCTCTGACTCTGCCCTGACTGCATGACCTGCTTGCTGCTCCTTGAAAGCATCACGTCCCCTCTTGACCTCAGGGCCTTTGCACTCACTGTTTGCTCTGCTGGAAAGTTCTTCCACAGATTTTTACACCTTGCTTCATTTTTGTCTCTTGTCAGATGTCACCTTATCTAAAATAGCAGTTTTGGTCACTTGCCGCCATTTTCCTCAGCTTTACTTTGCTCCTTTGAGCTGACATTGCATTTCATTTCTATTTATTTTTTAATTTGATTTTGTTCACTAGAATATAAGCTCCGCAAAGAAGAAACATTGCTTATCGCTAAATTCCTGGAACCTAGAAAAGAGCCTGGCATTCAGGAGGCACTTGATAGGTAAAGTCAGGTGAAGGTCTGATTCCCTGAGGCTCTTTGTCAGGCAGTTTTACTCACCAGGCATCTTCTGCTATTGAAGAATGTGAAGGGACAATGGCTGTGTGATGTGGGGGAAGTGGTTTTCAGTTGATAGGAAGGAATAATCGCTTTGCAAGGTTCTCAGAGAACTCTTAGAGAAAGGCCATGAGCGTCTCGCTCACGAAACTCCCTCTCAGCACTTAGGAACAGAACTTCCACCTACTTGGAGAGGCTGTACTTGTCCGGCAGCATCTGTACCTTGGTGGAACTCGAGCAGAGCAAGCTTGGAGCTGGAGGCGACTCAAAGCCACTGGGAGAAGGTCGTGGGCCTCTCCTGTCTGTGTGCGCTTCTGCAAAGAGCAGGCTTGCTTCTTAGGGTGCTAGGGTTCTGAGGGCTGGGGGAAGAGATTGTTGGGCTTCGTACATCTTGGGCCTGCTTGCCACTCCCTTCTCCAGGCAGAGTCCAGCTGGCAGAGTCTCTCTCCAAATCCTTCTTTCCCAACTCCTTTCTACAAGGAAAGTGGTTGATGTGGTTCCTATCTGCCCTGAAGTTCTTAGACTCCCCAGCAGACAGCTCTGCTCCTGCTGTGGGGCTTCTGAGGGACCCTGCGGTAGAGTGGGCCTTTATCTCTGCAAGAACACTTTGCTTCCCCACCTGGAGCAGCACATGGACAGAGCAGGAGGGCATTCAGCTACCCTTCTTTCCATCCATCTCCCAAACCTTCTGCTCTTCCATCTACACCTTCACCCTTCCATTCTCTCCTTTTCCTCCCTTCCCTTCCCTCCCTTCTTCCTTTCTTCCTTGCATCCTCTACACACTCTCCACCCCTGGGATCACTACCACTCCCAGCTCCACCTTTCTACTAACTTCCCTTCCTCCATCTATCCTCTCTCTCTCTCTCCCCCTCTCTTCCTGTCTTCCTTCTTTTCCTCCCTCCCAGCCATCCATTTGACATTTGCTTCACTCCAGTTCAGCTGCAGAGGTTAGGGATCCAGAGATGTATCTGAGACGGTGCTTGTCCCATGTGCTGGGAGGTGATGTGTGGGAGACCTTTCATGTGGGAAACCCTCTGCATGGTGCCTGACTCCTGGTGGGGCCTCAGTCAATGGTCGCTCTTGTTACTATTGTGGCCTTCAAGTTGCCATGGTGTGGAAAGGGAGGTGAGTGTGCAGTGATCCCAGGAGGACCACCTGCTGGCATGGAGGAAGGCTCTCTGTGTTAAACTTGGGGCTCCTTCCAGCGGGCACTGGTGGTGGTGGTGTGCTCCACCTGCCGCTCCCCTCTGCATTTGCCAATCCCCTTCTCCTTCAGACGTCTAAGGCTCACGTCCACAGCTGGGACCTCACCTGCTCAGTGAAGATTTCTGGGAACTTGCCCGGGAAACCAGGGCTCCACTCAAAACTTACATTGTGGCTGCTCCCAGGAAAACTCTGGAGCGAGGAGCATGCCCTCTCCCCTCCTGGTGGGTCCTCTACGTTCTCTCACCTGCTCAGATCCACCCCTTCTCCTTCAGAAGACAGAGTCGCCAGTGCAGGGCCAGCCTGGGTCTGAGCCAGGTGAAGAGGGTGGATCTGTGTGTGTGTGGTGGGGGGTGCTGCTCTGACTGCAGGATTTACGGCACTGGGTGTCTGTGAGGGTGCACAGTGGGTCCATCACATGCCAGAGTGGACCAAGGCTGCTGGCAGCACCCCCTTTTGCTTTTTGGTCTTGTGTCTCCATAGCTTCCTGTCTGCCCTGCCTACATTCAAAACCCTATCTTCACAGCTTCCCATCCTTTTCCCTCCTCCACTTCCATCAGGGGCATCAGAAATTTCCCAGGCTGTATGGGGTCCCTCTCCTTGCCCTCTTCCCCCACACTTTCCCCTATCTCCTAGCCCAGCCAGTTTTCACTCAGTGCTGAAAATGAATATTGCTGCATATCTCCCTGGCACAATTCCAGTGCCGAAGACCCTCCCTTCTGACCCTAGCAGAGTCTTCTCTCACCCTCTTCTCAGAGTAGCAACCCCCCTGTGCTTCTTTCTGCTCTTAGAAACTGCTCTCCCCATGCCCCATTGCCAGAGCCTCTGAGCCTCTGTCCTACTTCACTTCCATACTTGCCTCCACCGAGGCCTGCTTTCTGCTCCTGCTGAGGGGCTCAGCTCACCCACACTCTCCCCTGCGGGTGCCCCGCCTCTGACATGCTCTCTTGGCGAGCTCCCAGGTCCGTGGCCCCGACTTCCCACACAATTGGCATTTCTGCATCCCGTGAAACCCTGCTGTGCCCCCCGTCTACCACAGGCCTGGCGTACAGGCCCCTTGGCCACTGGGTGCTGAGAAGAGAGTCTGTGAGCCGCTGTGTGGATGGGTTTCCTTAACTCATTCACCCTCAGGTGCTGGGGGCTGAGGATACCTGTTTCTGGGCCTGATCTGCCTTTTAAAGGGGAAGCTGGGGTACTAATAGATAGGGGTCGAATTTCAAGTACTGAAACACATTCGTAGAAGTAGTTTTTTTGGTGGGGTGGCTGTTCTCTTTGCCCCCACATGCCATGCTCTTGCTGCCTTTGCAAGCTGCCTCTCTCACCCTTCCCCTGTGATATGCAGATCGTTGTACCATACGGCGCTTGTGACCACCCTGCACCCACCCCAGGACTGTCAACATAAGGTTCTCATGGGAGACTTGGCTGAGGGGAGACCTCATGTCTGCAGCCTGTGTCTCCTATGCCACTGATTGTATTATCTTGAAGTACAAGTTACTTCCTTGCACCAAAAAAGCTGCTGCTTTCATTGAGGAAGACAGAATTACTGTGCTGGCATTTCCCTTGCTCCCCACCTTGAAATCTAGAGAGCATCCGTGGCCTGATACAGTCACCTTTCCCCGACCCGTAGTGACTGTAGTGACATCAGACTCCACGAGTCCGCTCCTAGTTTGACTGGTTCAGAAAAGGCACAGATGGAATGAACTCAATTTACTTCCCCAAGGTTCCAGCCTGACCTCTAAACGTTGGCTCCCTGCTTTTCTTATAGTAAGTATGTTGAGTTAACCTTGCCATGCCGGGCGGTCACCTTTTGATAATCCTTCTAGTCATTCGGGAGAGTAGCTAGCAGGACACTGCCTCCCGAGGTGGCCTCAGGGCCTGGCACTGGGGCCTTTAATGGTTTAGGGTATCCAACCTGAGGGCCTTACCCCCCATATTACAACTTTCAGGAGCCATGATATTCTTCTGATCAATGGCCAGAAACCAGAGGACAGCCAGGTGTGGAGCTTCCTGAGATAAAATCTCTCCGTGTTCTTCCTGTCATTGGAATTTACAAAGCTTCTAAGTGAACAGCCTCTGGAGAATAGTCTGAGAATTTTGCAAGTCATGAGCTTGGATATAAAATATGAAGCTGCTCCTCCTTTTCTTGTGACCCCTTCACCCCCAAACATAAGGAGTCTTGTGAGTAAAGCAAATAAGTCTGCTCAGGGTCAGAGCCATCCTGGGCCTGGGAACCTGTTCAGCTCAGCGCTGGAACAGAAACTTGAAAAGCAGAGTATATGGTGTTTGTTCTCCATTCTCTAGATTTTCATGTTGAATGATACAGGAAAACACAAAGTGTAAAGAATAATCTGTTGGAGGTGTGTGTGAGAGAGAGAGAGAGAGAGTGAAGGGAGGGGTAGAGAGAGAGAGAGAGAGAGAGAGAAACTTGTAATTTCTTTCCTTGTTGTGAGTGGACTGGTTGAGATGTAAACTTTTGCTATATGCCACAAGAATGGCATGTAAAGATTTGTTTACAAATAGTGGTGTCCCTGCTGCACTCTGAGAAAAACACTTTAGTACACAGTCAGCAAACACCATTTTCATTGCCAGAGATGAATCTTGGAGCTGGATGGAGCATTGTGGGTCTTCAGTTTGAGGTCCAGTCTTTGTGAGCCGGGGCTGCCAATGTGGGCCCTTCCTCCAACTGCCTCTTCTGGCCTCCCATTTGCAGACATCCTTGAACCCATACTGGAATTCCAGCTCTGTAATTTTAGAATTTACCACTTCAGGTTCTGTAAGAAGAGAATCTATCAAGAAGGGACTTTTGTTGGCCCTATAATATCCCTTTTGTAACATGACAAACAAATTAGATTCAGAATGTTGCAGGTCCTGCAGACTGAGCTGGACCCAGGAGTGTGCTGGTGTTAGTGGGTGTGCCCACAGGTTGGGGGTTTGCCTTGTTCTGCCAAGCCAATGGCTCTGAAGCCACTGCGGACCAGTGTCTCAGCTTTTTCTGTGGGCCCGTATCTCATCCGAGCATGCTGTGGTAGATGAGACCATCTAGTCAGGACTCATTTCAGTTATGAAACAGACTGAAAAAGCAAAAAAAAAAAAAAAAAAAAAAATGCAGCTGTCTCCAGAACATCGGAGAGTTCCATCTCCCTACCCCATATTCGTGGCAGACCCTTCCAATATAAAAAATTTAGAGCTGCCATAGCCCAAACAACTCCGATGAGAGGTACGGGAAGATCAAAGGTGATGGTGGAATTATACATAGAAGAAAAGACTTAGCAAAATGAATGCTGAATCTTTAAATTGGTATCTCTTTTAGTCTCCAGTATTTTAGAGCAGCTAGAGGTAAAAACCTAAAATTGTGGAATTGTAACCCATGTCAAAGTCTGAAATATGTTCTACAACTAATTGTGGTTCTGTGCTTGGAAATTTATAACTTTTTCATATGTATGTTATTGTTCACAAAAAAGAAGAAAAAAAGTCGATTGTGATGATAAATAAGTACTTAAATCCTCTAGCCTCCTATATTCTGGAGCAGCTAGAAGGAAAAACATGAAAGGATCGTACAGTAGTCCATGAGAAACTCTGGGATCTGTCCTGTAACCACTTTTTGAAGTGTTTTGAAAACTATTACTTTTTTATTTCTTTGCTTTGTATTTATGTTATAATATACAATAAAAAAAAGTTTTTTTAAAAAAAGCACATCAAACCCATGACAAACTCTGGGATCTGTCCTGTAACTGCTTGTTGAAGAGTGCTTTGAAAACTATTACTTTTTTCTTTCTTTGCTTCATTTATATGTTATATTATACAATAAAAAATTAAAATATATATATATATATAAGCAGCTGCTGCTTTACTGGTCTTGGTTGAGGAGAGAGGACTCTGATTTCAAACACACCATCCCTAAACCTCATTTGTTGGTTCTTGGTTTGACCCATTGAGCACATCCTGCCTTCTGACTGGTCTTGGCCGACTGAAATTTGGAAGGAATTTTGGCCTGTTGTAGGGGGTCTCCTACATCATGGAGGAAAAAACAAACCCATCAGTACCTTCTCAGTTCCTCACTTTCAGAATCTGAGAGAGAGAGGGGTTGGGGAAAGAAAGGAGAGACCTCTTATTTGCTCTCATTTTCTCTTCTGTCCCATCTTCAGAGCACCGTCCCTCTCTCTCTCTCTCTCTCTCTCTCTCTCTCTCTTTTTTGCAGGTGGTAATTTCCCAGTGAAAAGAAGATGAGCAAATTAGGTTGATTGCAAGTGAAGATTACGTATTTCCCATTTTTAAAAAATTGATCAAAGAATTGGGGCTGTAGGTCTATCAAATAATGGTAGACTCCCAACCAACCAAGTACATTTTTGCCTAGGATGAATGCTGCTCATGTGTCTTATTGAAGCCAATGTGTTTGACATTAAAATTTTCTAACAGGTCTTGTTTTTGCAGTTCCTGACCACCACAGCTGTAAGACTGTCCTTCGGCTGGGAGGGAAATCCATTGCTTTAAGACTTTCCTGGTAAGAAGCACGGTTTTGTAGTCTCTTGAAGTGGTGTGTGTCTGTGAGTGTGGGGGATCCAGGCTGTCTTCCTTGGATCTTGTAGACCCCTCTGCTGGGGCTGAGCTCCCCCAGGTGCTCCCTTTTATAGGTGGAAGCTTCTGTGTCCAAAGGTCTCTGGGATCCAGTGTGGGTCCCAGGACTTCCAGGTAGGATGGGCTTATGAGTCTCAGGGTGGGGTCACAGAGGCGGACAACCCTGTGAGGCTGTCTGCTTCCTCTCTTGCTAGACATCCTTAAGAGTCACTTTCCATCAGCCCCCAGAGCTGGCGCTCCGGTGGCCCTGCTGCCACAAACCAATTGACTCCCTTGCAGCTGCATCCTCGGTCCATTCTCCTTTACTCCCCATGGGGTCTGGCCCTGTCTTGGGGGAACCACCTCCCAGAACAGTTCCATATTTTGCATCCCAGACAGACCCGAGCTCACACACTTGGCAATCAAGTGTCTTCCCGGCATAGGAGCTGATGAAAACTTAACATAAAATAAAAAAGCAAGGACAGTGCATGCATTTGATGTCTTTGGCCGCCTCAGCTGAGGCTGCCCCTGATATCTCCATAAACTCCCCCTCGGATCTAATTAGCCAAACCTACCTTCTCCTGACCACGTGCCTCTGAGGTCACCCCATAAACTGGGGAAATTGATAGCAGAATTGTGCACTCAGAAATTAATTTTACATTGTACTGAATATATATATTTTTTATTGTGACTTTATCTTGTTGGAAAGTGCTTGCTTCTGATTTTGTGGATATCACTGACCGTGGATTACTTTTATTTTGGTTTTTACACAACAGTTATATTAGAAATTTGCTGTTTTATTCTTACCTTCTTAGTAAAAATCCTTTTATCACACAATGGGTAATTTATATCCATTACCAGGCCTTTCAATCCTTTTCAGTGGGGCTGTCAGTGCCGTTGGCACAGTAATGATTAATGTGATCTAATAATAGTGTGCCATTATATTACCTTAGTAAAACATGTACCAACATCCTATTCGGATCTACCAAATTCATAGCTTCCTATAATATTTTTGTTGAAAGACAGGATTACTATTTTTCAAAGCTGATTTTCCCCCTTTAACATATTTAATGAAATTCACAATTCTTTGCCTTAGCAGTCGCAGCCATGTGATTGGGCTTGGTGGGTGAACCTTGCCTCCCTTGGCTCTGTTGTGATTTGTCAGGCAAGAGATCTGACGGTCTTGGTGATCTAGTGGGGTGATTACTTTGTTTTTGTTGAGCCTAGGTTGTTGTGGCTTAAAGAAAAAGAAACAAAAAAAGCTGGGTTTCCAGACCCTTCTGATTTGTAATAAGAGAGGTGGGTTTTAGATCAAAAGGCAAAAGAGTGAGTGATTCAGCTCAAAGTTTCTTCCTTTCCTGCCCCTGTTTTATTTTCTGTTCTGTCACCTTCTTCAGTCTGTTGGCAAACACGAAGGGTAACGATGGCCGGTGAAAGCAGCTTCAAGTCACGCATCCAGGAAGGTGCCTTGCTGATCCATCCTTTCCTTCCTCCAGCTTTGGCTTACCCTCTCCAGGTCTACCACAGGGTTTCTCAGCCTCGACATTGCTGGCATTTGAGCCTGGACCACTCTATGCTGTTCGGGGCAGTCCCGTGCATTGTAGGGTGCCTGGTAACATCATCGGGCTCCATTGCTAGATCCTGGTAGCACACTTGCCTCTCATTCCTTGTCCTCCCATCTTGACAACCGAAAGTGTCTCCAGAAATTGTCAAATATCCCCTGAGAGACACAACCCTGGCTCAGAACCACTGAGCTAAGGTGTTGGGGAGATCAGGAGATGTGTTTGGGTTTATGGGAATCTCAATTGGAGTTCTGTAGTTTCATGGTGCTTTTTGGGACATCTGTTGACATTTAGAGAGGAGATGCGTGGATGCTAGCTGCATTCTGTGTCCTTTCCTTGCTGAGATATAGCTCTCTTACTTCTTTCTCCCTCTTCCCCTGTCACAGAATCTGGCCTTAGCGAGGACCAGAGTCTTAGTGTCTTCCACTTAAACCCCATTATAATCCCACTCATGACCGAAAATATTTTACCTTTTCAAAAGGGCTTGAAAATCTGTCAATGAAAGATGACATTATTGCAGCTTGGGCGAGATGTATTCAAACAGTTATACACTCAGATTGAAGTGGGAAGGTTTGTCCTTCTGTCCCAGTGCCTTGGTGACGTAGCTTTAGCCAATGTCTCAGCTCCCACAGCCCCAGAAACCTTCAGCAAGAAAACAAATGGGAAGAAACAGGCTTTGCCCTTGATGACACTCAGCGCTGAAGGCAGCTTGAATATTTGGGCTTCTAAGAGTTGGGGGGTAGGGGAGGAAGGAGAGGTTGTTGAGCACAGGAGAGAGAGAAAGAGAGTTAGAGTGATCCTTGTTTTTGATTCAGAACAAAAATTACTGCTGCAATATTGGCTCAAAGTATGCAATCAACTGAAATCAGGAAAAGTATTTTGAATACAAAATTTATATTGAAATACTTGAATCTTGATACGTGTGCACCCACACATGTGTATATATTTAAATCAAGGGTAGAGAAGATGAGAAATAAAGCTTTTGTCATAAAATATTGCCTGCAGTATTTGCCCTTAGATGATTCTGTCACACTGGAATACATTTTTGTACCATTAGCATTTCCATATGAGATACTCTTGTTTGTTTTTACAGCTGATCCTTGATGATAACAAGTGAGAAAATGGCTCTAATTTACCTTTGTGTTTGAAAGATTTCAAGTACATTGTGATATTTAGCATTGGAAGCCTTTTGGTGACCACTGTCTTCCTTACTAGTTTCTGGTTTGTCACCGCCCATGGGGTAGAGGCTTGTGTGCTTTGTTCAGTGTTATTTCCCCAGTTCCTAGAATGCTGCCTAATGCACAGTAGATGCTCAATAAATCTTTGATGGATGGCTGGAAGGTTGGATGGATGGATGGTTGGGCTCTATTTCAAGTCCTAAGAGAAATCTTAGAGTAGTGGGCCCATGGTCCAAATGAAACCCTACTTTTTTACCATCTCTTTACCCCTTGTCCTCCCAAACATATTTTTAATCTCAAGATGGCATGTTATAGCAAGATGTTATCATTATGTCTTCTTTCCAGTTCGCTTTTCAAAATAGAAAAAGGAAATATGTCCAGCATGTGCTAAGCAGTGCCTGAAAACTGAAACCACATGGATGTACTGCAAAAAAAATCTTTAAAAATCCTCAAGGGTATAGGTGTTGGGACTGAAGACATGGAGGCAAAGTAGGGAAAAGGGACTTCTCTCTAAATGGGACATGGGCAAGGATATTTTGGGGTCAAAAGACTTCCCAAGCAGACAACGTGGAAAGACTCTCCTTTCCCTTAGCAAGATTCTGTAATTTGCTGTGTATTTCCTGTTCGTTTGGGGTCGTGCTTGGTGTCTATGGGACAGTCACTACTCAGCCATATGGGTCAGCCATCTTGAGGAGATAGGCAGAGACTCTGGGGGTCCTAAGGCCAGCCATGGCGTGTGCAAAGGACCAGTGTATTGGGAAATTTATTTCCAGCCATAGGGATGGTCAAAATCCTTGACTTTTAAATTATTATACAATGAACATCATGGCAGTGCCATCAAAAAATAATGAAAAGAGATAAATGACTGTTAAACCTGGCAACCAATAGCAAGGTAACCTGCACAGGTTCTGGAAGCAAATTACCTGGATGGATTCTTGATTCCACCATTCTATAGTTACATGACTATGTGTCAAGTCACTTTACTTCAAGTATTGGTTTTCTCATCTCTAAAATGGGAACGACTGTAATGACAATACAGAAGATTACATGGGTAATGTGTGTGATGTGCTTAAAGCAGTTCCTGTCTCAAGGCAGGCACTGAATAAATGTGTGTTACTGTTATTTTCCTTTTCTCTGTTTGGTCCTAATTTGTTTCTTCTTCCCTCTTCATTCAAGATTAATGGACATATAGGCCATTTTCAGGTCTTCTCTCTTTAGGCTCATACCCAAGCTAAGAAACCTAAGATGTTGCCAGGCATGTGGTCTTCCAGGTACCCCCCAGGGAATTGTTTTCTTAGTTTAGAGAACCTCAGAGATGGTGGTGAGATCCCTAAGTCAGCTTCCTCATGTGAAGGAGCTTTGCTGACAGGCCACTGGGGGTCTGGGATTTATTTGGTGTTTGGGGAGCACATTCCTTGGATGGATGCCACGTGGTCATGCTGGGTGGGAAGAGGCAGCTGTTAAGAGGGAAGGGGAGGCTCTTGTGGTTCACTTCTACCCCTGTGCAAATAAGAGTGCTTTGCGTCATGGCCCAGCTTTATATTTTTAGCTTCCACTGAAATGTAATGTTTTGCTTTGGTTTATTATGTATGCAAGTATATTGCTGATAAATTACATGTATAATTGTACCATCATAACCATTGCTAGTCAGCAACAACATGTAATTAAACTCACCCTTGTAGTCATTGAACTTTTCCAGCCCTGACGAGATCACTGACCACTCTAAGGAGGGATGTGCCTCCATGTGTGAGCTTGCAAGTGTCTGCATGGCCTCGCTGCCCCACCTGGCCCTCCGGGCACCCCAGTGCGCCCAGTGCATGTCCACCCTTGCACGCTGGAGGGTTCCCTTTCAGCAAGGGTTGGATGGCCAGGGCTGGGGACCCAAGAGTGAGTAAATCTTGCAGGTGTCTTCATTTGCTTCGGAGCCTTCTTTTTCACTAATGACTCCAATATCCCTTCCACTTAGTTTCCTTATTCTTTGACTGTTTACTTTGCTTGTCCTTATGCCCTTCACTAGGGGTTGCCAAACTATGGCCCATGGACCAAATCCAGCACATGGCCTGTTTTCGTGCAGACTGTGAACGGCTTTTACATTTTTAAACAATTGAAAAAAGTCCAAAGTAAAATAACGTTTTGTGTCACTTGAAGATTATAAGAAATTTGTATGGGGTGCACAGGTGGTTCAGTGATAGAATGCTCATCTTCCATGCAGGAGACCCGGTTTCAATTCCCAGTCTGTGCACTCCATTCCCCAACCCCCCACCCCACGCAAAAAAAAATTTCAACAATAGTGCTGCAATAACGGAATACTCACATGGTGAAAGAATGGAATATAACTCCCACCACACAGCATACAAAAAAAAATTAGTGATATTCCAATTTTTTGTATCCATTGATAAATTTTCATTGAAATGTAGCCACTCTCATTTATTTATACATCATCCATGGCTACTTACACCACCTAATGGTAGAGTCCAGTAGTTGGGTCAGAGACCAGTAGTGTACAAAACCTAAAATGTTTCCCATCTGGCCCTTTGCAGAAAAGGTTTGCAGACTCTGCCCTTTGGTAAGGGCTTTATTCTCTCTATCTTATCTAAACCACTTTGCAGATTAAGAAACTGAGGTTTAGAGAAGATGAATAACTTGTACAAGTCACACATCAGGATCCACCTCCCTGTTCCTGGGACTCCCAACCTTGAACTTTTCCTCACCACTTTTAAGCACTTCAGGTAGGGTTTTTTGATTAGCCTGAGGTCAGGTACTAGTTGAAAAAAAAAACCCTGTATTATTCTAAAATATGAAGTTGTTATTAGGAGGGGAAATGAATTAAGGGAGAGGGTGAAGATGGGAAGATGGGTGAGCTTCCATTATTTCTTCTATTTCAGTGCTAAGGACTATGCCTGCAGGGTTAGAGGAAAAGCTAAGCCTGTCAATAATGTCTTCTTGTATTAAAAAAGTGAGTTACCCCATAACCCCGAGGAAAGGAAGCCAGCACAGATTGAGTCTTCCTCCTTCATTCTTTGACCACACAGTGTTTGGGCTGAAACCCAGGGTAGATTTCTTTGACCAGCCCCAAATCCCTTTCTCCTTTGCTTCTCGGTTCTGAAGGTCTGTTGGCACATTGTTGCTGGTGAGGGACTAAATCATTTTCTCTCTCTGCTTCCTCCTCTCTTCATCCTCCTCTCCCTCCTCCATCCTCCAGGTCTTTAACTGATGTGAGGGGTTGGCACCAGGAACCTTCTGATATTGCTTAATGCAGAGGACAAAACATGGGTCTTTATTTGTTCTTTCTTCAATGGAGAGAAAGGTCTGAGTTGATTTTTCATATTTGTTTGGATTATGGAAATCATCTTTCCATCCAAGTACTTAAGAGTGTTGGAGTCTCCAGGGAACAGTTGGTCTTGAGTCCATCTCAAGCAAACAGACTGTGGTTTGCCTTTCATGTGTGGAAATATAGGACATTTCTCCTCAGAAACTACTGTATTTCAACAATGGGCTTGAAGTGGTTGTGGTGAGATGCACAGCAATGTTTTTCATGAACTTCTGGCTGTAGGTTAAGTTCAGCAGAGCTGGACTCTTACTCTTACAGTTTTCTGGCTCAGTTCATTTTGCACAAAGGAAAGTATAGTAATCTCAGTTGTAGGGTGATAATATGATCAGCATATTAGCACATTGCAGGAAATATAGCAGTGACTTTGAATTTTGAGGATCATCCTTAAAAATTGGTGGTGTGGCCTCAAGCAAGGGTCCTGCACCTAGTAGATGCATGGAAAATATTTGAGGAATGAATTACCCTGACAATTGCTTTGTGCTTGAGAATAAGTGGGAGAAATGCATAATAACAAGTGTCCATGTGTTTTGGAAATGCGGCTATCTATGACTTTTTCTGCTTGAAGATTCAGATTGGGTCATGGCTTGGTCTTGGTCTCCACCTGCCCAGTAGGTAATGGCATCCTGGTCCTTAAATTCATTTGACCTTGCTCTGGCTGTCCCCTTCTCTCCATCTCTGCCAATGAGCCACTGAGCCTTTATCCAGGGTCCTTGTTCTCGGACTTGGTGAATGGGATGTCTTATGACATTGAGGAGCTTACTGCCCAGAAGGGAGGGAACTATGCCTGGAGAGGGTGGAGCGTGTGTGTTTGTGTATGTGTGTGTTTTGTGAGGAGGGAGTAGTGTGTTGAATTTTCCCTACCTCAAAGATATTTTGATGGTCTTCCAGAAATTCTGCAGGAAGATAATAAAGTCTTCCTTGCCTTAGCTTTCCTGTGTTCATACATGTGGATTGTTTCATGTCTTAAAATGGTTAATAGCACAAAACAATGCTCTTTTGAGTGACTTGACTTCAACAGTATAGCTTCTGTTCCTTAACAAAATATAACTTGAGATAACATTGATGCTAAAAATGTAAGTATGGCATATTCTGGAATCATTCACCAAATTTCTGTCTCTCCTCTCCAGGCCCTACTGTACACACATCTATGCTTAAACATGAATTCAGTGTTTCTAGAAATGTGACAGCCTAAATATTATCTGGCCCCAATAAAAAGACAGCAAATGGCAAATGCCTCAGCTGACAGCCATGACTCCCTCACTCATTCCTTGGAACGGGTTTGGGGGTATGTAGAAGGCCCAGTGGGGGTCCCAGCTGGCTCCCCCCACCTCAGACACCTTTCAGGTCCCATTTCGTGAGATGGGTCAGTCTCCGTCCCCGTCTCCTCCCCCGACCTCAAGGCTGAAGGCTGGGAGAAGGTTCCGAGGGAAGGTTAGGGCACCCATGCAGGGATGGAGCTTGGGTGGACCTTACTGAGGCCCCCTTCAAATCTCAGACCTGCTGCCTTTGAGCTGGGTGGCCTTGGGGAGGCTTCAGACCCATGCAGCCTCAGGTGCCCACCTGGAGGGTGAGTTGTTTGGACCTCATGGTTCTAAGGTTTTACCTGGGTCTTAAATAGAGTGCCTAGATCTGGGTCTCAGTTTCTTACATACAGAAACCCTGGGGATTTTGGTCACTTGCAGGTTCCCACTGAGGAGGTCTGTGGGACTAGAGATCCTGCTGCTGCTGCTGGTCCCAGGACACACTTTGGGAAAACCACTGGATGGTGGTTTTCAACCGGGGCTGCCAGTTAGTCACCTGGGAAACTTTTAAAACCCACTAAAACGTGGGCCCCACCCCAGAGCAATCAAACCAGAGTCCCCTGGGGGGTGGGTGCTCAGGTCTGTGAACCATCGGGGCACTGCCCTGGCTCTCAAACTCGAGGGGGCCTCAGAATCGCCGGTGATGGTTAAGACACTAGTTTGGGCCCCAACTCAGACTTTCTAATTCTGAAGACCTGAAAGCAGAGTCTGGGCAAGAATTTGAGTTTCTAAGAAGGCGACACTGCTCTGCTCCAGGCATTGCACCTTGAGCACCTCTGGTCTAATACAGTCAAGGCAGTTGGTGGTCAATAAACATGGAGCAGGGAGCAGGAGGCTCCAGGCTGCACCAACCCGTACATCTAGGGTCACCTCTGCAAGCGTCTGTTTCACACACTGAGCTCTCTTTTTTTTTTTTTTTTTTTTTTTTTTTTTTTTTTTTTAAGGAAAGACAGAGAGAAGGAAGGAAGGATAGAAGGAAGGAAGGAAGGAAGAAAGGGAAACATTTTTAAACATTTTCTTGTTTTTATTGTATTCTGTTTCTCCGTTTTTGTTACATGGGCTGGGGCCGGGAATCGAACCGAGGTCCTCCGGCATAGCAGGCAAGCACTTTGCCCGCTGAGCCACCGCGGCCCGCCCACACTGAGCTCTCTTGATGGGCTTTCATTTGAAAAAAGGTTTGTGGGCAGAAAACCCTCTTAAGTGAGGCAAGATTTTTAATCATGGAAGGTGCATGTTCATTTGGCAATGAGAAGAAAACCAGGAAAAAGCTCTTCATTCATCCTCGTTGCCAGATGCAGCTGTTTTGCCCTGAACCTGTTCTGCCTTACAGTAAGGTGGCTCCATCTTGCTCTCTGAATACAAAGGTCCCCCGGGGCCTGGTGTTGGGCAGCTCAGCTCTTGGTGAAATCAACTGTGGGTAGCTGCCTGTGGACACCAGTGCCGACCCGTCCTGGTTTTACACACGTGGTATCATGGAATCCTCTGAAGGACCTCGTGACATAAGTACTGTGGTTGCCCCATTTTAGAGACTGGTACTTGATGCTGCCTCCCCGCATAGAGAAAAGCAGCACCACTGAGACCAAAGGGACGAGAGGACTGGGGTTGATAGGACAATGGAGTGTGGCCCAAGGTTTTGACTAAGGTGGGGCTTTGGGAAGAGGGCGAAACAGCCTGGCCCCCTTAAGGCCAGTTGCCCCCCCTGCCTGGATAATGAGGCTGGTCTATCAACAGTGCTCAGAGCCCCTGCTGCCCACAGCAGCCAGCCCTCAGATGAGACCTCTGGGGCTGTCCTTTTGCTGTCAAAAGTCCCTGCTTGGCCAAGGTCTCCTGGTGAAACTGGCCAAGGTGTTCCTCTTGCATGAGAGAGCGGTCCCTGCTCAACCCTTGATTGGGCAAAGGTGTCTGGGAGGGGGCTCTGGGAAGCAGCCAGGAAGAGAGGAGGATCTCCCCAGGGGCCAGGACCCACTCTACGGCTGCTGCCTCTCACTGCAGAGGGCCGGTGCGGCCGCCTTCAGCTGCTGTCTGCTCCCAGCATCCTGGGGGATTGGAGATGTGTCCAACCTGGAGGCTCCTGCTGAGACGTCATGTTAGAGCTAGTGCTTCTGCCTGTTCCCTTGATGTGCTCATGTCAGAGGTGGGGGCTTCCCTGATGAAGGAGGCACAGACAGGTGTGGTCATCTGAGTGGCCTCCAGGGCCTGGGTAGGGGTGGGGTATGGGGGAGGCGTCCTTTGGCCCTCATTGGAGCCGCCTGCTGTCATCCTTGCTCTTGCACTGGGTTCCCCTGCGTGCCCCAGGCTGGTGTCTGGCTGTGGAGGGGAAGGCCTGGGAGCAAAGTTTACTGATGAGGTGTCTGAGATGCCCCGCAGCCAGTGTGAGCCCCGGGCTTAGGGAAACCCATTCACTGGCCAGACCTCACTGCTTCCTCTGCATCTCATACTGAGACCCTCCCTAAGAGATTTTCTAATGTCTCTTGAAGGCTGAAGCTCAGTCAAGCCCATGCATCTTCCTTCAGTTTGTCAGTGCTCCATCTTCAACTTGCAATGAGATGGATCTAACAAAAAACCGATTTGGAAACTACAGTGACATTATTACCAAAGTATTTCTAGATGCAATTTTATAATCTCTTAGTATGCCTGGCAATACTAAGAGTTTACATTCAGTTTAACGGAATTTCTTCTTAAGTGCCTTTCTTAATAGAACATGTCTGACCCTAAGCCACTTCTTTTTTGAACCCTTGAGGGTTTTATTACTGAACTTTAAAAAAAGATTGTTCGATTCAGATGGCTGACATGTTCTTGTAAGAGAGGAGATGAACCTTTCTCTCCCAACAGAGAATCTGATCTGAACTCCCAGGGGAAGTGGGGAGTGGTGGGGGTCCTGTCCTTTTTGTAAGGTGACGTGAGGATATAGCTGATGTGCTCTCTTTGAAGGACTGGAAATGCAGGTATTCTCTTAGAATTTGTAGAGAGGATGGTAAAGGAGTGTACATGTGCTGGGGTGAAATTCTCCCCCAGGCAGGGTGAGGTTAAGTGAACAGCCCATCTGTTCATATATATCATATATGTTCATCTTTGTCATATATATAATATAGCACAGGGAGCTCAGGTGCCGGGCAGTGGGATCTTGCTGGACTTGGAAAGAGTGTCTTTTAGGAGTGGAGTTTTCCCCAAAGACCACATGCCCTTCTTTAAGGAATCCCACTAGGTCCTCCCCAGCATTCTATTCCCTTTAGACTCAGGGGCTAATTTTGGACACCCATTAGTGAAGACATCACTGTATGTCTTCGAGTCAAGTCTAGGCCCTTTGTTGCATCTGGACCAGGAGAGGTATATCCAAAATATTCCCCTGTGGGTCACACCCCACGTGAGTTTTTTGGACACTGTGCCCCCTCTTTACCTTGTTACTGTGCCCTCTTTTTACCTTGCTACATGTGTAGAGAACCATGAAAGAGTGGGTTGGGCATGGCCAAGGTTGGGAGCTGGAGCTTCATACCTCATGCAGGGCTTCTCAGGGGAGGCTGGGCTCTGTCTGTCACCCCACGATGAGTTTTTTTAGTATGGATTCTGCTGGTGGCCATTTGAATGAGGGTTCCTTAAGCACCCAACGCAGGAATGGGAATCCTTGCGGGAGCCCAGGGCCATCGCAAACCTTTGTCAAATCATGGAAGAGGAGTTTTCTGACTCCTTCATTCTGTTTCATCCCTAGAAACTTTTCTTTTGGAATCTGGGAGTTTTGAGAACAGGGAACATAGGACATGTTCTAGTTTCTTGGGCTGTGCAAGCAAATACCATACGAGGGGTTGGTGTAAGCGGTGGGAATTTAATGGTTCACGGTTTTGCAGTTAGGGAAACATCCAAATCAAGGCGTCTTTAAGGCAGTGTTTTCTCCCCAAAGGCTGTGGGATTCTGGAGCTGGCTGCCAGCAGATCCTCAGTCCTGGGCTCTTCTGTCATGTAGCAATGCCCATGGCGGCCTCTCCTGGCGTCTCTGTTCTCTTCCGGGTGCTGTTAAATTTCGACTTCTGGCTGCTCCCTCTGTGGCTTTCTCTCTGTCTGAATTTCATTCTGTTCGTAAAAGACTCTAGTTAATAAGATTAAGACTCATCTTGATTGGGTTGGGCCACCCCTTAACTGAAGCAACCTCATCACAATGTCCTACTCACCATGGGTTCGCACCCACAGGCATGGGGTCAGTCTAAGAAGATGTTTTTTTCTGGGGTGCACAGGGCTCCAAACCACCACAGGACAGCAGCAGTTTAGGAACTGCTGGTAAAACTTGTTTCAAGTGCAGATTCCCAGGCCCCAGGCCCGGAGGTGTGTTGTTCCCAAAGCAGCCGGGCCTCTTCATGTCTCACAACCTCCTCTGCCAGTACAGGTGGTCCTGGGCTTATGTGAACACGGAACCTAAAGAGCCAAGTGGGTGGACGGTGCCCCAGCCGGACCGCAGAAGCCTGGTTCTGGTAGCCGCCTTCTTAATTCTCAGAGGACTGACATGAGGGAAAACATTTTGAGTTCCTGGACCTCGATTTTCTCAACAATATAGAGGGAAATTAGGTCTGTATGATTCCCAAGAGTCCCTCTAATTCTGAACTCCTAGTGCATCAAGAACATTCTGCTTTTTAGGCCTGGCAAGTTACATTTTGCACTGAAGGGGGCCTGGAAAAGAAAAAGAATTGTCAGCGAGACAGAGTGGGCTTTGCGGCATGAGGCCGGTGTGACCGAGGCAGCCTCCATGAAAGAAATGTTTGCATTTATAGAAATCACATATTTTAATCACCCTGGGTGCTCCCTGAATAAAAAATTATAATCTTCTGTAAATTATGAATACCTTGAAACTCACAAATTCTATGACTTTTGTGATTGGCAACACTAAATGGCAACAGCTCATTTAAATAGGCAACATCTGGACATTATTATTTTTAGGGATTTTTTTTTCATCTGTTGATTTAGAAATCTGGGGCCTTTATGAATCTTGCATGAATATTCTTTTATATTCACATCTACCATCAAGACACAAAGAGATAGCCAAAAAATATCGCCCAGTGATTCTTTGATGCAATGCATGTGTTTTTTAAACAACAAACCCATTGTGGCTGAAAGGAGATACGACGTCGGCTGCTTGTGAGTGTAGGTGGGAAAGCAGCTTGATCTTTCCAGGGCCGGAATCGCCTGACAAGGCAAAGCCCTGGTCGGGAGAAGGTTTTGATTTTATATGTAATGATGCAATGTTTTAAAAAAACAACATAATTTTGAACTGATGAGATCGGGATATGGTGTTCACTATTTCTCAGAATGATCCAATTTAGAACAATGTATTCTGAGCAGGTTTGGTAAAAATAGAAGATCTATCATCCCGGGGTGTAAGATAATGCATTAATTTTTATGAGTGAGTTATGAAGATGTACAACTCGGTTAAGAGTTAGGATAAACATAATATTCCTTAATTAATCCATTATGCCATGGTACACATGTGCCATTTTTATTACCTTAAAGATGAAAAATGTCAAAAAAGGAAATTGCTGCTTTTTTATATCAAAAAAGCCTTTTTTGAAAAATCATAAAATGTCTAATCCAATTCACCGTATAATACTAATGAGCTTAACAAGCCATCTCTATGCGCAGTTTAGGATAAAAGGTCATCAGTTTCTGGCAGTCAAATTCCAGTACTTTTTTTAGATGAGCCAAAACCTTTCAGTACCAAATATCGGAAATGGCATTCGTGATAGGAGGTGATATTAATAGCTATTTGTTATTACCAAGTTTGAGAAACCCTCCCCACCTTTTCTCAATTTTGCGGTCTCAGGTGCCAAGAGCATTTGGGGAGTTTGGGCATTTTTCACCCCGCATCTGCTTCACTTGCTCCCCAGCCCTCTTCTTGGCAGTACTGAACAGGGCCCATGCACATACAGAGGTTGGTGCTCGAAACCACCTTTAATTTCCTCAAATCTCCCTGAATCCCGTACCCCCTTATTTTCCGGCATCTCTCTGCTCTCCAAGCATGGGCTCCTTGCTCTCATCTGAATTGGTGCCCCCTGCACGCTATTTCTTTGTCTCGTCCTAGAGGTTTGGAGGCATTTCGCCGGCACCTTCGGCTGCAGTGTACACAGGCTGGCGGCGGCTGGCCTTGTTATGGAAAAGAATTGCCCGGTGGGTTGAGGAAATGGCCAACAGTGGACTAGAATCATGAAGCTGAAAGTAATATTGCCGACTGGAGGTCATTTTTCCCAACTGAGGGGCAATAGTTTGCCACTATAAACTGCACATTGCAGTCAGTATATGTTTTATTAAACCATTTAAGGAACTTGGGAGCCATTTCATTTAAACTTCTTGCTTGATGTAGCTCAGGGCAGAGCCCTGAGAAGCTCACAAAAGGGGCCTGGAGTAATTTGCAGGAGAAATGCCCCTGTGCCTGCAGGATGCATGGCAATCAGAGGAGCTGGCCAGGGCTGTTCTAAGGGGGGTGACTCCCCAGGACCCTAGAACTCCCCAGCTCTTGAGAGCTCAGGTGAGGAAGGGAACGCGCTGTGGGTTGTGTTTGTGTGTGAGTGTGAATCTCCAGGTTCTAGTCCCAGCTCTGCCGCTCATTAGCTCTGCCTCTTGGCCATGCCTCTCAGCCTCTCTGGGGCTGCTTTCTCTGCTGTGAGATGTGGGGGTCGGATTTGGTGTGTGAGGTGGGGTCCACTCCAGCGTCAGCATTTCGATTAAGTACTGGATTGTCAGGGGTCATCTCTGGAATTGTGGCTCTACCTGGCACATTGGGACGTCCTCCTTTGTCCCTGCCAGGACTGAGAAGTCATTCTGGCGGTGGACATTTGGATATGCTCAGGGGACAGGTGAGTGCATGGGTTCTGAGCAAAGAGCAGGGAAACTGGCAACAGCAGCTTTCATGCCAAACATAAAAAAAAGTCTCGTCTGCTGATGCTTTTGTGTCCAAGGAGGTGGGAAACTAAGGCGAGTGACCTGGACCCTGCTGGCTGTGGCTCGCTGCGCAACTCACTGGGCCTCAGTTATCCTGCCTGCAAAATGGGTGTGGAGGTGGCAGTGATGATGATGCCATCATCACCCCCTGCCTGCAAAGGTGCAATGAATGAGCCTTGCCAGGTGCAAAGTGCTATAGAAATGATGGTTTTGTCATTTTGGATAACTTCGTGTCAGGACTGAGATCCAGGGTCTCCCCCTGAAAAGTATACCTGTGGATTCTGTATTCATATCTTAAGCCTGTGAATGAAGGAACTATGAGATGTGATAGTCTTTATCTTTAAAAGTAATTAACTGGATGGAATCAGGTATTTTGGGCTTCTCAGCCCTAACCGGTGGTCTTTAGTAGGTGGCCTTATTCTACAAAGTTATATAACCAGATCTTTGGTCTAATTGGTAACTATATTTAGGAGGTAGAGAAATATGTGAGCTATTCGTTTTGATTAAATTTTTTATTATGCACTCTGCATTTGGATTGACAACTATTAATATTAAAGAGCTTGGCCAAATTGAAATTTGTATTGCTGGAGAGACTTAAATATAATGTATGATGCTGAAAAAAAAAAAAAAAAAGACCAGGGACTGTGGGAATCACCAGGCTGGGTGCAGACAGGTCCCTGCCAGGGGCTTATGTGTGCTGGGTAAATCCAGTCCCACCTGTTACTGAAGAGGGGGAGAGTGCCGTGGCTCCAAAAATCTCTGTCAAGATATCAGCAATTGAGGTCCTTTCCTAGAGAAGGTGCTAAATAAAGATGGAGGGCACGTTTTAGCATATTATACAAATAATCTTTTATAATAACTGTTTGTATACAATATTTTCTCCAGCACTAATAAGAAGGTTTGGGGGTAAGACAGAAAGAGTCATTTGAAAATAGGATGCATGTATCACCAGCGTAATGATGAAAAATAGGGATCTCGGATTTTTCAGAAGCCTGAAGCAGATTGTATTGGTTTTTCTGTGATTTCTCTGTCTATCCTGCACATGGGAGAACTCATGTCCACCTCCTGTGGGGTAGACTCTAGGACCAGGTGGGAGCCCCAGTGCTAGCTCTGCTGGGGGCAAGCCCTGGGACTCAGACCCATGATTTCTTTGGGTCCCAGGGGCTCTGTCCCTTCTATCAGTGACTGTGACCCTGCACAGCATGCTAGATCGTCACATGCAGGTTCCTAGAGCCCAGACAGGGCAAGTGACATCTTGACTACAAGGCTTCTAGGTGACAGCATTGGGACTAGAGCTTGGCTTCAGAACTGTTGGACACAGCTTGTGGGACACTCTTGAGGGGAAGGGCAGATGCTGTACCCCCACCCCCCACCTTACCAACATTTTAAAGCAAAGTTGTGGCCTTTTGATTGAGTGGCAAAGTTGTCTAGTGTTGTCTTCATTTTTTTTGGCAGATATTCATTAAACACCATACTATGGGAGTCAGGAGGTAAAAAGAGAAAAATGTCCCCACCACAGGGGAGTTTATAGTCCACTGGGGAAGAAAAAGTACATAGTTAGTGACTATTGCAAAGAATGGGAAATGCTGGCCTTTTCCTCTTTAGCTGGTCAGGTCTGGTGAGCTGCTCCTGGTGCATCCAGGGTGGGGAAGGGGTGGAGGTGGGAGGGGTGAGGGGAGCAGCAGCCTACAGTCTGGGGAGGGGGAGGACCAGCTGGGGAACAGATCAGTTTCATGGGAGGGTGCAAGGGGTACTGGGGAACGTGGCAAGGTGGACTGGGGATGGGTTGGCATTGCAGACTGAGGGCACAGCAGGAGGAAAGACCCCAAAGGTAGAGGTGCTTGGGTATGAGGACCAGCTAGCTGGGTGGCTTGTGGGCTGCACCCGCCCAAGGGCTGATCCTTAACATCTTTTTAATTTGAATGCTTCTGATTCAGGCACACACGGTGTACCTTGCCATAGCTCTCCTCACTCACAGTTCGTGCCACTGGCTTCTCTTATTAATTTGCATCACCTACCTGGCCCCTGTAGCACTTCGTGTTGCAACCTGCCTTCGTATGCACCTAAACAATAAGTTAGGCTGCCGGGGAGCAGGGACAGCTCCAGAGTTCGGGATGGGAAGGTGAATTTGGGGAAGGGGTCAAGCCAGCAGCAGGAGGGACTTGTTGGTAGGCTGCTGTAGGAGTCCCAGGGAGATGGATGAGGTGTGGAGCGGGCGGGCACCCATAGGGCGCTATCACTCAAGAGGCATGTCCTGAGCCTTAACACTGACCAAGATCCTTTACTCCAGAGTCAAGAGAAGCAAAGCCCTGCTTGGGGCCCTAGCCAGGTGGCTTTACTTGTTGGCCCCAGATGCTCCACCTGAGTGAGAGCAGGACTTCTCCTCACCATCACAGCTCCTTTACACACTGCCCCTCAGTTTCCCCATCTGTCAAAGTTAGCCAACATATGACAGCACCCTGCCAATCCTCCCCATGCCAAGCCCCTGCCAGGCATCACTAATCCATCCCAGCTCTTTGCTTGTCCTCTGAACTCATATCCTTCTCAGCACCCAGTAACCAAATGTCATCAAAGGGGATTGGCACTTGAGATGAGATCTATTTGCCATCCCCAGACTGGATGACCTCCATGTGTTCTCTTTTGGAGTCTGTAGCTCTGTAGGACTGAGGGTGAGGCTGCAGCCCACAAGCCACCCGGCTAGCTGGTCCTCACCACCCAAGCACCTCCATCTTCTGAGTCTTTTCTCCTCCTGTGCCTTCAGTCTGCAATGCAACCTGTCCCCACTTCTCCAAGCCAATTTCCTCAATGGCCTCTGCACCCTCCCATGAGACTGATCTGTCCCTAGGCCGGTCCTCACCTTTCCCAGACTGCTGCCCTCCCCCCTCCCTCACAACGTGTCCCATTCCTGTCTAAATGCACCAGGAGCAGCTCACCAGACCTGATTGGCTAAGGAGGAAAAGATCAAAATTTCCCACAGTCACTGACTGTGTACTTTTTCTTCCCCACTGGATTATAAACTCCCCTGAGCTGGGGTATTTTTCTAATTTTTTTTTACCTGTAATTTCTAATTAATATTCCCCAATCAGGAACTGGAATATCAATGCAGAAAAACCTTACTGAAGAATGCTGAAAAAAATCAACAGATTTTGTGGACACTTGCAAACACTTCGGCTCCAAACACTTTGGTTATGTGTCGTTTAAAAACACCCAAGCTCCCGCCCAAGTGATGGCTTTTCTGGCTGATCCTGGTTCTCCTGGAAAGGAGCCTGGGTTTTCCCCTCCTGTCCCCTGGCCATCAAGCCTGGTCACTGCCCAGGACCCTGCCCTGGCCTCCCCGTTCCCACCCCGGTGTTTCCCTCAGCGGGTAGTGCATCTGTGCCCATGACGGGTGCTGGGTGATGAGGAGATATGGGGCTGGGGTGCAGGGCAGAGCCCAGGAGGGCCCGAGGCTCTCCTCACTGCAGCCTCCCAAAGCATTTATTTTTTCAGTAAGTCTCTCTGATCTGTTGGGCTGATAGCTTCTCTGGGAAGCAGACAACCTCGGAGTTGCCTACTAAAGGAAAGTCTAGTTACCTATTTGTTTTTACGATTTTTTTTTTGTTAACCAGGCGTAGCAGACATTGTTGGTGCCCTTTGCCCCCATATCTCTGGCTCTTATGGGCGGTGTGGGGGGGGGGGGCTTCCTAAGCAAGCATCTGCTCTGCCTGGGGGTTTCTCTGACCACCGGAGCGTGTCTGACCTGCAGCGGGGCAGCCGGAAATGCAGGGAGCCAATGCTTCTCGTGCAGTCCCCAGACAGTGTTGGCGTGGGGAGCTTGTGGACGGAGTCTTAAGGGGGGCATGGCACTAGTGGAATCCCATCCAGGGTCTGAGATCACCCAGGGGCATTGCGCCCTTGTGAACGTGCTCCTTAGCCGCCTCTGTGCTGGCTTCCTGCCCTCCTCCTACCTCCCCACTTCGCCCCTGCGCTCTCTGGGGTCGCCTTCCACTCAGGCTGCCTGCAATGATATCTTCTTGTCTCAGGGCCTTTTCTGAGAGAACACAGCCTGGGACCCTGGGCTTGTCTTGCAGAACCCAATGCATACTTCTAAATCTAAAGCAGACATAAATTGCATGTGTGGTTTTTTCATGTAAGCTTTCCAGAATCATCTAACGGGAGGGGGCCAAAGACGCTACCCTGTTCTCCAGGTGGAGAAACTGAGGCTCAGAGAATTTGTCAGAGCTAGAGCCAGATTCTTAACTCAGCTCCAGGCCCCCCCACCCCACTGATTTAATGCCGCTGAGCCTGGCTCTGCGGGCTCTGTCACAGCTTCTGTCCTCAGGGGGGCAGGGGGAGTGAGCAATTACTCCGTACGGTCATCCAGAGGAGGAGGCTGGCCCCCACCCAGAGGCAGCTGGCTGATGGGTGCGACCACCTGGATAGATCCTTCAACAGGACTTTCCTTCTGTAAAGTCCAGCGGATGGGGTGGTGTGATGAGATGGCTGAGAGAAGGTGGAAGGACGGGGCTTCCAAGCCCAGCTCCTGCTGAGGGCTGGGGCTCACGCCTTCTTTCCCAGTTTGGGGGAAATGGCTCTAATTCTCATAACGAGGCTGGAGAGTTGTCCTAGGTACAAAGGCATGTTTGCCACTGCCTGGCAGTCAGCCGAGGCCCCACCATCAGAGGGGTGCAAATCCGTATGAGGACTCCTGGCTTGGCTTAACCTGTGGGTCAACGACGCTGCTCTGGGCAAACAGACATTTCTGTTCCTGCACCTTCTGTTCACCTGAAGCTTCGCAAATTTCCAATAAGAGTCCAAGAAAATTGCCCAGAGAAGAGTGGGAAACTCTGGGTCCCGGAAGACAGGAGGCTGGTGTCGTCACGTTTCGTGGTCTTAGGGTGTTGAGGTTGCACGTTTTCCTGTCTGGGCTTTGGTTTCCCAAAATGGGATTGAACTAGGCAAATGGGAATCTGTGTTGGGGGCTGAACTTCTGATTCCTTGTGCTTGTGTAAGCTGTGTGTATGTTTGTGTGTGTGTGTGTGTATGAGAGAGAGAGAGAGAACAAGTGAGCACACATGAGCGAACAGAGAAGACTTTCCTTCACCTTCTTTCCCACAGTTCTTTGCCTGGGTAGACCCTGTAGGCTGGATGGACTGTGGGGTTTCCTCTCTAGTTAGGGTAGCTGAGGAAACCCATGTGGAGCCTGAGCTGCAGGGCACAGCCAGCGGTGGTGACTCTGTAGAGAAGGCTTGCAGGACTCTGGAAAGAGGAAATTGGGGAAGAGTTGGTACTTTCCCTTGACCCCTGGAACCCATTCTTGACTGCCCCAGTTTCCCCATTTGTATAAAACAAGGAAGGAAATTTGCTTGTTTCCCTGCGTGGAGGAGAGGGGTGGGGAGTCGTCTGTTAATTTAGTAAGTAAAGTGCTTTGAAGATGGAGGCGTGATTTAAGCAGTGAGCATCTGAGCATTTAATGTTCTTAGGGAGAATTAGCTCAGGCTGCTCAACCAGCCCTAGTTTTAAGCCCCTAAGATACACCCTGCCACCTCGGCTCCCCCTGTCCCAAAGAAGCTTGGACTGCTGATTCTCTCTGCTTTTCCTCAGCACCAAACTGGAGGCAGAGAGCAGGGCTGGGTTGTCTTTGTTGGATGGGACACAGATGATTTGGCTTTCCCCATATTTTCTTCCAGTTGGAGTCTGCTCTATGCCTGGGCCTGATGATTGTAGGTCAGGAGCCCGTGTCCGGTCATCTGGTCACCTAGAGTACTCTTAGCATTCAGGCAGCACTGAGGCAGGGACCTGTGGGCCATCTGACCTGGCCCTTGATTGACACTGGCTGGGCATCAGGCAGGGTGACACCAGTGCCATCAGAGTGCCATTCCCCCTCTGTCCCCCTGCCCCCAGCATTGAGCCTTCTCCAGGCACAGAGTGGGTCCTCACAAAATATTGATGGATTCGATTTGGCAGAAGGTCACATCATTTTTTTTTCCCCTCAAAATTTTACTATCAGATTCATTTATTATACTGAGTATAACTGACAAATGTTCACATGATTCACCCGTTTATTCATCAGTCTGCTTGTTAATTGATGACCTTGCCTTATGGGCATTTTAATTCTATACTCTCCCCCCACCCCCACCCCCAAATCAGTGACCCTGTGCATTCCCTGGAAATGAAATGGTCAGACTTCAGCTTCAGGTTTCTCCCTCTCTTGTCTCTGATGGATACTTTGGAATTCTCAGGACACCACGGGGTCCCTGCCTTGTCATTCTGCGGCCCCATTTTCTGGCTCGATAGCTGAGTCCTCTCACCTCACAGTGAGGTTATTCTCTTTCTTCTGCCTATTTTAAATAAAGAGCAAAAAAGACCCATGGATTTCAAAGTAGGTAGGTATGCCCTTGAGATTATAAGATTTTATGTTTAAAATTTTGATAGAACAAATGAAAACCATCAATTGGATGTCAATTGGCTCAGTGTGGGCATCTACCGGGTTTGAAATGTTTGTGGGTTTTCTTTTGGCTTTTGCATAAAAGTGCATGAGATCCAAAGTTGTAACCTGTGATTCTGGTTTTGAAAACTGAAACAGTTGCTATGAGCTTGTTTTAGGAGGAAGATGGAGATGTTCTGGGAAATCTAGTTCCAGCAAAGTTACTTCTGTGCTGCATGCAGTGCTCCAAGTGCAGAGATCTGTAGTATAAAGTGTGTTATTTTATGGCAACTTTGGTGATGCAGCTGTGTTTGTGGCAAAAACTCACACTTCTGTATGGGACACTGCATGAAATATGAATGTGCTTTCACAATTTTTCATAAAGAATTCGTATTTTTCATAAAGAATTTGTGAGCAAAAGCCTTAAGTACAAGAACCACAGAACGCATAGATGAAAATATAGCCATAATCACACATCAAACCCTAGAAAATTCATTACATAGAGCACATCAGTAATTGAGAGAAGTTGAGAGAAACGACAGAAAAATAATATATATGCCCGAATTCTAAAGGCATGAATCCTTTTAGCTGGGATCAGAGCTTCGAGTTCTCTAGGAAGGGTATTTTATTACAGTGGATGCTCTCCTTTAGAAGGATGTAATTTATTATCGTTGAATTCACATGGCAACATGAATTTGGATTTGAGTTTCTGGGAGAAGTTTAGAATTAGTATCCTCAGAGGTATTTATAGCTTTGAAAAACACTTGCTGTTAAAACGACTTAGATACCTTTGCAATTTTGATTGATCTGTGAAATATTGCTTTTCTTTGAAAAACAAAACCAAAACCAAAAACCGGCCGCTGCTAAGAGAAGCATGACCGCCGTCTTGAAGGGGAAACCTCATTCAGAGGGCTCTGTTCCCAGGGCCAGAGGATGTGCAAACAAAGATTTAACCGTTCTGTAGGTGAGGGATGCTTTCTACTTCTCAAGATTTTCGTTGTTTCTGCCCTGGACACTTACTTCTGCTTGGAGTTTCAGACCAGACTGTAAAGAGAGATTTACGGGAGGTGTCGTTAGGAAGGCTGGCTGTCCTTTCCTCATTTTTACCACTCTCGCCCTGTTCTACCGAGAACCCCCTTCCTCCTTACCAATTTTTTGTTACCTTACAGCATTTAGGAAGTGTCACTACGCTGTCATCTCTACGGTTTTTCCTTTTCTATTAAAATAGGGTAAGAACTTGATTATGTGTTTCAGTATTTCTCAGCCTGACCCACAAAGTAAAACCAGCGACAGTGATTTAGTTATTTCCTCATGTTTATTGCCAATGCAATAAGGTTGTGCTGTCTGACATTTTCTTCTCACTCTGTTGAAGCTTTTAGCGAGTCGCTCATCTTACCCAGAAAGCGGCACAACTCGCCCTCTCATTGCACATGGGTTACACATTCCTTTAACACTGGCATGCTCCCCTAACCTTCCTGGGTGGCTTTCGATGACTTAAATGCAGTAATTGGCATGGAGGTCTGAAGCTTTATTTTATGATATTAAATCATTCTTTTCTGGAAACAGAACTCTGCAAAGTATACCGTTCATTATGTGCAGGCTGGTATGAATGCGGGCTCTGGCTGAAGGGTGGTGATGTCCTCGAGAATTTAGGCAGCATGTCTTAAGGAAGGTGCCAGCTCTCACCTACGTGGTGGGTGTAAGGACCGAGAAAGAAATCGAGTTTTGCACCTGCTGTCTTTCAGGGATCGTGGCATCTGGTTTTTCTTCATTAGCTTAGTGCCTAACGAGTAACACTTCCCTAAAAATACTCGAAATGTGGACTAAGCTGAACTTAACTGCTATGGCATTTATTTTGGGGGGACTTGGTGATCTCTCCATGTAATCTTGTGAACATTTTTTTTTTCATATGAACCATGCTTTTCTTGAAACAAAGAGGATTATCGGTCATAAGTTTTGAAGACCAAAATGGGGAGGGAAAAAGGTTTAGAGAGGGAGGATTTTTTTATAGGACTTACAAAGCTGGTACTCAGCTCTAGCTGGGGAGGAATTCTTGAGGCGGCACCATCTTGGTTCTATAGCTTGGTGGCAGCGCGGGGTGGCCAGAACAGGATTCCCAGGTCCTCATGTGTTACTGGTGACTGCAGCCGTAATCTGTTTCTAGAAGGAGTTGTGACCTGGTAATAAAGTCCATGAGAGTTCTCTGAGGCATCTGGGGTCAAAGGGTTGCTCTTCCACAGACAGCTGGAGGGCTGGCAGTCACTCTGTGGCCCATTGGGCTCTGACCTGGGCGGGTGGCTGCCTTTGACTCCTGGGAGCCAAGGAGCCCCTGAGCTCCTGCACGACTTCGTGCCATGTTGTCCCAGGAAAAGCACCACGATAACCTGGGAAAGGTGCTGGAGAATTAGTCTTTGGTGATGAGGCCAGCATGGAGAGAATGAGAGAACGGCACCTGAGAATTCATTATAATACAATTCAGTTATGTTCCAATTCATTCTCGTTGTAACTCACCTCCCTATCCCCAGCCCCCTGTCCAACTCACCGTACCAGGCAAGATCCCCAGATGTCACGGTTTAAAACATGCTTGGAGAAGAAGGAGCCGCTGATAAGTAAAAGAATTTCCCACCCTGACCTAGGGATAACGTTTTGAGGAAGACGAGGCATCCACTGGAACAAAAAAGAGAAATGTAAAGGAAATCAAAGCAGACGGACAGACACAGTAAAACCTTATGAAAATAGAAAGACTTGAGCGGTAGCCCTGCTAATGAAGGAACTTAAGGAGAGAAGTGGCTGCTTAAACTTTCTGTTTTCTGGATTGTCTCCAATAACATGTGTTAGCAGTAGAATGGGCAAAAGGGAAAAAATGAAAACTTTCAGGAAGAATGAAAGAGACACTTCTTATCCAACTGGTATCAAGTTGGGCCAGTGTCGAGTCGCTTCCATGTCTAAAAATGATTTTGTTAGTATGTAGGTCACATTACCGTACTGTCTGGTTATTGGACATTGCCTTAGATAACTGTTTGTGGAGTATTAAATGGTTTTGCTGCCTCAGCACACTTTGTAACTGGTATTTTTCACACAGTTGTGCTGCTGAAAAGGCGCAGTGCTGCAGCAAAAATCAATTTATCTTCCCCTCTGCTACTTGTGTATTGTGAGTTCGTGTAGTGTTTTACCATTTGATTAATTGATATTCTTTGTGTTGGATATCATTTGTAACTCTGCTGTCCAACTCTGGGTGCCTTCAAAACTTTCATAAGAACTCCACATTATTTATGCGAGACCTCCTCGTGACAAAGTACAATGGTGAGATACAGAAAGAAAAATCAGATCAAAACACGCTGGGCTTATAAGTTTATTAAGGGTGGAACGGCGTCTCCGTCACATCTCTGCTCACTTCTGCCTCTGCCTTGCAGGGTGGCTGACACGCTTCGCTCAAAAAGTTTGGACGTGAAAGTTTTTCCTTCCCTGGCCTTTTATGGGTGACCGTCTTGGGGAGAGGGGTGGGGGTGGTGTTGAGGTGTTTCTGGCTCCCTTTCAGAGGTGAAACGTGAGTGGGCAAAGAAGAAGGCATGATTGGAAGGCTGTGGCGAGGCCCGGGCTCCGTTCCTAGGCTTTGCTGTTCAAATCCTGGGAGACGGGGCGGCCAGACAGACCTCCAATTCGGTAGGTCTCTCGGAGGGCCTTGCTGGAAAGGCCCGATGCCTTTAAAATAACGTGTTTGTGTGCATTTCGCATGTGGGGCTCTCGGCAGGTATTATTAATATCTATTTTTGGAGCAAAGAATGCGGCCAATGAAGGTGGCGGCTCAGCGTTATAAAAACCGAACAATACTCCTGCTTTCCCGTTTCATTGTAAAGTTTCTTTTGACCCTGCGGTTTATTTTCAAACATTCAAGTTATTTGTTCTGGTGTATTCTTAAACAGGGGTTGTTTTTCTCCCTTTCAGAAAATGAGCACAGATGGTGATGGATTTTTCAAGTGCTGACATCCCTGCTTGAGAAAATGTTCCCACCTTCTTTGTGCCGAACAAGTCAGGCAAACTAACATGATGATGCGATCATCGGTTTCATGCAGACATGCAGAATTGATTGACAGGGGAAAATTTAACATAAACCACACATTCTTTCAGTGCCTTCAATTTCTTAATGATGTTTATTTGTTGGATATTAGCAGCGGCAGGAATTTCATTTAACGAAAAAAAGGGGGGAGAGAAGAGAAGCCAGAGTAAAGGGAGAGAACTTGTTCCAGGCAAGCAGGTTTAAGAGGAAATTTACTGCTCTGGTAGAGGCTCCATCAGAACAATTTGTAACCGCTCCTCGGAGCCAGCTCTGCAGCCGAGGCTGTCAGCGGCTAACTAGCCATTCTCAGACCATTGCTTCTGTTTGCGTGACTAAATACAGACAATTAAAGCCGAGCACTTTCATTCTCTATGAACTCATTGTTATCCAGGGTTCAAGTACGCAGATAATGGGCCGCCGGGAGACAGTCGGATCATGACGGGCAGTGGCAGAGGGCTCCTTGGCGAATCCCATGCCTCATCATCTGATGCGTGCTTTTCAAGTGATGGATGGTGCCAGGTCCACTTCCTGGCTCATGGGTTTCTGTGAACATGGGCCAAGGGGACCCGACACCCCCACGCCCTAGCCTGATGTGCTCAGACCGCCCACCCCCCTCCGCCCCGAGAAGTTCTCACCTATCGGGGCCTGGAGGTGATGGATGGCTGGCAGGGTCCCCCTCCAGGGACAGAGAGCGAGAGCCCACTGGCTGGTCCCACTGACCAGTGGCCACATCATGAGGGCCCTCCCTGGGCTGCTGGATGGTCTTGGCAGGGGCAGAGGGAGCCCGGGAGCCCATGTGTCCCCTGCCTCCTGAGGACCAGCTCTGCAGGAGATTAGGGCGCCTTACTCTACCCCATGAACAATTCAATAAAAGCAACGTGGGTCCTGGCAGGAGTGTGGTGAAGTCAAACGAAGTTCTGACCGCCCCCCCCCACCCCGCCCCCCGCCCCCCACACACACTCCAAGTGACAGTAATATTTCTTCCCCAAAGCATCATATTCTTTCAGATATTTTTTCTCTACATTTTGGGGTCCTCACTGTTCCGGGGACTTAAGCAGGTGCTTATCCTGCCTGTTGGATGATTCTCACTTTATTTTCTTCTCATTTTGTGCGTGTGTGTGTGTGACCATATCCACGTGCCTCTATTATTTTTGAATATTTTCTTTGAAACAACTTTAAATGAACTTCTCTGTTTCTCCCTGTTACCCTCTCTCCCTCCTGCCTTATTCAGTCCTGTCATCATGGTACCTGTGGAAGTCATGGTTTTGAGACACTATTTATGTTTTTCCTAAGCCACGTTAGGGTCAATGCCTGACTATTTAAAGAAAAAAAATTAAGCTTGTGCCTTGCATCTTGCTGGTGGGGCGGGCTCCATCTTTTGAACATCTGAGCCTGGGCTGCTTTTAGCGTTTTGCAGGTGGAGAAATGAGGCCCCTAGAGAGAACAGGCCCTGCCTGAGCCTGGGCAGTGCATCGTGACCCCGACTAGGGGAAGAGAGTCTGGTGTGCTGTGCCGGGGCCCTCGTGGGACTGAGGGAGTGCAGGGGGCGGAAGGGAAGGGAGAGACGGTGACCCCGGCTTTCCAGAGGAAGCTTGTCTTTGTCAACACACGGGTATCCTGCTTGTCCTGCCCACGTCCTTCCACCCTCCCCATTCCAAGCACACACGGGCCAGGTCAGAACATTCCATGCTCTGCAGCTAGGAGTTCCCAAGCCTTAACAGAGACCAACTTCTAGGGTCCTTGGGATTTCTTTTTTCTAATAAGTCAGGTCTGTGGAATTTCTGTGAAACTGCTGAGTTTTCTTTTTTTGCATGAAACTCGTTTAAAACAAATAAAGAAAAAAGAAAAGAAAACTGATAACATTTTTAAAATGCTGTCTGTCTGCAAGTGCCTTCCCCTTTTCACAGGACTGGGGGCACTGAGCTCATAGAGCCTGCCTGAAGGTTCCAATAGAATATCCCCAGCTATTCCTGCTTGGAGAATGAATTCCTTCATTCGGGGGCAGAGGAAGTGTCCTAGCAGAGCCTTGTCCCTCGATGTGATTTCTACACTAGTCTTGGGCTGTCTGGGAGACTGGGATGTGCACAGAGCTGAGTGCCAGGAGCCTGGGGTGCTGCCACTAGCATCCCTGTGACCATGGGAAGCCACCCTCCTTTGCTGGGACTCAGTTTCCTCCTTTGAGAAATGGGTCAGGAGTTCTCACCTTGCCCATTTTTGGGGCTGAGGGTCTCCAGCCCCCAGGGATAATGACAGCCACACTTTCAGACTATCCTTCTTCCTATCGAAGTTTGAGAGCAGATCTTTAAGATCCTACTCCAAGTAAGCCTCATAGCAGAGTGGGTCAGGCGTCATCAGTGGATCACAGAGGTGGCTTAGTAAGGTAGGCAAGCCTAGAAGGGGACCTTCCTTGGAGCAGTGACAGAGTTTTTCTAATTCCTGGGGACTGGATGGGGGTTGGACTGTCCTAGGGTGGAACTTACTTCTAGAATAGTTCTTTATCTAGGTGCCTTGTGCAACAGGCCTTCTGGTCAACCCTTCTCTGGTAGGGCCAGCCTTCCCTGGGCCTCCTGTTGGTGCCTAATAACTTCAAAAAGGTAAGGGGAACCCCAGGGAAATCAACCAGGAATGACTGACCTCTGCTCAGAGCTCCTGCCCCATCTCTTTCTTCATGTTTTCTGTCTTGGCCAGTGCAGGGCAGGAGTCCCAGTTTGTTTTCTCAGGAGTAGAAGAGAAAGCTGCTCATTTCTCATCCACTTTTCAGAGATGCTTCCCCTACTCTTATATCACCCCATGGTCTCTCCAGATCTTCTGGGGTCTGTGAGTCCTACAGATGCAACTAAAATGAAGGCCTCTGCCTGTCACCCTGGGGCTGCCCACCCAGCAGTGGTCCCATGGGATTCCCAGTCCAGAACGGTTTTGCCAGGGTCTTCAGCTGGAGTGGCTGCTGGCCTTGCGGGTTCCCTTTAAGAAAAACCAGTACGTGAAATTTGGGTGTCCCAATCCAAAGGCTTTCTCATGGGGTCAACTGAAGACCCACAGGCCTAACCATTCAAGTATATGAACTTGAGAACATCAAATAGTACTAGGCAATGACATCTGTGTAAGGAGTTCCTTGGCTGGGATGCCTGTGTGAGGAAGTCTGACAGAGGGCTGCTTTTCCCCATGGTGACCACTCTGATGCTCTTTTGGAATATCAGTCCCAGTGATTTGTTTCATGCATTCCCAATTTCTTTTTTTTGCTGGCTCTGCCTTGTTGGGACGCTAAGTGCATGCTTACTCTGTCTTCGCAGGGGTCCACACTGTCTTGTCAGACTACCAGTTAGTGGAGGTCATGCAGAGGATATTGGAGTGAAGGGCAGTGGGCCTGAGCTAAAGGTGCACCATGGTGTCCCCTCTGGGGTGGTGTCTAGGTCAGGACTATGTGGCTGGGGTACCACTGAGGAGCTAGGCCGAGTTGTTCCCATGGCCCCCCGAGTTGTGCCTCTTGGGGGCCTGGTCCCAGGTACCCTTAGCCTGATCAGCTGTAGCTCTGCTTCCAGGGGCTCCCTATTGGATGCTGTGGTCCTCAAGAGGCTAAGCTTCCAGAAGACTGCATGACTCTGCTGTCTTCTACCCTGCTGGTTGCTCTCTAGGAAAGAGCAGCACCACAGGTTCTGTCACTCACAGGCCCAGGGAGCAGAATTCAGCTGTTGGACTCATGGCTCCAGGGTTACATTTTGTTTTTGACTTAAGTTGCTTTGGTTTTGGGCTTGTGCAAAGGGCAGGTGATGGTGCTTCAGGCCCTGGCTCTGACACCAGCTCTCCGGGGCCTCAGAGGCCGTCTATCACTCCCAGGGACTGGGATGGGGTGTGAGACAGCTCTGGTGGCATGATTAGGAGGGATGGGGTGGGGGGAAAAGGGACCACAGAGATGAGGTAGCACTGCAGTAACCTGGGCGTGAGGGCATAACTCCTGACCACCCCTTACATAATAGAGCATGTGCCTTATTCTGCATTCCACTTGAGGGCACTTGGCTCCCCAGCACCAGATATTTTGAGCATTGTGGAAGGTTTAGAAAGGGTCGCTGGGGCCTAGTCTGAGTGCCTGTGCAGAGAGACTAAATCATTTGCCTTCTAGGCCTGTGTGGGCCTCAGAATCCTGTGCTGTGCCGTAGGGAGCCTCTTCTTGGTCCAGGTGTGATGCCGACATTCCTACCCTACTCTGGCATCTAAGAGGTGGTCCTGGCAGTAGGTCCTGAAGGCCTGAGGGCACAGGGACAGAGATGCAGCCCCATGAAAAAGCTAAGTACTGCAGCTCAGGCAAAGCGTCAACTGGGCAGGAGGTGAGTTCTGGGCAATATCCCACCTTGCTCACGTGTCGGGAGTGGGTTAGCCCCATCGTGTCTGAGTTCCAGAAACTCTGAGAGTCTGTAGTTCAATAACTTAACCTTTTCCATGTGGGTCAAAATACTGTTCTTAACAACAAACACGGCCACCCCTGCAAGGATGGCAACTACCTGTCTGAAGCCAGGCCCTCTCTGGAGCCCTCGCTCGCACCATTCCTAGAAGATAAACTGGTATTCTGACTTTCCATTCTGGGAAACCGAGGTGCTGGGATTTACAGCTCTGCCTGCAGCCATCCAGTCAGTTCCTGCCAGAGCTGGGGCTTGACCCCGGGGGTTCATGGCCTCAAGCCACTCCCCAGGTGTGGGGGACCCTGGAGTTCAGAGCACACGCGTGCAGGTGGTGATTGTCCTCAGGTCCAGCATTCTGTCTTGCACCTGTGGCTGTTTGGGGAGATTGCCTGGACTGAGAGGCTGGTGGCCTGAAGATGGGGTGGTTCTGCCCCCCACCTCGTCCCCACCAGGGTGGGCTCCAGGAGGCTTATGGCATGTGCTGCTGGCCATGAGGTCGGGGCAAATCCTTTGCCCACCTGCCTGCTGGAGGGGTGCTGGGCATTCCCCTTGGAGGATGAGGTGAGTGCCCATGACCTTCGCCCATGGCCTTCTGAGGGTTTACGAGTGTTGAGCCAACATTCAGAATTAAGGGCAGAAAGGTAGCATTTTAAAGCATTTCATCAATTCTTCTGTGACTCCCACACATCTTGTTTTCCCTCTTTACCACTTAGGAGGCAATTTCTCTTCTTGTTTCTAACAGCTACCTACAGGAAACACTTGAGTGTGGATCATATCTTGATGGTATTTACTAAAATAAATATTTATTTTCTGAAGCAATGCTATACAAAATGCCCAAACCGCGGGTTGAGCCACAGAATGCTCCAGGTAAGAAACTTCACATGGTGGAGCGGGGGGTTGGTGTCCACAGCCGAACCCAGGGGCTTGGTGGGACGGCCACTGTCACATGGGTGCTCCTTTCAGCCTGTTCTTTCCAAGGATATTGTGGCCGCGTTTTGCTGATAAAATCCACCTTTCCCAAACTCCCCCATCCCAGGGCGCTTTGAGCCTAATGGAGGCTGATCCAAACACTGTGAGGTTTGGTTAAAACTTTATAGCGTGCCCAGCACTGCGCTTATGATGCATGGATTGTTTGATTGTTACCTGGGTAACAATCAAACTGGACATCAGTTGCCTTGATTTTTGCCTGATGTGCTCTCTAAGAAAAAGGAAAGAACAAACCAGATGAAGGTCTTGAAAAGAGACACTGAAACGAAGCAGATCTCGGCTAGGGCATGCAGTTGCCTTTGCAACAGAATTAGTGTATTTTTAAATCTGGGCTTATTTCAAGCAATTTTAAGTATTGCAAAATTCCATGACAGCCAATGACTATGGAGAAAGCCTTGGATTTGGGGAAAATAGCATTTGGATGGGAGTGAGACTTTGTGTTCACCTTTGACTTTTTGCAGGCTGCAGCCTGGGACATTGGGACGGACAGAAATAATACTGGGTGCATGTGTGTGTGTGCGCGCACACAACTGTGTGTTGTACGTGGATGATGATCATCGTCTCTTAGGGTGATGATCTATGAAAAATTCTCTGTGAATGACCGTAACTGCTGGTGCCTTGCATCCTGTTTTCTGGCAGCAAGCAGGCCTGTCCTAGGAGGTGAGGTTTCTTCACCCAGGGCAAATCCGTTTCCAGATGCACTGGCTTTGGGGATAGCGTTGGAGGCAGTTTCCTCTCCTCTTTCATATTCGGTATTATTACAGTCTTTGTAACCCAAAAGGCATGAGTTTTAGCAAATAAGTGCTAACCGCCAAATTCCTTGGCTGGACAGCCAGGAATCTGCTTTAACACGTGAATAGATGACATATCAAAGAATATGTTGACTAATCCCTTCCCTGTCTGAGAGGGTTTTCCAGATCGTAGACAAATACACTGGAGGCATTTAAAATAGAAGTCCCGGGGTGCTGCAAGTGTGTTTTGTGAAGTTAGAGACTCTCCGTGCTTTAGGCAGGTGAGTATTTACGGGAGATGCTGTGAAGTCGAGGACGCAGGGGAATACTCTCCCGTTATAGGACGATTGTAGCAGGAACATGCTGGAATGATTTCTGCCTTTATTTATTATTTGCTACCAATGTGACTATCTTTTAATTTTTTTAAAACAAATAATTTAGTTGTAAACCCTCAGACTGATTTTTTTTTTCTTTGCAAAATAGTCCTAGTGAGCTAATTTATTTTTCAACTTTAAAACATCAGCATTTTATAGATCTGAATTTCACAATGTGGGGATGATTGCTACGTACAATTTGCAAAATTGTGATTAGCCAGCCCTTGCTTTGAGTTAGTTCTCCCTAATTCACAAAGGCTTCCAAGAATAGTCTGCACAAAATTCAGTTTGCAAATTGCAGGGCAGATTTTTAGAGGGCAGTTTAAAGAATGAAGTCCTAAGGGTTTTATCTATATTTATATCTCTTGTTAAACCAAACTCTTATGTAAATGTTACAATCTGTAAATAACTAGCAGGGCTGCCTCTTAAAGGCAGGATTGCATCTCCATTTTTGAGATTGAGCAAAATTATTAAATGGCAGAATTGACTAAGATGCAAGTATATTTGGAACCAGCTAATAACATTAATCAATATCATCAGCTGTATTTGTGTGTCTAAGGGTTTAAAAGTACGGAAACCTTTCAGTTCACAGTTGAATTTCTCACCAATTAAGAAAAAAAAAACGTGCTGCCTTTAGTGATTTTCTGGAAAAAAATGGACATAGCTTTATATACTCTTACTTTTTATAGCTATTAATGTTTCAGTGAATCTTGCATTTACTGTATAATCTGGATTATTTTTCATCCTTTTGTTGGACAGGAAAGAAATTACTGGTTCCCATCGGTGTAGTAATGGGAGTCCCCGTGTGACATCTGTTCCTTTCTAAACATTTTACCAACCTTGATGAAATGTAATTTAGTGTTAGAAGCTGACTTGAAGGAAACACTTGGAAGATAAAAAAATAACTTGATTAAACACCAGAAGGCATTCCCCAATAGCTATCAATATTGTGATGGCCACTGCAGTTTATTTTCTCTTAAGTCGAGATAACTTATAGAAATTTTAATCATGTTTAATCTTTGAATTAAACTGAATGAGTGGATTCTCATTTTTAAATAGAAGTATAGTGGACTCATTCTAGTCGATTTTAATCAAAGTCTTTGGGCCTATTCATAAGGAATGTTTTTGGTCTTTCTCCGAGAAATCATGTAATGCACTTCTCCTGAGCAAATTACACTTTCTGCATTCATTAACTCTTCTTTATCCACTGGCTCCCAGGCAAAAGCATACAGCCCTTTGAGGGTCAGGACCCACTGGAATGTGGAGCTGGGGGTGGGGTGGAACAGAGAGCCCGGTGGTGGGTGGCAGATTCTGCAGAGCCCACGAGGTCCCCTGGCTGAGCGTATGCTCCGGCTGGCCTCGCAGGTGCAATGGTGTAGAGCATGCCCAGAGATGGGAAAATTTGAAACCAAGGAGGAATAAAATCACCCCCCTCCCCAACTAGTTTACCCACATTGGCTCTCCAAATGAGTTTTTTTTTTCCTTTGTTAGCAAAGGAATAGGAATTATTCTTAGCTTTTTTTTTGTTTGTTTAATATAATGTATATACAAAGCAAAGAAAGAAAAAGGCAATAAGTTTGCAAAGCACTCTTCAACAGGTAGTTATAGGAAAGACCCCAGAGTTTGTCATGGGCTACCATAACATCTGATCAGATTTTTCCTTCTAGCTACTCCAGAATATTCTCCAAAGAATTTAATCCAGCGAATGACACACTGACCTCTCCTCCAGAATCGGTGCCATTGATGCAGTTTGATAAATAGTTATTGAAAGTCTACTCCATGCTGGGCACATTACTGGAGACTGCTGTATTATTCTGCCATTGAATCCATCAAGGATGCGTTGGGTGCCTGCTATGTATCATATGCTGGGAGTACAGCAATGCACAGAGAGGTGACCCTATCATGGGCCTGGACAAATGGGTCACACCATGCCCCCTGTCTGGGCCTGGCTCTAAGGTCTGCATGCATTTCCTAGGCAGATGTGATGGAAAGAAGTGGGGCTCCAGTGTGTAAGTCTGTGAGCTTTTTCCACCAGGAGCCTGGTTGGACGGCTTGGCTCTCTGGACCTCTCAGAGCATCCTTTCTCTTCTGAATCTGCCCGCCTCTGGGCTCACTCCTTCTTGAGTCCACCCTTTGAATGCTGAGAGAAATTGGGATTTGTGCTACAACCCACATTTATATTTTAAAATGATAACAGAAATCTTAAGCCGGTACCAGGGATTTAGAAAACCTAGGCAATGGGTGAAAAAGCCACTACCGTATCCCATAATTCCCACTCTTCTGACACAAACCATGTGCGAACCTTTTGGTAAGCTTCCTTTTTATCTCTTCCTTTTCCTACACATTCTTCTCTGCATATAATTGTAATAATTGTATCCATATTTTCCAATTCTTTCCTGCTGCATTATGTGATTTGCATTTTGCTAAGTTCCCATATAGTTTACAATCGTCGTTCTTAATAGCTGCTGTTTTCTATTGACTGGGTATGTCGTAATTTACTTCACAATTTCTTTATTATTGGCATTCAAGTTATTTCCAATAGTTCTTTAACATAAGAAATACTGTGATGAGCATTTTTGTACAAAAAGATTTTTCTTTATTCAGGTAGTTCCTAGAAGTGAAATCCCTAGGTGAGAAGGCTCCACCCTACTTTTACTCCCTTTCTCATAGATTTCAGCTTTCATGGGACTTTGTATTGCTGCCTCAGGGACTTCGCCGGTTCCTTCTGGGCAGGGGCTGCATGTATCCCATGCTCGGTTCTGGGAGTCCCTTTAAACTCTGACCTTAGACTGCTCCCACTCGAAGCCTAATCAGTTTTCATAAGGAGCACCCTTTTCCTGAAATTCCATTCTTGTTCTATCTAATCCGTGCCTACTTTGAGGGTAGAACAATCCATGTTTTGGGAGCTAGCACAAAGGTTCTGGAACGTTCTGTTGTGCAACATCTGGGAAAGCCTTGACCCTCTCACCGTCCCTTCATACACAACCCCTTACCCCATCTGAGCCCTTTACCCTCATTCAGAGATGGTGATTTCTCAATGTCTGCAGAGCTGCAAGTCAAGGCCTAGGGTTAAAATGCCAGCAGATGGCTTGAGGCTGGAAGACCTTGTGGAGACCACTCTGGCTTGGCTCTTGCCCACCTCCCAGGGATTCATGGGAGTCTGGATGGAAGAGTTGGGAGAGCTTCGCAGAGGTTCAGCGGCTTCAGAACTTCCTAGTTCCTCCAGGGAACTACACAGTGTTGGGAAAAGAACTGGATCTGAGATGACCAGAAGACCCGGTCAGAAGAGAAAGGTCAGGAGCCAGGGCCCTGTCCCTTCTTGAGCCTGTATCCAGGCTTCTATGATGTTCCTGATAAGCCAGATCATTAGCCAAACCCCACTGCCCACTCTACCAGAGCTGGGGTTGCTCTCAAGGAGTCCTGTGGTCTCTGCACCTAGGTTGAGCTTCCCCTCCAATGCTTGCTGACATTCAGACAGGTGTGGGTGAGGATCTCCTCTCCACTCAGTGCCAACATGTGACACCAAAGCCTCCTCTTTCCCATGCACCCTACCCTCGGCACCTCACCCATTTTTCCTCCCTTCTACTGTCTTCCACACAGGCTCCTGTCTCTTCTCAGGCACTTATCTTCAATCCAGTAACACCTCCCATCTCCAGTTTGCCCTCAGGGTCTTTTTTGAGTTGTGAATTCACCAACAATCAGTAATTTATTCGTTTAAAGAAATTATAGAATATTTCTAATTGCATGCAGGGCAAGGGGAAAAATAGCCCATGTCATTTTAGATTTGGTACGCTTCTAGATTTAGAAGAGCCGAACAATTCATTCCTATTTAAAAAGTAAACATACTATATCTTTCAGCACTTGATTCCAGTCCACATTTGCAGGTTTCTTGAGTTGAAAGGCTGTCCTTTCCACAGTTGGGGTGGCAAGGTCTTCTCGGCTGTGATTGGAGCCAGACTTGGTGGTTCCTAGAGCTCTCACCTTCTCTTGGAGGGTTTCTCCCCCACCCTGCTCTTCAATCCTGCAAACCACCCATCCCTTTGTTCTTCTGTCTACTCATTCACTTCTCTATCCATCCTTCTAATTTTCTGTTCACCTACTTCTCTTTCTTATATACCTATCTCACTTATTCACTGACCCTCCCTCTATCCAACTGTCCATTCACCTTCTGTCCACCTCTTTCCCTTTATTTATCCATCACTCACGCATCCACCTCTTCACCCACCTGCCCTCACTCATCTTTCCAATCCTCCAACCATCTACTGTGTTTTTAGCATTTATACAGGACAAATTTCTAAACTCCATAGTGCCCTGCCTGAGTTTTTTAGGGAGATGTTCAGACAAGTAAATCACTGACACTGATAAGAGGTGGCTGTTTTGACTGCAACCCTGTTCTCCCCAAGTCCGGGCTTCTTACTCATGTTCTATCTCCCATGTCTTTCGCCATAACATTCCTTCTCCTCTTTCAGATCTTTGAGAGACAGACCCCTTTTAGAGTTGTCCCAGTGGAAAGTCTTCTTAGGGTTGACTCCTTAGGGTTGACCCAGCTCCTTAGGATTGACCCAGCCAGCCCAAACCTTTTGCTGAGTGCTAGGAAAGGAGATCCTGGAAAGAAGGCACATCTGTCCAAAGTAATGCAACTGGTGGTCTAGTTCTAGATTCATCTACATCAGCGCCTGGACCTGGGGAACCTCCCTGAGGCATTTGCTCTGATGTCAGGGCTTGTGTCTTCCTACTCCAAGGTGTGACACTAGACATGGTGGTGAGGGCTTTTTGGTGGGGCTGCTGCCAAAGTGCCCAGATGCTCCTTCTCTGGCCTGGGCTGTGGCACCAGGCCGTCCCTGAAGGCTGTTGGGAACCTCCACCCTTCTCCTCCTGGGCACTACATTCCTTAGCTGTGAGGTGAGAGGCCAGCGTCTCTCCACCAGGCTTCCGTGGTGCATTCAGGGATCCCAGTCACATGCCCTCAGACTGCACACGACATACCTCGTCTCCTTTCTGCTAAATCACAAACAGAAATTGAACTCGCGGTCACACATGAAGTCATGAGTGTAAGTTTATTTTTTACATGTGGAGCGTTCTTTATTTACAGTCAAAATCCCCTGAAGATTAAACTTTAAAAAGATTTAATACTGCTGGGGTCAGATGGCAACCTCTTGCCATGCTCGAGGCAAGCAGGCAAAGCTCAGAAATAGCAACCTCTTTGAAGAGAGCTGGCGAGGAGGGTGGCCCTGTTACGAGGAACACATTCCTGCTGTCCAGCCAGGGCCCTGGGGGAGGAGGGCCAAGGCCTTCAGGCGGTCTACCCTTGGACACTTAGTGGGGAGGTGTGGGCTCCAGGCTTGGCAGCAGAGCAGTGCAGGGACATGAGGATGGAAGGGAGCTGATTTGGGGTCGAGAGTTGAGGCCAGAGCTCCTTGCACAGTGACACTCCCTGTAGTTGAGGCCAGAGCTCCTTGCACAGTGACACTCCCTGTTGCTTGTAGTGAAACAAGTCTGCCTAGACAGCCTGGCACATCCCTTTACCTTCTTAAAGTTGGTCACCGACAACTTTCTGGGAAGAGGGCCATGGGATGGTGTGTGCTGTCCGTGCATGAGACAGTGACGTGGATGAGTCTCGCCAACTTTGTGATGCTTGAGACTCTGACACATAAGAGAGAAGGAGCCGGCTGCTACATAACCCTCTAAGGTCATACTATTTTTTTTTTTTTAATGAGAGATATTTTTAAAAGCCTTTTTTTTTAAATGCAGATTTTGTTTCCTGTTCATTGATGGCCTTTTGTTAAAGGATGTATTATTGTTGAAATTAATGTAAGAAGAGCGTGCGTCCTCCCTGGCATAGAGTTCGAGCTCAGATGTGTGGAATTTATGCCAAACTGAGGATGAGGGAGGCCCGATAGCCAGCCCTGACCCCAGCCGTCAGCCTTGCTGGCCAGCATGGCCCCGTCTCAGCCCATCTTCCTCTGAGTATCCAGAGGCTTCTCGATGAGCAGTTATTTTATGAGCAAAGTGGGGCGTGTTCCAGGCCTGTGTTTGATTTTCACTTATAATTATCTCCACATAAGTCTTCAATTTTAGATTTTGAATTGGAGACACATGAATCCGGCTATGCATGTTAAAAGATCAGTGACAAAAATCACATGACATTTGCATGCTGTAATTATTCCCTGAGCCCCCTTAGTAGGCTTTGTTTGGAAGTTTTAGAAAACCTGCGTGAAACGGCCACACGCCCCGAGTTTGCGTGGCAGCTTTCGTGACTTCGGCTCGGCTCTTGATTTCTCTGTGTTCGGGTCTAAACGGCCCTCCAGTAAGCAAGCGAGTTTCTAATTCTCCTCTGAGCATACTCTTGCATCTCCGAGATTCTAGTGTCTATCTCTACCACCTCTGTGGCACGAGCTGTGGAGTTTTTATCCCTTGAGCAAATTTGTTTGTACTCTAGCGAGTGGAATTAGGGCTCATGATGACGTTTAAGGATGGAGGAGGGGTTTATATAACCCAGCGACCTTACTTAGCCTGTAGGGCACAGCTTCTGTCATGAACATGGCCTCTGATGGTTTGGAGTGGGAGTGAGCAGGCCAGGCCACACTTCCTGTGCCACCACTATCAGTGTGGAGAAGTCACCAATTTTCTGAGCCTGTTTGCTCCTCTCTGAGATGAGGATGGCGATGGAAACTGTGTGGTGGGCTTGGGGTGGGTGAATTGAAATCATGCACGTCGAGGGCCTGGCCCCAAGTAGAAGTCCTGGATTGAGAGTCTTTCTGATGAGCATCCCTCAAATATTGGTTTATCCAGGAGCAATCAGGTGACTTCTGCGAGCTCACCTCTGCAGGACCCACTCAGCCCCGTGACCTCTGTGTCTGGAGGACTTGGCAGAGGTCTTTTCCAAGACCTCTTTGGAAAAGAAACCAAATCATTGGAAGAGCTAAGGTGTTGGGGTGGTGGAGATGGGGGTGCAGCTTTCACTTCTGCCTCAGACTTGCTCTCCATCACTGCTCAACCTCTGCAACCCCCATGAGGCCCCAGAGATGTACACATGTGTTTTCAGAACAGGGTGTTGGGTCTTAGTGCAAACCCTGGCCTAGGTTCCGTGCCACCTTTGCTTTGTACTCAGAGCTCAATGGGAATCTTGTGCAATGCCTCCAAGGGAGGATGTGGCTCTCCCTAATCTCTTACCTAATGACGGGTGATGTGTTATTCTAGCTGTCCACATAGCCTTAACTACTTGCCCAAGTTCCATTAGAATCATTTTATAATGCAAATAGCTATTTGTACCACATTGTGTGCTTCAGAAATAAAAGTCTAATCTGGTGGTTCTTCCCTATAGGAGGGAGAGATTTCCTAGACCCAATATGTTGAAAAGGATAAACATACCCTTCCTTCAAAAAATCATTGCGTGACCATAGTTTTGGAGAGTGGTTGTTTTCTGGTTTTCCCATCACTGTTACAATCAACATTGCTAAGTGTTTGGGGAATACTTCAGGATCTGATTTGGAGGCGTTTTAACTGCCCCCCTCCCCCAATTTTTGGCCATTATCAGAGTGAGAAAGGAGGATTAGGATTTTAGAGAGGGATGCACTTGTGCAAAGGGAATTTTTTTGGATCTCATTAAAATGGATCTTATTTGAGAGTTTGCTTTTGAAAGGTTGGTATATCCAGAAGGCCAGCTCACAGAAGCAGCTTCGTGGGAGCGGCCCCTCAGCCATGAGAACGGCCAGGCCAGGGCCCCTCTCAGGCCTCTCAATAGACAAACACCTGTCCTACGCCACATCTGAGAACACGGACCACAGAACTGCAAGTGAGCAGAACAGAGCCTTATTGAGAACCGTGCGAAAGGATTGGAGCAATCAGCTTACGGGGAATATTTGTGCTTCGTAGGAATGCGGTTCTGCTTGCTGAAAACATATCCTTTGCGCAGAGAACACGCATAATCCTAGGCCAACTTTGCCCTTTGAGTAAAAATATGCTTAGCAGGAATTTTGGAGGTGGGGGATCGGGGTGGGGGGAGGTGGGGAGGGGTCTGTTTCAAGCCTATTCAAGAGAACACGTGCTTATAGACAGAAACTCAGTGAGTGACGCTGATGGAGTTCTCTGGTTTGTACAGTGTATGGGACCAACTAATATAAGGAAACCCCTTTAGATGCAGTGATTAAATTACATTTAAGAGAGCATCTAATTCATGTCACCTCGTTGGTGCTGTCTTTTGGACAAATCTTGGAAAGCCCAGGGATGCAGTCACCGTTTTATTGGGCCCTTCTTCCTGGCAGCATTTAGCTACACTGTTTGGTGCTCCTCTAAGTTCTTAGAGTGTTATCAATATTTCCATGAAAGCACACTTTTTTTTTTTTTTTATGGAGATTCATTACTCTGGCAGGATATTTTTCTCTGGGGCATAACTTTACTGGTCTACTCTTGGGGCAGATACTTTCTCTACCAAATTTGTGAAGACAAATCAAAATTGATTTGGGTATAATTGGACTGTGTTCCTTGGCTTCTGGAAAATATCGATTGAGCAGAACAGAGTAAGTTATTGCAAAATAATGTTTTTCTTGATATTTTATAATCTCATGACTTAAATGAAGTGCTCTATTTGAGAGCACTTCTTATCATGGCTGGTATGCAGTAGGCATTGAATAAATACTACTTTGGTTCTGTGACTACAACTGCCACCGCTACCGCCACCGTTCCCACCAGGAATTTTTCTGAGTTGGGTAACTATTGAGTAATGAATTGCATACTTTATTTAGGAGGTGGTAGGTGCCTGCGCGTTGAATATTAACCGTATTAGTTTGATTGTGGATATGTTTGTGGTCAATGGTATTACAGTAAAATAAACTCAGCAGTGTAAGCAGCCTGGAAGACAGTTTCTGGGGCGGAAAAGCCATCTTTGAGTGGCCACTGCCTTGCACGCTGGATTTTGTGGACCCAGACGGGCTGGGGGTGGAGGCGTTAGCATTTCATCTGCTTAACTCCGGGAGAATGAATCTTACAGTTTTCTGGGCTGAGGGAGACTCCGAGGGGCTTAGAGGACCTTTGGCTTTGGAGCTGGGCATCGGGAGGCCTGGTTGGTGGCCAAAGGGATTTTGAAAAGTAATCCGTTTCCAGGAGGTGAACTTAGCACACTCCCACTCTGGCATCGGGGCTCCCTGAGACCGGGTCTGTGGAACAATAACCCTGACTTCCCTGGTTCTCAGGATGTCCCCATGGGAGGCATGGGCTCTTTGTGCTCAAGGAGGAGGAGGAGGAGGAAGGCCTAGAGGCAAGGGGCAGGTGACTTCCAATTCACAGTAGGGGAGAGCGTGGCCTGAGGAGCCAGGGAAAAATTAGGACTCACGGTTCTCAAAACGTTAACTGCACTGCTCTGCCATGTAGTTGCATTTTAGGAATTCAGGGCTTGAGGTTCAGACCTTACTGCATTTCCAGCAATCAACTGGGAAAATCAAGCGCAGGGTCATTGACACCAGTAAATTAAAGGGTGTTGTTTATCTTTTTTTTTTTTTTTTTTTTTTAACAAACAAAAAACCATATTTCAGGTGCAGCTTCATTCAGTGTTCCAACCTAGCTACATTACACTTAGGTATTATTGTGCTGTCCATTTTTGAGTTTTTGTATCTAGTCCTGTTGCACAGTCTGTATCCCTTCAGCTCCAATTACCCATTATCTTACCCTGTTTCTAACTCCTGCTGGTCTCTGTTACCAATGATATATTCCAAGCTGATTCTCGAATGTCGGTTCACATCAGTGGGACCTTACAGTATTTGTCCTTTAGTTTTGGGCTAGACTCACTCAGCATAATGTTCTCTAGGTCCATCCATGTTATTACATGCTTCATAAGTTTAGTCTGTCTTAAAGCTGCATAATATTCCATCGTAGGTATACTCCACAGTTTGTTTAGCCACTCGTCTGTTGATGAACATTTTGGCTGTTTCCATCTCTTTGCAATTGTAGATAATGCTGCTATAAACACTGGTGTGCAAATGTCCGTCTGTGTCTTTGCCCTTAAGTCCCTTGAGTAGATACCTAGCAGTGGTATTGCTGGGTCGTAATCCATTCTGCCATTCTATGTCTTTTGATTGGGAAATTCAGTCCATTAACTTTTAGTATTATTACTGTTTGGATAATATTTTCCTCTACCATTTTGGCTTTTGTATTATATATATCATATCTGATTTTCCTTCTTTCTACACTTTACTCCATACCTCTCTCTTCTGTCTTTTCGTATCTGACTCTAGTGCTCCCTTTAGTATTTCTTGCAGAGCTGGTCTCTTGGTCACAAATTCTCTCAGTGACTTTTTGTCTATAAATGTTTTAATTTCTCCTTCATTTTTGAAGGACAATTTTGCTGGATATAGGAGTCTTGGTTGGCAGTTTTTCTCTTTTAGTAATTTAAATATATCATCCCACTGTCTTCTAGCTTCCATGGTTTCTGCTGAGAAATCTACACATAGTCTTATTGGGTTTCCCTTGTATGTGACAGATTGTTTTTCTCTTGCTGCTTTCAAGATCCTCTCTTTCTCTTTGACCTCTGACATTCTAACTAGTAAGTGTCTTGGAGAACGCCTGTTTGGGTCTATTCTCTTTGGGGTGCGCTGCACTTCTTGGATCTGCAAATTTAGGTCTTTCATAAGAGTTGGGAAATTTTCAGTGATAATTTCTTCCATTAGTTTTTCTCCTCCTTTTCCCTTCTCTTCTCCTTCTGGGACACCCACAACACGTATATTTGTGCGCTTCATATTGTCATTCAGTTCCCTGATCCCCTGCTCAAGTTTTTCCATTCTTTTCCCTATAGTTTCTGTTTCTTTTTGGAATTCAGATGTTCCATCCTCCAGTTCACTAATTGTAGCTTCTGTCTCTTTAGATCTACCATTGTAGGTATCCATTGTTTTTTCCATTTTTTCTTCTTTGTCCTTCACTCCCATAAGTTCTGTGATTTGTTTTTTCAGATTTTCTATTTCTTCTTTTTGTTCAGCCCATGTCTTCTTCATGTCCTCCCTCAATTTATTGATTTGGTTTTTGAAGAGTTTTTCCATTTCTGTTCGTATATTCAGCATTAGTTGTCTCAGCTCCTGTATCTCATTTGAACTATTGGTTTGTTCCTTTGACTGGGCCATATCTTCAATTTTCCGAGCGTCATCCATTATTTTCTGCTGTTGTCTGGGCATTTGATCAGATTTCCCTGGGTGTGGGACCCAGCTGGTTGAAAGCTTTTTCTGTGAAATCTCTGGGCTCTGTTTTTCTTTTCCTGCCCAGTAGGTGGCGCTCGTGGCGCTCGTCTGTCTGCACGGCAGTCAGCCGGGAAACCACGCTTGGAGGTGGGGGTTGCTGGCCGCCGCGGCTTGGGAGAGTGCCGGTCCTAATTGCCCAGCTGGCCCGAATCGCCAAGCGTGACGGGAGGGCCCCCGCTATCCAACGTTCCCAGTCAGACGGGGAGCCACGTGCGTGGAGGGGACCCCAGTTGCCAGCCGCCCCGGCCGGGAAAACGCGCGCCCCTCGGGTATCTCACCGCAGCAGATTCTCCCTGCCCGTTCAGCTGTTCCAGAATGGGGTACGCTGTCTTTTTGGTCTCTGTCGTGACTCCGGGAGCTGTTTCGTATTGTTTCTGTTTCTGTTGTTTATCTTTAAGACAGATGACCATTTCTTATTCCATGATTCCTGAATACCACTAATCTTAGATCTCCTCTGTCCCTGCTACAATAATGCTCATTTCCAGTTGGATTTCTTTTTACAATGACTCGAGGGTAGCTGTTGAAGGAAGTCATTCATGATCCTACATTCTGATATCAGTGTCTCCTGAGGTGTGCTTTCACATTAAGTTTCCAGGGGTCTGTTGGCCAGCGTTGTTGACCAGGAGTGTCAGGATCATTCATGTAGCATCTGGGCTCCACTTCTTTGACCTAAATTCCAATAACTTTTTTTCCGCTTTACCTTTGACCATTCAACTCTGTAGCCATGCCCAGACCTGCCTGTGACCAGGATATGAACAGCCTCTGAAATCTGGTCTTGTCCCATCTTGTTTTCTGACCAGCACTGCTTTCTCTTCCAACTTTCTTTCTGTGATTCCTCCAATGTCACTTCATAAGGGTCTTTGATCACCTTTTTTCACCGTCCTCCATGCCTTGTCTTCCCACTCCTTTTCACCCAGCTAAGAGTTAATTCACGCTCCATCATTTTAATCACCTCCCTGGCCTCTTTTATCTCCATCATATGTATCTGACAAAACTCCAGCCCTGGGTGAGCTAAAAAGAAATTCACATTTTCCATATCAGTTCCTGGCCCCTGAACTTTACTATAGAATCGCAGTTGGGTTGACAAATATCACTGTGAAATTTACCACCACAAACATCAAACCAGCATCCAGCATGCCACGTATCTACCAACTTCTTCTAGGGTTTGTTCCCCCAAATAGCTGTGCCGTCTCTCTCTTTGCTCTCTTTTGACGCTGATGACTTTGTCTTCATTGAGAATGTAGCAGCCATATGAGGTCTGCTTCTCTTCCTGCCATCACAAATCTTCTGGCCCTTGTCTTCTTTTGTCTGTCCTGCTCTTCTCAGAAGCTGTCACCACCGGGGGTGACCCCACTAAGACCCAGACCCCTCTCTCCTTCTCAGAAACCTGGCTCCCTGGGGAATGTGTATACACATACCCACATGGATGCACACGTGCAGCCTTAGCTGATGTCCTCACTTCATGCACTTGCTCTTCCTGCTTGTTTACCAGGAATGTTCTTCCTCTACACTTTCTGTCCTAGCTCCTTCTCATCTTCCAGGCCTTGGCTATAGAAAACCAGCCTTTCTCAATTGCGTCCTATCCCTCATTCTGCTTATTTAACTCCTAACACTCTCATAATCTGTAGTTATTCTAATTATTTATTTACTTACTGTCTCTCCCCTCCCCACAAATTAAAGCCCCGTGAGGTTGAAAAGGCCAAGTATGTCTTGCTCCTTGTTGTATACTACCATCCAGTGTGATACATGATATGTGGGAGACCCTCAATAAATATTTGTTGAAAAAGAGCATGCTTCCACGGCCTTTTGGGGCCACGGGGAGGCCTCCGCTCCCCGGCTAGAGCCCTGATATCATCTCTGGAGGACTGTGAGTCCCAGACAAAGGGAAATCTGGGGATTCCAATGAGCTCCCATTCGATTCTGTGCTTTCTATATCCCAAAGGAAGCACCACTGTGCTTCTGCTGTTGAGAAGAGCTGGGTGGAGACCTTTTACCACTCTGGGCATCCAGGTGGGAATTTGACCCCCGAGACCCACATGGCTATGGGGTCCCTGGTTAAGAGGATCCCCTTTCACCTCTTCATGCCTGGTGCATCCCTACCTAGGGCTTCCTAGACCCTTTCTGGTTGGAAACCTGTTCACTACTGCAGGCCTGATTCTCTGGGAACTGTGTCATTGTCTGACTCATAATTCTCCACCTAACCTGACCTTGCCTACAACTTGAGCCCTACTTGTGAAAGGGGATATGATCTAGGAACACCTACCTGCCAGCCAGCCCTCACTGAGACTAACCCCAGATAAACCACCCCAGAAATTAGTGGACTGTGTCTATGTTGACACATCTATTCTCACCCTAATGATATGTTTATTTAACTGATGACTGCTGTCCTCATTAGGGACTCATTGTTGAGCCTGAAATAGTGATTATTTTTGCTGATATTCCTTTTCTGCAAAGATGGTTTTTTAAAAAATCACTCTTTTGGTGTGCTATGAATCCTTAATGAGGATAGTTAAATTTAAAAGAAACCCCCAAACCGCCCTTCAGGTTGAAAATAGAAGTGTCTGTATAAGCAGGCTGCTAATTTGCTGATTATTGATGGACGTGATTGGTGATAGGCTCAGAGCTTTCAATAAATGAACACGCCATCCAATTGAACATAGCAGCAACCAGAAAAAGAAGCAGGTTAGCCAATGGGAAGTGAGTGCTTGGGGTTCCAGTACATTCTCTTCCTTTTGTGTAGAAAGTGTCATTATTCTGGCCATTTGATTATCTCCAACAGTATCTGAATTGAACCCAGAGCAGTGGGATTCTTGAAGATGGAAGAAGAAAGATGTCTGAAAAAGCTTATTCACTGAATACTCAGAAAGTCAGTTAATGATCCTTCCCACGCCCTGAACCCTGTCTTTCTCCTCTGGAGTGCTAATCAAATGCCCGTGTGGCCCTAACTATCACTTCCTGCTTCTTAGATGAGGAAAGTTCGACTCCCAAGAATAACTGTGGCTTGGCCAAGACCAGGGTTAGGATAAGGTGTAATGACATCAGGTTAGGATATCCTGATGGGTTTCACCACCCATTGTGGAGAGAGGTTCCATGTCCTCTCCGAAGCCTCTGAACTGTGGAAACTGGCCTGTCTTCCTCTTATGCGGACATGTGTGATAGTTCCCCTGGCTACGACAATGCCATGGGAACCATCACACCATGAACTACTCATGGCCATGTTGTTATTCATGGCAAAAATTGCAATGGTGTCAGCCCAATGACCAGCCTTAGGAGATCTTCATAGAGACCAAGTGGGTGGGACGGGGCGATGAGGAGGGTGACATGAAGGAAATGTGATGGAAGCAGATGGAAACCAAGCATGGAGGATTTGACTCAAGGATGGGAAAGGAGTAGCCTCAGGACCTGGTTATTGGTTCCAATTCTTCTATATATGAGCTATTGACCTTGGGCAAGTCACCTCATCTCTCAGAGCCTTCAGTCCCTCACTCAGATAATAGATGTGGGACACTAATTAACCTGATAATGCATGTAAGGGGCTCAGCTTCATCTTAAGCCCCTTCTCTGCTGTTCCTCTAAATGACACTGTCCAATTCTGTCTCATGGGTACAGCATTTCCACTTCCCTCCTCACCCCCACCTCTCTGGTCCAGGAGATTCTGGAGGCCCTGCCCCACCCCCTCTTTATAGCAGAACCTGGCCTTGCACCCAACACACAATTCAACAAGTGCTGGCTTAGTGTCTTGTCACCTGAGCGCGTGGTAGGGAACCGCCCCTGCTCCACATCTGCCCTACTTCCCAGCCTCTGATACACCTCTGCCCTGGTCTTTGGGGTTCTGCTTTATAGGACTGTCCCTTTGTCCCTCAGGCAACATGTGTGAGGGGTTGCAAGTGCTACTTTGTGTGCAGTTCCCCAATCTGACCTTGTATGTGAACACAATCCGCCTAGCTGGGATCGCTCCCAAATCGTGGCCTTTAAAACATTTCTGCTTGTTCGCTAGCCATCTGGGCTTAGGGTAAGGGCTTATGGATGGATCCCCTGCTGGTGCTGGTGCTGCTGCCCACAGCCCCACAGTGAGCTGCCCAGCAACCACTAAGAACCTCTGGGTGGAGCAGAAGTATTTTGGCCAATGACCATCTGCTGGTGACACTGGCCCAGCTCTGACCGTCTTTACTGAATCCTTTCTATATGCAGATTCAAGAGGAGTTCAGGACAGACAAGGGGCAGGCAGCCCTGTCCAGAACTGTGGATCCACAGCACATACTGAGCAGAGGCGTGTTGCTCTGTGCTCATTTCAGGTCCATATGTGTATGTAAGGAGGGCCTTGACCTCAAAGGGCTTCAAGTCCAGCTGGAAAGATCTACTGCTTATTTATTGGTGCATTTATCATCTGTTCATTTTAGATGCCCTCCAGGAGGGCAGGGACCATGTCTACGCTGCTGTTTCTCCAACTGGCACATATGTGTTCAGTAAGCTTTTACTGAATGAATGGATGGATGAATGGACGAATGAATGAATGAGGAACCTACACGTGGAATCACGTGGAATGCTAGTCATACTTGAGAGAGCAAGGGAAGAGATGGCACAGGGAGGTACATGATGCTTTGCCAGAGGATCGTATAAATAGTTGCTATAGAAATTCAGAGGCTAGTGAAGGTCACGACAGGCTCAGGTTGTCCAGGTCTTCTCAGAAGACACGGTACTCTGGCTGGTCTTTGGCTCATGGCTGACATTTGTATAACAGTGATTTGCATAAGAGAGAAAGAAGAATGGCCTGCCTAGAAGGCAAGGGAGGACCAGCAGAGGAGGTTGGAATGAAGAAGGCGAGGCTGGGGGAGTGAAGGTGGAGCATAGGACTGGAACATGGGATGCGTTATCAGGGATGCGGTGGAGACCATCTTGGCAAGGTCAGCAGGGGCCAAAACTCATGGGCCCAGGATAGAGAGTTCAGATGTGACCCCTGATGTTATTTTAAGGTAGTGGCTTTTTCATATTTAATTATGAATGAAATTGCATTTGGGGATGGCAGCTGATGATGGCATGTGGTTATGCTGTGTGGGCTGCTTTCAAAATAGCTCACCCCAAACTTCATTAGTGATTAGTTCGAGGAAAGTGCAGCCTGACCTGACAGCATTTCTCAAATTTTCTCTATTTGAACTGTGAGAATTCAGGGAAGGGTAGCTGTTGGCTTTGTAGGTTTCCAGTGTCCTAGGCTGTGCCCTCTTGTTTTCAGAGGCTTGTCCTTGGAGACCTCAGAATTTCTTGATGGTGGCCAGTTTGTTACTCCTTTGGATTTTCCTTTCCCTTTGAGTTAGTCCCCGCGCCTGCTCTTTGAACTTGGGCCCACCTTGAAGGGAGAACTGGATAGAGTCTCCAGTCACGCTGCCTGGCTGATGGCACTGGGTTGCAGAGCCGAAGGGCTGACATCCCCAATCTCTGACTTCTCCTAAATATGGTCAGTGTTTGCAGTAGCTCCCACCATGTCAGCAGTTGCATCAACTGTAGATTTCAGCTTGGCCATCCCCTCAGCCAAGCTGTCCCTGGCCCGCCTCCCTCCACCGGACTTAGGATAAACCCTCATTATAATCAAGATTAGCCTCAGCGAGAAGTCCACAGGGTTTGGCAATAACAGCAAACCCAGAGCAGCATCTCCAGTGCTTTAATGGGCAGGACACAACCCTGTGGGTCCCACGTCCCCGCCTGAGGTCCCCGCCTGAGGTCCCATTCCTGACAATGGCTGGAAAGACAGCCCACAGCCTGGGGCTGGTCACAGATGAGGCCTCCCCCTGTGGTGTGTGCTCAGTGCAGGCCCACCTTGTTTCCGTCAGAGACTGCAGAGACAAGACTGGCCGTTGCAGCTGATAGGTTTGCTTTTGGCTCAGCTGCTACTTACTGTGTGACCTGCAGTAAATTGTATAACCTCTCTGAGCCTTGATTTATTCCCATCTGCATAATGGGGATAAAATGTATAAAGGGAATGAAATACAATAGTGCATGAAATTTAATGAATTTGGCCCTATGCCGGGCTCCCAGCAGGAGCTCAGGAAGTGTTAACTGCTCTCCTGCACTGATGGTGACGATTACTATGATGATGATGGTGATGATGATGATGATGATGATATGATGATATGATCTGATGTGATGATGATGATAATGGTAGACATTGTGGCATGGTTGTTCAGAGGATGGAGTAGGATCATTCAGGATTGCACCCTCTTTATCGTTTCTTGATCATACAGCTTTGGATGATTTCATTGACCTTCCTGTGCCTCAATTTCCTCCTGGGTGCTTGAAAATGGTACTAATAACACTTCACAGGATTGTTGGGAAGATTTAGACTTGGAGATGTATATTAACGCATTATGAGTATCCATTCTCATCGTTAAAATCATGTTTGGTATCACTATACTGTTATTTAGTAGCTGTGTACTCTTGGGCACATTTGAGCCCCAGTTTCCCCACCGATGAAGGAGGACAACCCTGTCCACCGTGGAGTGGTCTGCTGGCCTGTGGCATGTGTGTGCACAGCCCTGTGGGCCCGCGGTGCCCGTGCCACCCCCTCCCCATTCCCCTCCCCAGCTGCGAAGCTCTGTAGCTAAGTAACCCTGGCTGATGTGTGGCTCTGGCGGGGTGCTCGCAGGGAGCCGCCTTGCCGCCTCCTCTCGGGCGACAGCTGTTTCCATGCAGATGCCTCCCCCGTCTTCTGGGGCGGTGAAAAAAAGGGGAGAGTGTCCCAGATTTAAATTTGGAATGTGCGTGGAGTCGTGCCAGCCTGCCGATGGGCCTGTGGCCAGGTACCCTTGGGGGTAACTGCTGCTCCTGGCCCAGGAAACTTGGTGGCGCCTAGGGCTGGGTGCACACTTGATGCCCTGAGAGCTGGGGGAGTACCCGAACAGCCTGTGGGGCTGGGACCTGCCACTGCCCGCCCCCCATCTAAAGAGTCTTTCCCTGGTGGTGTGACCTGTCTTTGGACAAGGGGCAGGCGGAAGACACCGTTGGGAATTGTGTGCACAATAGGAGTTAGGGAGAAAGGGACCTCAGGCCTGGGTGCCTTTGGCACCTTCCCCACCAGTGCCCCTGGTCTCAGGGTGTCCACAGAAATGGGCTTGTCCCTGAGCAGAGATCTGCTCACCCATGCCCGGCCTTCCCGGAGCCAGGGGGCCTCTTTGCACACAATGGGCTTCCAGCTCCAAGCCCCCCTCTTACCTCCTCCATGCCTGGAGCCCTTTGTAAAGAGGCCCCCTTCAGCCCTGGGTGAGGGCCACCCTCACAGTTGGTGCACTGCAAAGTCTCACACGGTAGGGTGGCAGGAAGGGCAGGGATGGTGGCGGCCACCTGGAGCCAGGCCGCCACAGCTGAGGCTGGGGGCCGCTGTGGACTTGGAAGCTGTGGGTGGACGTCCCTGGTGGCAGTGGCCTGAAAGTGCTCCTTCTTCTTCCCAGCTGTGTGTGATTCCACCTTGGGGGTATCCCCCAGGCGTGAGCAGATGGGACCTCACGTGGCAGGTCCAGTGCATATCATATTCTTCACCCAAGGGATGGCAGGCAGACCCCCAGCTAAGCTTGCCTTGGCCCCTGGCAGGCTGACCCCCACTTCTCATCCCAGTTCCAGGGGGCAGTGGGAACCGGGAACCTGGCCTGCCTCACCCTTCAAGGCCTGGCTCCTTGGGTCTCCCTCACCCTGAGCCTCTCCTGGAGTGGGGTAGGTGTCAGGGCAGCCCCGGATCCCAGCAGCTGCATTTCTTGGGTAACAGCAGCTAGGATGCCCAGGACATCCAGCTGCGATGGTCTCACTGGCAGTTATCCCTCTGAAGTGGCTTCAGGACACAAGATGGGGGGTGTCAGAAGGACCACCGGTCACATCCCACCAGATGGGAAACTGAGCTGGGTCCAGCCCTAGGCCTCGTCCGCTCCCCGTCCAGTGCTTATTCCTCTGGGCAGTGAGGTCCCGTGTGCACCCTCTCAGCTCCCTTCCTTTCCTGCCTTCCTGTCGAATGCCTACGAGACAACCCTTCCGAGCGGAGGACGGTTTTCTTCTTGCATCTTTGAGGAGTCTTTTCACCTGCCCAGGTACACAAAACAAACCTGAATGCTTTCTCTTAGTATGCAGTGCACTGTCTATTTTCAACTTGTACGTTCAGGGCCCAAAAAGAAAATTCTGGGAGGAAGTAAGAGCACGTTGATGTTGCAAGCATCCGATCACCAAAGAAACCAAGCTAATCACCGAGATGGCGTCCTTCATCAAAGACGCGCCTTGACAGAGAGGGGGGCCTCTTGCATCAGGCCCCGTGTGTGGTTTCTGTCCCTTCTCTTCTGCTGCTGTGCACTTAATTCTGTTCCAGCCATGTCAGGAGGAGTTGAGAAAAAAAAAAAAATCCCACCATTAAAGCCGTGCTCTTTGTTTTTTCAATCTGTGACCCCAGCAATCTCTTTAGCAAGCCATGGTTCAGTGAACTGGCACACAGCAGCCGTTCGGCAGTGGAAAAATCATAAAACAGATGGAAGCTTTACATTTTTGTTTAGTTTTTAAGAGCAGTTTTTATAACATCGCTTAAAACCGTTCTGATGCATCACACTGTTTACACTCAAAGCTTTGTAGCTAAGATGTTTACAGTATGGAGAATGTTTTAAGATATTTTATAGTTATGATATTTAGATAATTGGCAAGAAAAAAAATCGTTTGTTGAGATTGCAGGGATGTTGGTAACCGTGAAGTAACTTATGAGTCTCAATAAATATGTCCAGTTCGGTGGAAAGTACAAACTCAGTTAAAACAAAACAACACAAGAGGGAATATCTTTTGGGTGAAATCATTTCCTTTTCTTAATCGAAAGATGACAGGCAGTCCTTAGAACTCCCATCTGTGCGGCATGGCTTCCTGGCTCTGCTCGCCGATTCTCCTCTGCTGATTGATCGCTGAGCGCATCGGGCCGTCGCAATTCCGCATGAGTTCATGCAAACACCAAAGTTAATGCAGCTCAGTTTTTAGGAGACCACCTTAAAGTAAACCCAGGACAGCCACCCCCGTGACTATTTTGTGCAGTGGGACTTGCAGAGAGTTTAATGTCAAAGAATTTATGCAGAGCTAGGTTTTGGAACTCCTTTTCTTTCTTTCTTTTTTTTCCCCCCCAAACTGTCCCAAAATGGCATTAATCAAAAACAAAAACTCCTTTTAACTTTTCTAAGTGCTCTGAAGGAAAGTATGAAATAATCTGTGTGTGGGCCACAAATGTGGAGAATGCAAACATTTCACAATAAACATGTTTAAATGAAAGTCCCTGGCAAGATAGCCTGAAAGATAGTACATGCTGGGTTAATTAATGCATACTCATAAAAATAAACCTCACTTTTAAGATTTGACCAATAAAAATCATTAGCATATTTGGATCAGATGACTTTATGTATACATTGAACTTCTCTATGGCAAATTGTCCTTGGAAAGCCTGGAAACAGATTTTGGTTTAAAGTCAGAACTCCCTTTCTATCTGTTCTTTTGTATTTCCAATGCTGTGATATGATGATTTATTCTGGTTTTATCTGTTATACCTGCAATTGATCTACTGGTGATGGGATTAAATTTATCATCTTAGATGTATAAATCATACTTAGATAGCCAGAAAAATGTTAGTTGCATAAAAATTCCTATTGTTTGCTTAAAACACGCAGCATTTGATTTTCGCTGTAATCAAACTGCGATAGAGCATTACTTTTACTCTACGATGTTTATTTTTTTGTTATCTCACATAGAATCATCTTGGCTATTCACAAATGCTGTTTTTTAAAAATTACTTTCCTGAAATCACATTTTCAAACAAATGTTGACTTTGGGTTGTGGATTATGTAGTGGTCTGAGGTTCTGTTAGATTAGAAAGCTTAGATTAATTTTCTAAGCCTAATTACAGTATAAGAGGTTTTGGTTTTATGTTGTGCTTTTTGTATAGGAAAAGACAAACTGCTGCAAAGACCTCTTCAGGAGGTACTGAAATTAAAAGTCCTGAAATTAGAATTCATGAACTCAGGAGAAGTGAAGTTACAACTACCCAGACAGTGAAATTCTGAACCCAAGATAATGCCACATTTCAAATCCATATTAAAGTAACAACAGCCCAGCTAAAATTATTGAGGAAAAAAATTCCAGTGTGAGTTTAATTTTGTCCAAGTTTATGGGCAGCTTATTTTGAACTGATGTGCAATAAAGTTGCCAGGCAGAACAATTGAAAGAAATGATTAAAAAAAATTTTTTTTTCTTAGTTTTCTTACACGGTTTTAATAGAAAGTGTAGAGCAGTAAACACCTGACTAAATCATTTGGGTTTTTGTCGCTGTCATGCTCGGCCACGTGTGGTTTTCAGTCGTGTTTTCTGTGGTGCTGTTACTAGCCCAGTTGCACAAATGCCCAGGCCTGACCCACGCGAGTCAGGGGTCCTGGGGCTTTGGCTGCTGACCACAGACATATTCCGTGTGAACCGAAGTGGCTTGGGGCAGACCCTTCTATGGCGGCACCCCGAACTTGTCTGGGAGCAAGACAAGTAACCACTCCTAAGAAAGAGGCTTTCACATGAATGTTTCTGGAAAAAGGGCTTGTGGGTTTAAGGGATCCAGCCGATTATAAACAGTGTCGGCTTCAAACCCTCATTTTGTGCCAGAGACTCAACACTGCCTATTTTAGGGACGCTGTGTTTATGACTGCAAAACAAACCTCTGCATGTGTGTGTATTTGTCCTGAGCCACACCTAGTGATTCCCTTAATAATCTCCAGCACGGGCTCTAGTTACCAATGCTAACAAACTTCTCAACCACCCCCACCTCCACTGCCCCCTAGTTGAGGGGGCTTGACACCGTCTAGGGCCCAGATTTGGGGGTGTGTGTGCCTGCAGGAAGGATGTACCTAGAAAGACCTGCTGCCCATCTGGACGTGAAGGGGAGGAGGTGCTGGCCACCACAGGGCTTCTAACTGGGAGTTCCCATGCACCTCTGCGCCATGCAATTGGATTGAAAGCTGAACATGTGTGCATGATTTCACCTCTGAGAAGGCCCATCCTTTCCATCAGATTTCTAAGGGAGTGCCTTTCTCATTTATAGCCGAAGAACATATAAACTTCTATAAAGGATCTTTTGATCTAAAGACTAGGAGACGGTAACTTAGTCTTAAGGAAACTGGGAGTTGCTTCAGGATAAATTTACAGACTTCTGGGTTGGATGCAGAAGCTTAGAGGGCAGGGGGAACTGGCAAGATGGTCCCCTTCCCCAGCCTCTCACTGAGGGTATTCAACAAGTGCCACAGTTCTAGGTAAAATATTAAGATGACCACAAAGGAAAAGTGGGGCAAAGCATGGGGCGAGACCCAAGAAAGCAGCCAAAGGCTGGGGCTCCTTTCCAGTGGTCTCCAAAAGACCCCACCCCTGGCACCTAGGGTCAGTGCTGGCATACACCCCTGTGCCAGCTCTCTGATCTCCACAACCTCAGGGCCTGTCTTCAATTACGGGACAAGGGTCACTGTCATGAGCCACCTTTGGGTTCCTGCTGGGAGCTCGACCTGGGCTCTTCCCAGTTCCCTCATTTGTGCCAACACCAGACCTTATATCTCAGGAATAATTAGCCCTTGTGTCTCACCAGGGTTGGGGCTACTTTTAATTTTCCTCTGCCCCCACCTCCTGTTGGTGGGGCTGGCCTGCCACACCTTGGAAGCTGCTGGGCGGTGAGTGGGCTGGAGCAGGGTAGGAGGCCCATAGTGGCCTGGAGGTTGAAGCTCCCAGGAGCTGAAAGTGCTTTGGACACCCTTGAGTTCAACCCTTCCTCGTACAGTCTGGACAGTTGAGGCTTGGGAAGGGACCGGACTCCTGAATTTGGACAGTGAGTTTGGGGCAGGTCCCCTGATTCTGAGCTTAGGGATGTTGTCATCACATACACTCCTTGTTTGAATAAATGTATGGTGAGCAAACGTTCTCTGCAAAGACAATATAGACGGTCAGTTTTATGAGATTTCCCCCTCCTGCTGACTCATCTTTCAATATGATGATTAATGGTAGTAACCAAAGCAGCACAACAACTGCCTATGTGCCAGGCACATTATCTCATTTAATTTTCATATATTGTCTCATTTTATTCTTTCAATGACTTCCTAAGGTGGTCCCTACCATCCTCCATATTTTTATAAGGGAGGAAATTGAGGCTTGGAGAACTTGTGAGGTGCCCAAGGCACAGAGTCTGCTAAGAAGTGGGTTCAAAGTCGGGGAACTCACCTCGAAGGTGCAGAGTTTGGCACTGTCTACCGGATGGGTTTCCCCACAGAAATGCCCCACAGGAGAACTGTGGGATGACTCTTCCAGCTTCCACATGGCTGAAGGATTCTCTTTAATAGATATTTTTTTACATACATAGGTTGGGAATAAATGTTGTGTTTTATTTATGGCAGAGGGATATAAAGTTTCCCTGGGAAATGCATTCATTTAAGGAAATATGTGAGTCCATCTCAAGAAAAATCTCAGTGACTGGTACAGGTATAAGCAGATCTGGCAATAAGGAGGAGGTGGTGTGCAAATGACTGAACTTTGGGTGGCACTGCTCCCCGATAGCGCTGAGGTGGAAGGATAGTGGAAGCTGTCATCAGACTGCATGTTGTGTGTTGTAGGTGTGCCAGATGAGCTCTTCTCGTCGTTCTGGGAGATGACTCTCATAGTAACTTATGACTGAAAGCCTTGTGTGCTTATTTGTCCCGATAGGTGTTGAAAAGCAGAGCTATAGGAGGCAGAAGTCATTTAGTCTCTGATGGGAACCACAGTAGGCAGAGCTAAGTTGTCTCTGGTTCTCCTCAATAACCCTACCTTGCCTCTCTGTTAACCCACAAGGGGATTGGCTTCTGGCTTGGAATCAGTGGTAGGGCTGGAAGCAGAAGACATGAGCAGGTGGTTTCTACTGTCAATGTAGAGAGACTAGAGGGCATTGGCCAAGCCTCTTGGGACTGATGAGTTGTGCTGCCCAGGGTTGCCTGGGTGTTGATGGCTCTGTAGGAACTGGCATACAGTCCTGCCAACACTGGGCATCCAGGATACCTCCCCCCATGCAATTAGGACTCTGGTGCCCCAGAGTAACATGTTCATAGGTCACTAGGAAAGTGCCAGTCCAACGATTCTCACACTGACTTCTGTGGGACCCCAAGGGAGTTCCAAGGAGAGATCTCGGTGGCCAAGAGAAAGGGAGGACTCAGCGTTCTCTGCAGAGTTGGTGAGAGTAACTGTGCTTTTATCAGCTCATACTTTGGATTATCTTGGTGGAAAGGATTCTGCTACAAGAAAATGCTCAAAACCTGTGATTCTAGACTCAGCTCTTGGTTCTCCAGATGGGAAACTGAGTTCCTCAGAAGAGTAAAGAATCACAGAGATAGACTCTGAAGTGTTATTTAAAATAGCAATGTCCTTATTTAAGCAAAGTGATGGCCTTTGGTAGAAGACAAAATATACACATGGAAGGAGACGCTCGGGTTCCTGTGATCCCATCCCTTGTTTTAGGTGGTCCGGAACCAGAGCATTTGGTAGCGATGGATATCCACCTGGGCTCAAGCTCTCCACGAGAGGGATCCAAGCCAGAGAACTGCTCGGCCACAATGACAGTGACAATGAGGGCTGAGAGTTGAGCATTCACTGGGTGCCACAGCCTGAGCTAAGTACTTTTAGATAAGCTATCTAGGTAACTCATCCCCAGGCCCTTCAGAAGTAGGTCCTGTTATTATCTCCATTCTGAAAGTAAAGAAGCTGAGGCTCAGGGTAACATTGCGGCTTCTCAGTAGCGGTGCTGGAACTACCTGGAGTCTGAGCCAGTTGCCCTAATCTCCCAGGATGAGCCCTTGATATCTGTGATGTCCAGCTGGGTCAACCTGAAGCAACTGGGATGGGGGTCTCATAGGCAGAAAATGGTGACCCAGTTCCGGATACAGCAATATTTCTGTCTCTATCCTCCTGACTGCATACAGCAGCATCTTACTGGCTTTCCTACACTGTGCTCTAAGTCTCCGTAGCCTTTGAGAAATAGGCAGGAAGCCGAGGATGGGCAAACAAAGACCTTGACAATAAATAAGGGCGAGAACCTCACTTATCAAATCTTCTCTTGCATTTTCCATCCACCCACCAGGTGAACATGCTTCAGGAATTCACAAATGCTTGTTGATTAAAATATTCCAGTGATATTCTTTCTTTTGTTCACTCATGAAGGCCTTAAAAATTTTGTTTATGCATGTGTGCATTCACATGTTCATTCTCTCTCAGTTCTTTCCTACAACCTGGTACTGCCTTGGCCCCCTGGACCTCATCAAAAAGTCTTCCTGTGACCCTGAGCCATTCATGGGTCACCTCTGGAACTTGAGTCCTGGCTTCCCCTGTGGGAAGCAATAGACTGTTGAGTCCAGGAACCAGGGCTCTAGCGTGACAAAGTTAGAAGGAGAAGCTGTCTGTCCAGCTATTCTCATGAGGGACATAGGAGCCACGGGACAGAAGCTGTAGTGAAGGTATATAGTGTTCCCTTCTCTTCCCCCACCGAAGATTCTCTACCCATTTTCTTTTTTGAACTTTGCCTTATCCCTGTGAAGTCAAAGGGTGAATGCTATCATGCATAGTCACTAGCTGTGGTCTCATATTTGAAAGCACGGAAAACACAATCCAAAGATGAAGCCAAATATTTAGCAATGGTAATAAGATGGATCGCCAGGCTAAGAATGAGTGTTTTACATTTGGATGTGAAATAATTGGGGAAGGACCTCCTACCTCCACCAGATGAATGAACATTAGAAATATTTTTAGTGCTAAGCGCTGGGTGGGTGACACAGGTATGAGTTGATTGTTAAGAGGGCTTACCTGTGGACTTTTGGTTTATCGAGATTGCATTTGCTCTTGCACTCAGTTTTCCTTACTGTCTGAGACCTCAAATGCATAAATGCACCCATTTTGTTTCCTGGACTGTGTTTCTAGGACCTGGCTGCAAAGATTCTTTTGATCCATAGAGCATCGTTTAATGAATTCCATACATGCAGTTCCATCTGTGGGTTCCAGATAATGTTCCCAGACTTTAGAATTTTAGGAAAACTTCCCCTCCCTGCAGTGGAGGCAGTCTGGGTGGCCAGTTTGGAAACCATCCTTCCTGCCTTCCCTTAGACTGTAGTTAACTTCCAAGGTACCCTCCTTCCCTCAGGTCCTCATGAAACCTCACCTTTAGAAGTCAAACTCAGGTGACCTGCTTCACCTGGTGGCTCCACTGTATCAGAACCTCACCCAGGAGGAATTGGAATCGTGAACTCATGGCCAATCGAAAGAGTTCTTACTGTACACTGGTTCCCTAGGAAACCAGAGCGTACACTCGAGAAAGACTACTGGAAAAGGAAGAAATACAGATGGGCATAGCTCCCAACCTCACCCTCAATATCCACCAGCCTTTTGCCTATTCTCTGCTTGATTTAAAATACGCAGTCATAAACACTCAGGCCAGCCAGCAGCATGGTCGGATACAGTATTAATTTCTTTCTGGTTTATTTGTGAAGGAGTCAACCATATAAATCACTGTTTGAGCCCCTAAGACAGAAAGTGAAATCACATCTTCAGCTGGAGGAGTAAAACGGTTTTTGTGACCGTTAAAATCTAAGAAGAATATGTGATCAGTTTGAGGTTCCTAATGTGGGGATGGTTTTGATAACCTTGGCTATAGATTATGTGGAATACTCAGAAAGTTATTTCCACCCCACCCCCACTTCTCTCTGTTTTAGTGAAAAGCATTCTGTACCTCTCAGTGATAGATCATTAGAAAGTCTGGTATCTGCCGGACAGTCCCCTTGTAATGCCATTTTTCATGACTTGTTTAATTAACAACCATTTTTGACCTAGACTTGATATAGAAGTGTTGCTATTCTCTCCTGCTAAATTATGTCTAATGAACATATTTGCATGTTATCAGATATAGCAATATATCATTTCAAATTTTGGCGTTTAAGCCTGCATCACTCAAAACAGCTTTTGTGGATTAGTAAGCAGGTGAAATCAAAAATCTCATTTCATATCTGACATTAATAACTTTCAGGGGGAATGAGCATTGGCATTTATGTCTGGACCAGAATCGAGCCCAATGTCCTAGAAACACAAGGGCAGCAGACAAACCTACTCACCAGATAGGAAAATAAATCATGCATAATGCAGAATTTCTACCTTACATGTTAATTAATGTGCGCAATCAATTACTGATGTTACAATATGAGAAAGAAACTGGTGGGGAATGGGGTAATAAAAAATACCTATAGATTTATCTGCTTCTTTTTTCTATTTAAACAAATAGTCTTCAAGCCTGTGAATGCTGTGTTGAGACATGCTCTGAATAATAAGCATCATAAAATCTAATCAGATTTATAAGAGGAATTGATTGTTGTGGCAGGAGGAGAGGGTGGAAAATAAGCTGAAATTTAAGTGTTAATTTTTATGCTAATCCACAGTGGCTTCATATGAAGCAATTTTGTTCTGTGCCACAAATATAAAATTGTCCCTTGCAGAGAAATGTCAGCTTGCTAGACCTGAAAGCAGTAATTTATTAGGTATGTTTCTATTAGTATGTGTCACAGTTGTTAGCAGGCTATACCCACAATGGTGCTTCATACTATCCTCCAAGTCTCAGAATGTTTCGGCTCAGTGGCTGGAACGTGGGGCATTAATACATTATCATATGCGGGGTGGTCTGTGCCCTGTGGACAAAAGGCTATTTAATACAATTTAATGTCATTCTGAGAAGAAGTGGAAAAATAAAGACGGGGAGTAAAATGGCATCTGTGTGTTTCACAGTGCACTCATGCAAAAAACCCTCAGTTTAAGAGGTATGACATTTCTGCCAAGAAAAAGAATAAAACTGGGGCATTTTTTTTTTATAACCTGTTCCCCACTGCAGTATTTTCTAAATGCTATTAAGTGATCGATTTACACGGCCACATGATGATGTCATCCATAAGAAGGGGAATGCAGATGACAGCAAAATACTAGTGACAGTGACCTTGTTTCAGAATCCTTGGAAGCCTGTCAGCTTTGCTTCCAGGATATGGTTTCAAAGAATGTACTTTTTGGACAATATCTAGTTACTGGGTAGTGAATTAATAGAGTTAAGGGTTCTGATGCAATTCACATATAGGTCAATTACATGCGCCAACATCTGCTCTGTCACTATCATTTGCATATAGCATTCATATGTTAATGATGCCTCTTTTTACTCAAGTAATATATTTAAAAAACAAGATTTGCATATCAGTTTGGATCAGTATATTACAAGCAATTTATCATTTTCTCCTTCTTGTTATGATTTTAAGAACAATATCTTGAGTGATGGCTGCTATATTTGAGCAGGGCTCTGATTTATACAAGAAGCCCCTTAGTGGGAAAGCTTCCATTCTAAAGCTGCTTAAAGCCTTATAAATCAATAATGACACAGATGGACTGGTGATAATCTATTTAGAATGCCTGATAGCAAATATTGTTGTACAGATGATTAGAGTGGTAACTGTTTTAGCAGAAAGCCTTTCCTCTCTTTGTAAATGGTAAGTTTGAACAAAAAAGTGCTCACACACGGACTTCGTGGAGGAAATCTTCTTGCTGGGTCTGGATTGCAAAGGGGAAAACATGGGGAGAAGAACAAAGAGACTTCCCGCTCCTGCCAATATAATCATATCAATCCCTGTTTCTTTAACAAAACAGGACCTCTTAATGGAATTGTGTCTTCAGGTGTAAATAGCATTAAAAGCTGCTTCTCCTCTCCTCTCTGCCCCGATACAGCGCAAGGAGTGAGAAAATAAAGTGGAGGTTGTCAGAAGTGGCAGCTGCTTGGAATCCTGATAAATATAAGCTTTTATTGATCTGATGAAAATGAAAGATCCCAGTGCTAGCCAGTATTTAGCTTCTTGTCTACAACACGTCACTGGTGGCCTTGCATTGGGATAGATTTTCATTCTCATACACCGGATTTGATTTCATCTTTAACCTTTGCAGTTGAATTTCCTTGACCTCTGCACAGCGCTGTGATTTGGCGAATTTGCTACATTTCACTTTACATCATTTCTTTCTATCTTTTCCTTTTGTGATAGGGAGCTGGGACGCCCCTCTGGCAATCTGTCAGTGCCTGAACCAGCTGCATCCTTTCTGGGGCATTTTCTCACCAGACTGACAGTCCTTAAGACAAGTATGCAGTTAAGCTGCTAAGGTAAGTCTGACCGCATCAGAACTCTTCGCTCCGGACTCACGGCCATTCCTTCTGCTTTCTTGCGTTGCCCTGACACAAACCCAAATCAAACAGCTCCTCTCTCCTCTTGGCCAGGGCTTCCTCTCAGCCTCTCTCCCCATCCAGGTGGGACTGCCATACCTGCCCAATAAGTTCTCCGGGGAGTGGAGGCTGGCAGGGCTACTGCCCAGGCTGGGGAGACGTCCATTTGTATCTTGGTTGTGTTTGGGGATGGCTGGAGGAGGGGGCGGGGGCTGGGGGGGACGAAGGAATGTTATTTTTCCCCTCCATGGCTTAATTCCTTTCTGAAGTTTTCTTCTGGTATAAATATGAGGCTTCAGTTCAAAATCCTGAGGTGCCGCAAACGTATTCTAGTTCCAAGAAAGTACTGCTGTTATTTTGAGTAGTTTTGATGCGACCAAATCAAAGTGAAGATTTGAAATAGCTTTTCTGAAAGCCCAAGCTGAAGTCATAAATTATTCTGCACCATGATTCTTTCTGATAGTAAAACCATACCTCTTTGCCTGACATTGCTGAAATGTGGAAAAGTGAAAGTTAAAAATAAAATGAAACATTTACATCTTGGCTGTTGAGAGCCTCAGATAGACATCAAGGCCAGTCGATAAAGGTCCCTATCAATTAGGCTTCCACAGTTATCCTCAGATATTGGTTTATTAGCAATTGTACAGGTGCGGGGTTTGGCATCAGAATGTGAAGGGTTGGGGAAAATGCAAGGAAATACCACAAAAACGAAAAGCAGGGTCTGGGACCCTGAGGTCTGCTTGGCACCAGGGGACAAGCGGCTGGCGGCACTACAAGCCTCCCGGTATCTGGTAGGAGAAAACATCTGCGGCGAAAGAGTTGGAAGTTTTCCTCTTTTTTTTTTTTTTTTTATACCCCTTCATTTGAGTTAGAGAGTGTTGATTTCACACTGCGGTGAGTGTTTCCCATCAGCTTCTTGGTGGGTGTATTCCCTGTTAAGTAAAAGGAGCAGCGAACACCAGCCGTTGTCACTTCTGTGTCGCTTCCACCCAAGGTGGGTCTCCCTTGATGCCGGTGGCATTCACAGGCCACCGAGTCTCTTCCAGCCACGGAAACGACCCCATGGGCCTCGGGCTGCCAGGCTGAGCGATTTGGCGAGTTCCCTCCTCAACATATCGCATGCAGGAACGACTTTTGGTTCCAGAGCTGTTTGGTTGGGAAAACAAGGCTGCAGTTGCCAGTAAGGTTTAGAATTTGCCTGCCAGATAAGGGAATGTCTGTGAAGACTATTTTCCCTCTTGGGAGGCAAAACACAGATGGGGGAGTTAGGAGTCTTACAATATTTAGCTGCTACAAGGGTGGTGGGGATTCTGCTGCGTGGATGCTCACAGCTTCTGAAGGCCTGGTTTTAGCATCACCGCGAAGGGACTTGGGAAAAGTGCTGGGCAAGGCTGGCTTTCTCCAGGGGTGGAGCAACAGACTGTTTGGATCTCTCCGTGCTCTGGGCTTCTGGAGGGGGAGCAGGAGGTGCTGCACGGTGCCGGCTGCTCTCCTTTATCCTTACAGGATGGGAAGGGAAGGCAAGGATGGACTAGCATGCCTGACCTGGAGGTGAGACCACGAGGGAGGAAAATCAGGTGCTACTCCTTCTTTCCGTGTGGCGTAGATATGTGGGCTGCTTAGACTCATGGAAAATAAAGCCAATTACCTGTTGCTCCTTGGGATTGCCCATGAGAAAGTGGGGAGCTTTTCCTGGGTGGAAAAATGTATATCTTGGAATAAAGTTGAGGTCACGTGAGTTGGAACTAGGATTACAACTTTTACATCCAATAGCAAAATCTGTCCTCTAGAGATTGAGGAATGGGACAGGTCTCAGAAAAAGGCAGTAAGCATTTGGGCACTTCCCTCCCAATCCCCCTGAACTTCCATCCCCAATACACGGATTTCTCAAGCCCTGGACTTGGACTCTTCCTCCAAGTGGTCCTTAACTGTGCTGAGCTGCCTGAGAATGGGTGGCATATGGGCTAATCCAATCCCCCAGCTGTTCCTGATTTCTGCAGGCCCAGTCAAGGGATGTGGGGAGGGGAGTTGGGACCCATGTACTCCTGCCGGTCTCCATCTATGCCCTCCCAGTTCTGGATATCTGACTTCTCTCAGTCTTATGTAAAATGCTGTGCAAATGCAACTCCGGAGCAAACCTTGGCTCCCCCTTCCAACCAGGCTTCCATCCCTAAGCACTGGTGACATAGAAATCCTGCAGTCACCCACTGGTAACTGAAGCTCTGACATCAGAAAGTAATTGAATATCCCACATCAGCACAGATTGCCAGAACACCTCCAGCAAGGATTGGAGGGCGAGCGAGAGTCTTGGCTGCTGAGATCCCATAGCTTCTGTTCTAGTTTGCTAGCTGCCGGAATGCAATATACCAGAATCAGAATGGCTTTTAAAAGGGGGAATTTAATAAGTTGCTAGTTTACAGTTCTAAGGCCGAGAAAATGTCCCAGTTAAAGCAAGTCTATAGAAATGTCCAATCTAAGGCATCCAGGGAAAGATACCTTGGTTCAAGAAGGCCAGTGAAGTTCAGGGTTTCTCTCTCAGCTGGAAGGCACATGGCGAACACAGTCAGGGCTTCTCTCTCAGCTGGAAGGGCACATGGCAAATACAACATCATCTGCTAGCTTTCTCTCCTGGCTTCTGGTTTCATGAAGCTCCCCGGAAGGCGTTCTCCTTCTTCATCTCCAAAGTGCTGGCTGGTGGACTCTTTGCTTCGTGGTGCTGCAGCATTCTCTGCTCTCTCCAAATCTCCCTCATTCTTTAAAATGTTTCCTCTTTTATAGGACTCCAGAAACTTATTAAGACCCACCCAAATGGGTGGAGACATGTCGTCACCTAATCCAGTTTAACAACCGCTCTTGATTAAATCACATCTCCAGGGAGATGATCTGATCACAGTTTCAAACATACAGTATTGAATAGGGATTAAAACATGGCTTTTCTAGGGGACATACATCCTTTCAAATCAGCACAGCTTCATTCTTCAGAAAGGCCCCAGCTCTGGTGCAGTGAAGCCCTGTGGCTTCCAGAAGGACAGGGCACTCAGAGCCCAAGCAACAATGGACACTTTTTCTTTACACTTTTTGGGCACCTGCTATGATGCGTGGGGACCCCAGACACTGTGAACTCAGGTTACTGACCCCTCTGGGGCCCTGGCTGGCCCGGGGGTGCTCCCATTCTCTGGGCTCTAAGGACCTTCACTACATATTGCAGTCGAAGCACTGTGGGAGCAAACAGGAGTAATTTTTATTCCATGATGACAGCAAGCCTAGCATCCATGTGGGGGAACTTTGTGTCATACTCCATCCCCATCAAGAGAGCTCCAGGAGCTCTGATAACTCCTTCATAACCCCCAACGGGGGTAGAATAGTAAGATCCTGTTATGCTCACATTGTCCATAAGAAAATCCAAATCAGAGATAAGGCCTAACTTTGGAGGAAAGTCAGAGTGGAGGTGGCTCTGGGCTAAGCATTCCCGGGACTTGGCTCAAGTAACCCTCCCAACACTCCCCCCAGCAGGGAGCTACTGTCATTAGTTTCATTGTCAAGATGTGGGAGCTGAGGTCAGAGAAGTTAAGTAACTTGCCTCAGGACACACAGCTGGTAGACGGTGAAGTTGAAACGTGGGTTTTCCTGATTGTGGAGCCTGCCTTCTCGACCTTGGTGCAACCTAGTTACAGTATGGGAGAAGAGGAGCAAGATACTTGCTCTGCCTTCATGGAGCTTATTTTATGGCGGAAGGTAGCAGCAATAAATAAGGATACAGATAAATAAGATGATGGCAGATAATGATAGATGCCAAGAGGAAGTGAAAGCGGGAAGGTAGGATTGTGAGTGTGGGGATGGGGTGGGGGTGGATTGCCTGGATTTGAGAGTGGGTGGGTGGTCAGGGAGGGATCCCCTGGAAAAGGGGCATTGGAAGGGAGAGATCTGAATGATGTGGAGGAGCCTGCTGGGTTGGGGCCTGGGGGAAGAGCATTCCTGGCAGAGTGAATGGCAAGTGCAAAGGTCCTGGGGTAGAGAAGAGTTTGACCTCTCTGAGGGACTGAATGTGAGCCAGAGTGGCTGGAGCCCAGTGAGCTCTGGAGAGAGGGTGGGAGTGATTCTTTCTACAGAGATAGGACTTTGCAAGCCCCAGAGAGGCCAACTTTCTTTTGTGTTTAGCTTACTTTGAGCCAGAGGGAAAGTCTTCGCCCACGCATCCCACCTTTCCAGGGATGGAGATGCTCCTAGGTATCAGGATCCTACCAGAGCCTTTAAGCAGGTTCTGGTGGGATGTTTGCTGTGGCCTTTATTTCTGCCAGAGGGATGTTCTGGTCACTCGTACCAAGCTGGGAGTCAGGGTTTGCAGGGTCTGTGGGGGCAGAAGAGGCAGCACTATGGCTCATGAAGTGCCTGGTGGCTGTTTCTCAAGACCCTGGCAGTGCCTGAGACCCCACTGAGGGTGTTTGGGCAGAACTGCAGGTAGTGCTGGAGGGGCTTCGGGGGCTCCCTAACTCAGACAGCCCCTTTGATCTGGGAGCCACTCTGGTCCAGAGGGAGGAGGGACAAACTTAAGAGTAAAGATGCTTGGAGTTAATTCGGGTTATAATTTAGCCCTCCTTTCCCTCAGACACACTTAAGCATCCTGCAGTATAAGTGTTATTGCCAAGCAGAGATACCTTGCTAGGGTTTTTGATCATATACAGGCCCACAGAATCCTAGGCCTAGCAGGAATCTTTGGTGATCAGAGCCACCTCTATTTTACAGAAGAGAAGACTGAGGCTCAGAGAGCACAAGGGATCTGCCCAAGGTCACACACTAAGTCCCTGGCAGAGGCAGAACCAGAATACATGTGTGATCATGCTCAGCCCAGTTCTCACCTGAGCACAGTACCCTGCCGCCCCGCCCACTCCCCCCAGGGGCTCCGAGTTAGGGACAGGGACTTTCGGCTGGGTCGGAGGGTGGGGAGAGCTTGTGTTCTATTCCTCTATGCAGCAAACAGCTGTGTGTGGGGTGAGTATCATTGCTGATGTATCATCAAGCGATAAATTCCTTACCTCTGAAATTTGCAATCATTTTACTTGGTTTGCACCCATGGTTTAAGCAAGCCCAATATACGACAAATCCACATTTCTTTTCAAATTTTCTAGAATGCAGGGATTGCAAAGTCCAAGACCTGCCTATCTGATTTATGTCAACATCCAGAAACAACCAGGATATAAGCTTCTGGTATTTGTACAGGTGTTTTAGAAGTTCCAGGTATTCTGAGAGACCCATTTTAAGGATATAAAACTCCAAATATTCTGGACCAAATGATCAGTGCCAAAACCAGCTCAGCTGGGGCAGGACCTGGACTCTGCGAGGGTATGTTATGGGGAGGGCACTGAGGTAGGCTTGGCCCAGCTTGACTACTGACTTGCTGGGGTCCTGGGCAGGCCTCATCCCTGCTCTGGGGGTTGGATTTGTGCAGAAATCTTAAACCCAAATCCAGATTCCAGGGACTGTGCACACGTAGTTGGGTGTGGACAGGGTGTGGGCAGGGCAGACTGGGGAGCACTGATCCCTTTGAAGGGGTTACTGACACTCAGCTCCATGCATTGCAGCCCCTTGGGGGGCGGGGGGGGGCAGACTTTGCCCAAGTTTTCAGAGTTTATTAAGGAAAAGTGAAAGAAGGAAGTAAAAAAAAAATCCTTTTTTAAATTTGTTTGTTTAAATTTGAATGTTGGCGACTGATTTAAGTCTTCCACGAAACTGTCTGCAAGGAAGAGTGTATGCAGAGGCTGGCCATGGGTGGTCCCTGCACTCAGCACTGGGCCCTGGAGTAAAGGCCTGGTGGGTTCTGCATGAGGCCTGACCAGACATGGCCCCCAGCTGCCCTCAGGACAAGCCAGGTCTGGAAGCAGGTGAAGTGGAGAGAGGTCCAGAGCAAACCCTGGCTGCACTTTCAGCCTCCTGGTTCTCTCACTGCTGAACATGGACTGGACGTGCTGTGGGAGGCCAGGGGCGGTGGCTGCTCCTGACTGCAGGGGGAAGGGCCGCTGCTCAGAAGAGGGCTGCAGAAAGAGAGCTTCCGGGGCTTGGGGAAGAAGGTTAGGACACCCCTTGGCAAGTCTCGGGATCCCAACTTCCTCCTACCTCCCCAGCACCTGGTTGGAGGGGGCCCACCTGTGTCTAACATGGGACTACCCAGAAAAGCCACCACCCCACATCCCAGCATCATAGGTGCTGCTTGGGTACAAGCTTTGGACAATTCTGAGTCTATTTTGATCCTTATGGCTGATCTACTTAACCCGCTCACCTGTGTTTGGGAGGGTTTGATACCCTCCACCAAGCTGCTGGGAAGCTCTCCATGGGCTGTGGCTGGCCACGGGTGCCTGCATTGACCCTGGAATGAGCCAGGAAAGAGAAGATGCTCTGAAGCCTGTGAAGCCACCTGGTGTGGGAGAGAAAGTTCCGAGGCTGCTCAGGCCTCGTGCAGCCCCTCCCCTCCTGGCTGCATGACTTGGCTCCTTCCTACAAAAGGGCCAGTGTCCTCAGCTCCCCTGGGATGAGGGGCCTGAGGGTTGGAGATGCAAGCCGGTGACCCAGTATCTCCCCGCTGGTTAACGGGGACAGGAGCAGGACGTGGGGGCAGAGCCACACACATCCACCAAGCATCCCTCTTGCCTGCAGGCGGGCTCCTCTCAGGGGTGCGGTGGAACCTGCTTTGGCATGGCCCAGGGGCTGGGAAAAGAGGCTGGCTGGTCTCTGGGTCCAACTTCTTGTCGGCCCCAGCTTGGACCCCTTCATCTCTGTACACTCCTGTCATCTCGTCCACATGCAACATGGAGTTTCTGTGTGTGTAATATTATTTGTTTTTATTTCTGTAATCCCTTTATTGTTTGCACAACTGCTGTCAGACTGTTGCCTGAAAGTATCACAGGATAATTGCAGAACGCCTGCATAAGTAATTTCTTATGAAATCGGGCCTTGTCTGCATATAAAATTGTTTTCCATTGCTGCATACATGGACTTCATTACATCAAGTCTATTTACCAGGCATGCACCTTTCCCACAGGCCACCGAGACGGTAGCACCTGACGCTCAGAAATAATGAAGCACACTTACTATTCTTTTTCGGGTGATAAGGACGTTTCTGCAAGGGGCCGGCAGGACCACTGTGGTCAGCGAAGACCCTGGGCCCCGGGGGGAAGCCTCTGCCGAAATGGAGAACATGGGTCCGGCTTCCCGGCTACGGCTGTGGATGGCCATTGGCTAATCCCGGCCTGCAGCGGGCATCTCTGCCGGCCACGTTTCTGGGATATTAATGGTGTGTGGTAGTGAAAGAAATGTGTTTTATTCTCGAGCCTAACCCTGCTGTTATCAAAGTAACTTCCAGCTTATTAGCGACAAAGGACTTTTCTCCTCTCTGCTGCCCTGTTCGCCAGGGCTTCCTGAATTAAACTGCTGTTTCCTGTCCTTTATATGCATGACCACATCTGGGTAGCCTGCTCACAGGCCCGCTGCTTAATAACAATCACCTTCCCTTTCAGTCTCTGTTGATTGTTTCTAATTCACTCTGACAGATAGTGCCTGACAACTTGCCGGCTTTTCCCTCCCTCCGTGACCTGAAGTTACTCACAGCACTTATATAGTCTGTCATTTTTAATATTTGATTTCATTTTAAGTTATGTGTTTTACTGAGAAGATGAAACCAAAAAAAGGGGACTTGTAATGGAACATAAATTTAACCCTTCTTGCCATCCGGCACCAGCCTCGAGAAGTCTTCTTATGTGCCCGGTGGCTATTTCTCCTGCCACATAATCCTGCCACTGCTATTGCTTCTCGTTTTTCTTTTCTTTTCTTTTCTTTCTTTCTTTCTTTCATTTCTGGAAACAAAAGCTTAATGTCATATTCTTTCCCCTTAATGGGGCTTGATTGGTTCATGGAGCTAATCGTGGTGCTTTCTGCTTTGCAACCTGGTTCTAATGGAAAGATCTTTGGGGGGTTACAGCGAAGTGGAGGAGTCAGGGGGAGAGGCCTGACGAAGTCTACATGACCAGTGTCAATTAAGGTGTTGAAATGTGGAAGTTGTTTTCTTTTTGGAGATGCTTCTCTTTGTGAGAGCTGCTGGGTGCAGAAATGTCAGCTTGCCCTGGGTTTCAGAGGACCCCCTCTCCCATTCCCCAGAATGCTCACCCTCCCTCCCCAAGGAGCAGGGGCCAGGCAGGCAGTGGGGTGGACATAAATTTCCTTCTGCCATATCCCCTCTGGATCTGCCCAGGGAGCAGCCTCGGGGGGCAGGCGTCCTCGCGGGCGTTCCACATCACTTCGGGGGCCCACTCCGCCATGACTTTGCCCTTTGTTTGGCGCTAGACAAAGACTCCAGTGTCCCCGTTGGCCCTTCAGAGGTTGAGAGCTGTGAGGCCGTGCATTAGGTCAGCTTTGCAAATCGACACCACAAATAAGAGAAAGAGGCGCGTTAACCTATGGCCCTCTGCTTCTGCTGCCACCCTTCCGAGGCCGTCTGCCCGGCTGCAGAGGTGCAGCAAGAGGGATCTTGGTTGGATCTCAGTTTCACAAAGACTGCTTCACAGTCAACCCATGGCCTGATGTCTCTGTGACTGAAGCCCATTCCGAAGCCAGGGACCCTGCTTTCATAGGCTTGCTCTCCTGGGGCCTCGGGCCAAGTGTTCCTTTGACTTTTGCAGCTGCAGCTAGGCCTGGAGCAGAGATGTGCCTGTCCTAGGAGCAGAGGCAGATGGTTTTCCTGGTGGTCAGGTAGAGCTCCAAAACCCCATGGAGGAGCAGAGGGATATGTGGACCTACTTCCATGCTTTCTCTTAGAAAGGCAGTTTGCTGGGGCCAAGGCAGCCCAGGCTAGCACCTGCAGAGAGCACCGGGCTCAGATGCAAAGAAGCAAAAGAAACCCAAGTTAGGTTGTATCCATGGCCCACAGTGCAGATGTTCTAGCTGCTTCCCTGCTGTCCTGTTACTCTTGGGTCCAGGCCTGAAGAATGAGGTCCTCTCTGGGCCAGCCAGATCTGTCTTGGCCAATCTACTGTGTGGTGACTCCTTCCAAGGAAAGCCCTTGTAGAACCTTCATCCTACCTCTCTTTCTGGGCCCTGTGTGTGGATTGAACTTCTATATAAGTGAAGACCTTTCATCTCTTTTTGCTTCCAAGCATCCCTTCATTGTTTCCTTTTCCTTCTGAAAAGGAAGAAAAAAAGCAAGAATAGCTATCATTTTGATGGCTTTGCAGTGCTGCTGCTTGGATATTTTGAAATTATTATCTTTGTTTTGAGGCATGCTAATTTACTTTTTGCACAAAAAGTAAAGTGGGCACAAGCCATTTCCTTCTTAACGTTATGTAGGAAATAAAGATCTGTGTGTATAATGGTGAGTTATCTGTTAGTTAAGGACCAAATGGCTTTCTCCCTTTCCCTGACTTTATGGTCTTTATGAGCTGGGTGATGGGCCAGGTGGGAAAGAAAAGAGTGAGAAGCAATACACCCCCTTTTTTTTTCTTTCATATTCCTCAATATCTGTGAGCATCCGGGGAGCTCAGGACTTCCCTGATTTGTGTGTATGCACGCGTGCTGTTTGTGAGTATATGTGTTTGCATGTGCATGTGGCAACATTTTGGGAGGTTGCCTGGCAGTGATGCCCGTTCTCACAGGCCAGGGTGATCCTCTCGTCTGTCCCAGCTCAGTGAAGGTGAAGGAGAATGTGTAGAGGAGGCTGATGGCCAACACCCCTCTCTGCTTTTGGAAAGGCAGTCAGAATGGGATTTTAAAGAAGACTCTGTGTTTGAGGTTTAATGTCTAGCAAAGCCAAATTAGGCTTTAATTCCACCCCCCCCCCCGCCCCCCACAAAGGGCTGTTGTGCTATAACTGGTTCAGAGAGTGACTGGGAGTTGAAATCAACTAAAGACTTGCATTTGAACTTTGCACAGCAAGTCTCCATCTATGATCCAGTGAGTTGAGTCAAGCCCCTGGGATTGTAGGCGGACAGCTGACAGTTTTTCCCATCCCACCCCCACCTGCTCGGAGACCCCATAATCCAGGTTTCTGTGGCATCAGCTTTGGGAACATTCATGTTCGGCTAGGGTTCAGGCCTGGAAGACCCTCAAGTGTGCAACTGTTTTGATTTCTCAAGCTTTTGTAAGAGGTAGGCTATCACCAGTGGGACAAATTAGCCTGGCCGTAAGGCCTACCTCTGAGAATTCATGGATGCTGGGACTAAAAGGATGTTGCCTGTGGGATGTCATGCTTCAGTAGAGTTGGAGTCAACAGATATGTCTCCCCTGCTCATCTGTTTGGTACTAAGCTAGGCAATGAGGAGTACAGATAGAGGGGGCAGGCCATGTACTGAGAAAGTCTTATCACTGAGATTCAATTGAGAGCCATGGCTTCAAAGGCGGAAGGGCAAGAGGAATACTATGTGGACTAGTAATAAATGGAGTTGATAACTGTTGTGCGCTTTCTCTGTGCTCAGCACCGTACACTCATTTAAAGAAAAGAAAAGCCAAAGTAGTTTTGTGGATCAGAAAAAGTTTCATGAAGGAGGTGGCATAGGGTTTGGACCTTGGGAAACCGGGAAGATTTTCATTAATAAAGATGGGGCGAGGGAAAGGGAAGGTTGCTTGCAAAAGGCAAGGGCTTGTCAGATGCAGTTGCAGCTGGAATGGAGAGTGGCCATTCCAGACAGAAGCAGTGAAGGTTGAAATGGTGGGAAACTGGGGATAAACGTGGTATTGGGGATTAACTGGTAGCTCTATTTTGTTGCAACCTAGAGTAGAGGTAAGCCAACAAGAGCACACAAGAGTGGAAGTGTGAGCTTGGAGCCTGATGGTGAGAGAAGTTCTGGACCAGACTAATCACCAGTTATTTGTTAGCAGTTGGGATATATCTAAGAAATGGGTCAGCAGAAGACCAGTTGCCCTGTCAGATGCTGAACTGGTGCCATTGACTTTGCCCTTCTCTTGGTTGTGAGTTTATAGTGATCTCAGAAAGCAAGAAAGTGGGCTGCTTGTGCAGGCCTGGTAAAGCATTGGTGTGCTGAGTCTGTGCCCAGGCTATCTATCCATGGTACACCATCCTCTCAGGCTGGGGGTATGAACTGTACATGAGCAAGTTCACCTTTAAAATAATAATTAAAGAGTGGTTGCTCTTTAAGGAAAAGAAAAGACTTTATATTCATCAGGGCCATGCACATTTTTCTTTTCAAACATATACAAAAGATGCACTTTGGGTTAAATAAGGGGGGTATGCCAATGTCAAGCCCAGGCAAGAACAATGGAACAATTAGCAGATTCATCAGTTCTTCTGCTTATACTTCAATTCCAAGAGTAAAATGTTAGTTTGTTCAACTCTCTGCTTTATGCCTTGATCACAGTGTGAGAGTGTTGACTAAGCCTAGCTTCCTGGTCAGAGGGTCAAGACCCATGACTTTTAAACATGCTTATATGAAATCCAAACATTCATAGTCAGTGGTGATCTGAAATCAAGGCACAACTTATGAAACGAACACGTAATTATCTTGTTTATTCAGGGTATAAATAGAGTTGATGCATTAAAAAATTTTTCTTCCTGATAAGGACTTTAGCCAGCATTTGGTCTTTAGATGGCCTCTGTCTCATTCTCCCTCTGCACCCCCTCAGTCTTCCTCCTTATCAGCTTTCAGTTCCCCTTTGTCTCTCTTTCCTTCTATTTCTCATTCTCTATCTGTCCTTCTTTCTCTCTCCCTCTCTTCTTCCCTTGCTCTCCTTCCCTCTCTTTCTCCTTCCCTTCTTCAGGAGAGGAGGAGGCTGCTGTAAGTCATGTAGTTGCTCCTGGAAGAGGCAGGGCCAGCCTTTGGAGTTCTTTCTTGGTGACCTTCCTGCTTCCCCACTCCCCGCTTCCCACATAGCTTTGGTAGAGGGAGAGACCCCTGCTCAGGGAGGGTGCAGCATGCTTCAACACATCCTGGCCACCCACCCCAAGTTCAGCGCTGGGGCATTATGCCCACATCTGCCTCTGCCAGCCCAGTTGAGGCCTCTAGCAGATGGGACCATCCCCATGTCCTGCCTGTGGTCCAGTAATGACTTCTCAGCTCTGAACCAGACACTTTAACCATCCAGAAACCTCTTTTCAGATTATTTCCCTACTGGTACCACCTGCTCGTGTGCTTAATATTTCTTTAAGTAGATACACTTCTTTCAACTCAATATTATATGTAACTTTATCCTGAATAATAATATCCAGAAATCTCTTGTTTGATGTGCCAGCTATATTTTTTCAGACTAAACATTTAAGATAATTTTATGACAATTAATTTAAAAAATGAGTTTTTCATGTTATCACTTAAGACCATCTTCTGTGCTTGAGTGGTCTGGGTACACTGGTCTGGGAATCAGTGGTTGGGGAACCACTAAATGGCTTTGTTTGGATGGTTTGCATCTGGTCAGGTTCTTCAGGTCTATTTGGAGTCACCCCAGGAGGCCACCACCTCTCCCTATCCCTGAAAATGCCTCCCAGTTCACAGCAATTCTCCTCTGAGGTCATGGCCCCTGCCCTTAGTGTCCCCAATTACCACTTAATCATGTGCTGCTCTAGCCAACTTGGACAATGTCTTAATGTTTGTTGAGTCATGCTTTCTGATGCTGTCACTTCCCTACTAGATTGCAAAGTTCTTGAGAGGAGGTGCTGTGCTTCTGTGTTGGCCCAAGTGCCTGATCGATTGAGCTAGCTGCCTGCCTGAATGTCCATTCATCTGTCCATCCATCCATCTATCCACCTGTCCATTGATCCATTCATCCATATCTATCTATCTATCTATCTATCTATCTATCTATCTATCTATCTATCTATCTATCTATCTATCTATCTATCCATCTATCTGTCATTCCTTCAGCTATTTATCATCTATCTTTCTCTTCTGTCTTCTGTCCCCTTTCCCATCCCCCCCTCTCTGTCTCTTTCCCTTCTTCCTATACTGTCTAAGGCCCTGAAAATATAGCAGGGAACAAAACAGACAATGCTCTGCCCTCACGTAGCTGACATACTAGCTTGGGGAGGTAGACAATACACAAATTAGCAAATAGAAGCAACCAGGAAACTGTGGGGATAAATGATGTACAAAGAATGAAGGGGATATGAAACAAACGGACTGAAGGGCTACTTGAAGCTGAATGACAACAGAGAGCCCCTCTGGGGAAGTGACATTTCTCAGAGCTCTGAAGAGCAAGTCCCAACCCCATGAAGATGCGGGAGCCTCTTGGACAGAGGAAATGGGCCAGGGCAGGGAGGACAGAAAGAGAATTCAAACAAAAGGATGAAAATTTATGTGGTTCCAACCTAGACAAGGGTACATTTTCATGATTTTCTTACTTCCTAAGGGCTATGGCCTATTTTCATGTTGGAAAGTCTAGCCCCTCACCTCTGAAAGCAACCGTGCCAAATTTCTTCTGGCAGGGAAGCAGTTTCCACATTCTTCCACGGCAGGGCTGCAGGGTCAAAGAGGAGCACACTATGAGGAAGCTACTGGTGACATGCTAATATTTCATTTTAATCTTGAGTGCCAGGTTACTTTCCAAATGAAGTGTCTCAGGCAAGGCTCTAACTTACATGAAATAAAAGTTTAATGCTAATTAAATATCAGCTGACGACTAGAGCCATATTTATTGATGGTTGGAAGGACACCACTGCGGTGGGTTGCCTGGGAATGTGTCTCTGCAAGAATCACCCCTTTTGATCATGGGAGCTCATAGCAATTCAGGCTTTCATGTCCCACTCATGGCAAAGCCAGGGCATGTAGGGCAGGAACCTGGAGAGGCCCCTTCAGCCTCCTCCAGCAGGTGGATAGACGAGGACCCTTGATGTGCACTTCATTCAGGAGGGCTGGGGTAGAGTTCAAACTGCTGCATCCCTTACAAGCCCCAGGAAGTGCCAATGATGCTGGCCAGGTACCCTGGGAGTGGCAAGGGTCTAGAATTGACCAAGGTGAGCAGGTATCGCCAATCTCACAGAGAGTGACAGCCCTGTGTGGAGCTTCCCATTTTCTTGGTTCCCACGCACACGGGACCTCAGCCCCCTCTCCTGCCACATCCATTCCCCTCTCTCCTTCCTCCTTGTTTTCCTTTCTTTCTCCCAGGCATTCCTGAATCCAGGCTCTGCTCCCTCCTATCTCACTTCGCTGCTTGCGCTCCGAGGCTAAGAATGAAAGATTGCTTCTGGTCCTTAGCCTCTGTTGGCAGAGTCTGACCTGCTGACACCGTTTGCCTTGTCTCTGGTTATCATGCCTACTCTTCGCCTAAACTTGGAGCAATTCCAGGACAGGGCATCTGTCCCACCTGTCTGCTCCTGTCCCTCCAGGATTCTCAGATTGTTCTCAGTGATGGGAAAAGGGTGCTCCTGACTCTCTGAAAGGAAGGGCTTACCCAGGGCAGAACTGGCTTCTGCAGCCATGCGTTGGTTCAGCTTGGTGGGTTGGGGCTTGAAACATGAAGTCATGTCCTTCCTGTCCACCTTCCAGCTACTCCTTTTGGAGTAACTTCTCTTGACTATGTCTCCCCTTTCCTCTGATCACCTGCCTCTCACAGGTAGAGCCTAGGGTCTCTAGGGACAAGAACAGTTCCATCAATGGATGAGGGCTCATCTGGAGGACTCATGCCCCAGCCCAGGGGACAACCAGGACTCCATGACAGCTGGTCGTGGCCCATGGGCTTGCAGGTCCAGGGTGGCCAGAGCTCCTGAATTTTCAAGGGAAGTGGGGAATCTGGATTTTCATTTTCTAAATTCTCATGTGCAATGTGGCCAATTTGCCCAAATGCATAAACTCTTGATGTATTTTCTTAAATCGCCATGTGGGCCAAATGGAACCAGAATGCTGGTAGGATACCTTTTGGTAGCCTCCGGTGTATACCACCTCTTGGGATGATTCCATGGATCCTGTAAGGGGGAAACCAGCAAGGTCCCAAGAAGGGGAGAAGGAGAGTCAAGCTGAATGGGCTGTGAGGACTCAGAAGCCATTCTGCAAGAAAATACCCCCCTGATATGGCTCTCGGGCCTCAGGAAAAACACATTCTTCTGTACCAGCTTGTCTGCATTCTACCTATAATTAGCATTTGTAATTTCTAAATGAACTGCCTAATCAAGTAAATTTAGCAGACTTATTGTGAAGTGTTACCAAATCCTCTCCCTCCAACTGTCCACGCAGACATCCACGTTTACCTTGCTTGCCTCTGCTGTTTGCAAGTGAAGCTGCTTCTGCGTGCTGTCTGGCAGCCACGCAGACGTCCCATTTATGTGATCTATAATGAGTTTATTAGTGTTTCACTGCCGTGTGGCTATTACATTTTATCAGTTTCAGCTTCAAGAGCACGAGGTTAAATTTTCAATAGAGTTTTCGTAAAGTTTAAGTGGGATTAAGATGGTTAAAAATGTGTCCAAATGCTGGAACCATGTATTTAGCTTGAAGACATTATTTCTTCCCACTAAAGGATTTGGGTCTCTGATTTAAAATTTCAACACTTTTCTGATTTTCAGAAGGGCAGCCCTGGACTGGTACTTTAGTTTTTGCAAACGATAAATGAATGCGTTAAATGTAGAGAATCAAACTGAAGCGGCACCACATTTCACCTGGCCCGCCTGCAGTTGTGCAGCCCTGACTGTGGCGACCACCGTCCACGGGTGTGATTTTGACTGACTTTTTTAACTTGAAAAATACACATTAAAATACGGGGCGGAAAAGTTCTCCTGAAAATCACAGAGCGACGAGTTATGGCATTATTTTCTCCCCATACCTGAAAGAGAAGCAGGGTCTCCCATGAAAACCTGTGCACATGTAATTGGATATCATTTATCTGGAAAACAATTCTGGATTTTTTTTTCAGTGGCTGCAATCGGAACAAAGTGATTCCACTTTTAGATTAAGGGGGGAGAAACAACCCAAAACAGTAATAAGCTGAGCTGCTAATATGGAAAGTTTATTATTCTTGGTGCATAAGCTAGCTGCAGGCTTAAGTAGGGAGCAGTTGGGTAATTGAGCTTGCTCCTGGATCCAATTTTTTAAAAAATGCATGTTGTATCCATGGTGGGGGCGTGACTACAGCTGAAGAAGTGCTGTTTGGTAGAGGTGGCACACCTGTGGCATTCCCTTGGTTTGGCACAGTTTGGGATGCAGAATGCTTTAAGTCCTCTTTTATACCACCCTACAGGAGACAGATGCTTCAAGCACTTCCCTATTTATCTGCGATTACCGGTTAAACTCGTTAAAAACAACAAATGCTGGTTCCCTGGATTAGCTGTTGGGAAGATTTCTGAGTTCTTGAGCAGTGGTGGCCATGTGGCTTTGATTAGTGGAGTGCTATACTTTTTAGGGGGAGACTTTTTCGAATTTAATTTATGACTCTGGTTGAATGGCGTCAATGCTGGGGTATTACGTATCTCCTCAAGTACTGTACCTGGGGTCAATAAAGGTTCATTTAGGGAAATTTGAGATATAACTCCAGGGTGTTTTTGTTCTTTGGGGAAGAAATGCACCATAAACATTTTGGGCTGGAGTCAACAGCTTTCCCCAACAGTGATTGCAAATTACTGTACTATGTATAGATTGCTGGTGGAACACTCTTTGAGGAAACCTGTATTTTATAGAATGTCACTTTTATGCACAATCCAGGCAAAAGGGAAAAAAAATAATTTAGGCAACAGACAGTATTCTCTTGAATGAGGCTTACGGAAGAAATATTTACAAAAGAACATGCTCTAAATACGGCTTTTTAAATTTAATCATTATTACATCAGTCATCAATATCAATACTTACTAGCAACCTGATAATGTAGCCAGCAGGTGAAACAGCTATTAAAAAGTGTAAAAAAATGATTAATCAGGTGGTTGTGTGTGTGTCTTAATGCTTTCCAATTATTTAATGATAAGTACATATTTTTGAAAGTGTTTGTTTTTAATAATCGACTGTAATATTAGTGTGCAAAAATGTAATTGCTTCTTAATTTCGTATCTTAGCTTCTTTGTGCCGGGTACAAAGGTAGTATATTTCTGTAGTTATTGTTTGCAGCACTCTGTGTAAAAAATCACGTTCATTTCAAGAAGCTGTTATGGTATTGATTCTGGTAAAGACTTCCATTAACTGACCAATCTAAATCTCATAAGTGATGTCAGGATAGTTATGCATTTGCTTGGTTCAAGTATTCAGCCATTATGTTAGAATGCAGGCAGTGTCTGAATATGGCTGTTAAATTATTTCTAAATACCGAACCAGCACAGCTTAACAGTTCTGCAGTTTGAGACTGACACAAAAATGACAATCTGCCACCTCTTTGTTTTTTAAATATTAACGTTGTATTGGGATAGTATTTTTGGAGTAAAAACCTGTGGCACGAGAGGATAAGTGACATAAACAAAGGCAGCTGGGCTTCATGAAATAATGGAACAATAAGGCCCTTGCAGCCGCGCTCATCACTCCAGTATGTTAATTAGCATTCTGTTGTGGCCGCAACACTGAAAACATGTAATCTGTATTGGTGTACAGTACAGCTGTGAACACACATTCTTTTTTGTGAGTCCCTGGAGTTAGCCTTGCCATTGGCATATGCGTTTGGGCCAAAAGTCAAGCCATCACCACTAAAATAGCACACTATCGCTGCAAAATGTCATTTGTCTTTTCGTACTTTTTCCTCCCCTCTATGCCACATGCTATCCAGTGATGTCATCTAGCATAACTGCATCTGCCTCCCTGCTCTGTTTTTGCTGGGGGGTTGGGGGTGGGGGATGGATCTGGAAGGTCTGGGATGCCAATGAGCAGAAGGATTTAAAAGGCAAGTGGCCCAAAAAGGGTCAATTAAAAAAAAAAATCAATTCTTTCACTTTGCATTATTTGTCAAAATATATATGTATTTTTTAATGCATAAGTGCAAGGGAATTAGAATCTACTTCCTGTTTTCCTGGGGGTGGGGAGAGCTAATTCATAGCATCGAGGCTTGGAGAAAATGAGACCTGAGGAAAAAGAATGTTGGTAAACTTTACCCTGATTCACCATTGATGTTCAGAACATGGTTTCCAGGGCTTCGTGCCTGTGATACCTATTTGGGGTAGGACTTGTTTGTTCTTCCCATTTCAGAGCTGAAGAAACTGAGGCTGAAGCATGGTCCACAGCTGGGCTCCTAACTGTGGGACCTTTTGGACTTCTGTCTGCACACAGACTTCTGTGGGAAGAGAGGAGAAACAACTGGGCATTTCGAGGGGAGTGGGGTTAGCACCCAGGAGCAGATGCAGCTGATGGGCCAGTGACTCCGGCTGCCAGAGGCAGGGTGCAGAGGGTCCCCTCTTGTGTGACCCCGATGCCCATGTGCAGCTGCCTAGGAGCTAACCCTGGGACTACCACTCTCCTGGTACTGCCTGGGGGCACGGCCCAGGGTTTTTTTTTTCTGAGAACGGCTTTGGAGACAGGGGAACACATGTCTGGAGAAGCCGGTTCCGGAAAGGAGCAGTCTTGTTGTCATAGGAGCCCGATTAAGTGGCCAAAACCCAGCTTGGATTTTTACCTGATGGAGTTTGGCTGGAAAAGCAAGACTAGCTCCATTTTGATTTCTGTGTTCTCAAAGTTATCCAGCTTTCTGTGTGTACGTGTTTGTGTGTGCACCCTCCCAGCACAGAACACTCTCTCATGCAGACACACACACAATACACATGCACTCACATACACACACTCAAATACACACACATACACCAGTCATACTCACATGTGCACTCTTCCTCACACACTGCATATCCCTTGGCAACATAATTTTTGCATCAAAATATACATTTTCTAGCACTTTATTATAAATTCTGATAAGCTAACATCCAACTGCCAAAACTTTTCCTACGTTTTAATTTAGTTCTCCCCCTCCCTCCCAACCTGATCTGGCTATACCAAATAAGAGTTAAACAAAGCCAAACAAACAAAGAAACCCTGTGCTTAAGTAACTTTGAGACTCTTTCAGCCAAACTCCTTGTTTCCTCGGTTGTCCACGCCTGAAAGATAAGAATGGATACTTAGCTCCGAATTTTTCTTTCACTTTCCCTCACAACTGATTGAAAAATTACCCCCACCAAACAAAGAAAACACAGCACCTAGGTCACCATGCTAACCTGTTTTGGTTCTGCTTTTCGACTGCGGAAGAATCAAACTCTTTAGCAATTTGGAGACATGAGCGAATGTCCACTGGGGAGCAGGCTAGGTTAAAGGTGAATAGCACTTGCTTTTCTTGTCGTTTTGAAAACAAAACAAAACAACAACAAAACCTCCAAGAGAACAGGACTCTTTCCCCAGATACATGCTGTATCCTGAATCCTGAATTCCCTGGCCCTACCCCCTGGCCTTCTGGGGGGCTCCGCTTGCACCACCTTTCTTCACACTTGCCTCCTGCGAGGTAAAGCAGCGCTATTATGGGGGAGAGTTTAGGTCTGTTTCCCGTTTCCTAGAACCTGCTCCCCCCCAGCCCCCCTCGTGGTTAATGGCTCTTTAAATATTGAAATGCCCGGAAAAACAAAACAAAACAAAATAAAACGCAGCCTGTCAAAGAGATAAGAACAACAACAACAAAAATGTTGGTATCTTTTAGAATTTGTCTTCCTAGTGGTAAAAGTATATAATTAATAGGAGAATTTTCCTCCAGATGTGGCTATACTATAATAGAGCCTTATAAATGCTACAGAAAGAAAAATTGCTTGGAACGAAGGCGTCCTCAAAGAGAGCACACCTGGGCCTGACAAAGATTGCTTTTAGGGACTGCTGTGCTATCACATCGCAGAGAAAGACCATGTCTCTGGGAGCAGCTGGAGAGAAAGCCCCAGCAAATCTGCATGCAAATAGCAGCACATTGTTAACTTAATCAGATGCCGAGGAAAAGATGTGCCAGAACCAAGAGGACGGTTCTTCTCACAGGGAGGGAGTGTGGCCGAGGGGCAGTGGGCTGTGCTCTGGCGAGGGTGGGCAGGGGACAAGGTGTGGCCCAGCCACCCGCCCGCCTGCAGGAAAATTTACCACCCAATGCCCAGTTTGCTCTTTGAGAAGAGAGGCACGGTGGAATTTATTTCAGAGGGATGGAAGCTTTATTTTTTTTTATGGTGATATAGGTATAGGCATTATTTCGCCTGACTCCATAACTCCAATTAAATAATATTTCTGCTTAAATGTCCGGGTGTATGAAGATAAGAAATATTGGCCTGGAGTATATAAAGAAAGAGTTTTTTTTTTTTTCATTAAAAAAAAGAGAGAAAGTAGCTGTCTGTAGATTGAAGTGCTGGGTATAAATTGTGCCTTAAGAAGAAGTGGAAGGCACCTGTTATTTATATTTTATATTAATATTAATAGAAATGTATATTTTAAATCTCCTCCATCTTTTAGTCTAGCACTATAAAAAATAAAAAGTAATACTATTTAATCACCCACAGCTTAATAGTGCCTTAGTTGTTTACTGCCATTGCACTAATTGCTCTGTACTAATGTGTTTTTCTGTGATATCCAGTAGTGCTAAGAGAACAGAGATCCATAACCAATTAAATATAGTGTTTTTTATGTTAAAAATATTTCTGGTGAGGCTAGAAAAGGAACAGAAGCCGCCCTTAAGAAAGACGCGTTGGCACCGCCGCGGAGCCTGGCAGAAGGTACCCGCATCCCCTTTTTTGCGCAAAGACAAAGGGGGTAAATTTTTTGGCAAGAAAACAAACCCAAGGAAAACACAACAGAGTATCTCCTTTTTAAAAAAAAAAAATTTCCCTCGTGCAACTACTTGGGTTGTTTGCGTCCTCTCTCTTCCAGGGAGGGAGAGTTTGGTTTGAAAAGGGAAAGGGGGACCGGCCAGGGCGCCGCGAGTCCCGCGAGCCCCTGGGCCGGAGGCGGCAGGAAGCCGAGGCTGGCGGCGCGCGGGTTGGAGCGCCCGCCGCTCCGGCGGCCCCTGGCGGAGGGGAATTGACAAGCGTCGTTGGGGGTTCCAAGAGGCGCAAAGCATTCGAGCCAGGGCCGCGCGGGCCGGCTGGTGGAGGGAGGAAGGTGGGGGCCACGGACTATGATTGCATCAATAATCATCGCCAACAGCGGCGGGAGTAACAAAGGGATGCCTAACGGAGACGCCGCCCGGGCCTGGGGTGCTTGATGGCGGAATCAATATTCATTTACCCCAGGCCAGCCACGGAGCCGCCCGCCGCCTGCGTTCGTTGGCCGGGCGCCGGGTGGTGCGCGGCGGCTCTGCAGAGCGCGGCCCCCTCCTCCCGCCGTCGCTCTCTCCCCACTCCTCCGCCGCCAGCCCGGGCCCCCCCGCGCCCCGCCCCACCTGACGGAGGGGAGTTAATGAGATCAATTAGAGACGCCCGCACCGCTCCGGAGACAGCTGCGGGCGCAGAGTAATCGCTGGCTGGCTGTGCGCGCGGGCGGTACCCGGAGCTCGCCCGGGTCCCCGGGCCGGACCCCAACCCCCGCCCCTTGTACAGACACTGGGCGTCCGGGGCGCCCCAGCTGCACACGGCCTGAGCCCTCCTTGCATTCCCTGCTGGGATGCTCAGCCCTTAGCAGGGCAAGGCGGACGCGCTGCCAGCCCGAACCCGGCCGGGCGGAGGAGGGTCCTTGGACCTACGCGTGTGCATGGATGTGCGTATATATGGCCGTGAGTGTGGACGCACGGGTGTGTGGGTGAGCTTGAATGTAGGTGTGTGTGTGTATGAGCGTGTGGACATGAGTGGTTGTACACGTGAATGTGTGCATGTGAGTGTGCATGAGTGTGTGTGAACGTGATGTTTGCATCATGTGTTAGTGTGTCTTTATTTGAGGGCCTGTGGTCTGTGTGGGTGCATGCACGTGCATGCATGTATGTGCATGAACACGTGTGTGTTTATATGGATACAAGTACATGTGAGTGTGACTATGAGTGTGCATGCGTGTGAGGCTTGTAGGTATAATCTGCATGTGTGTACTGAGTTATATGTGTACATGAGTGTAAGTAAGTATGTGTGTGTCACCATGTGACTATGTATGTCTCGCCTTCCACTGTCCGTGGTGCAGGGTTTCCTTGCAGGCCCACTGTCTCTGACAACATGCTGGGGACCATGTCTCCTGGTATCCCCATAGCATCTCCCTCCCCACCCCCACATGCCCTTCATTTAATGATGCTGTAGTGGCTTTTCACCTGTGTGTGTCTTGGATGACCTCTTCCCCTCTCGCATTACTATGCATCAGATAATGAGGCTGGGAACAGCCTGGAGGTCCTTCTAGTCTCCAGGGAAGTTCAGCCCAGTTGAACTTAGTACCTACTATTGAGTGTCTACTGGATGCTCAGTGGTGGATGTTTAAGTTGTTTCCAGCCCTCAGAGAAGGACTAGCCCAGACAAATAATCGCTTTAGAAAACAGAATGGGTGAGGGCCAAGAGTAGGGAAGGGGGCTTTTGCATGTGTTCCTCTTCCTCTCTGGCTAGCTTCCCACCCGTCAACTCTACCCATCCACGTCCCCTTGCAGGCACACCCACAGTGCTCTGTTTCCTTTTCCTCCAAGCCCTTGCCAGTGGAAATGACAATATTTGCTTGCTCACTCACAATCTCCCTCCCCGATTAAAGTATAGGTTCTATAAGGACAGGTCCTTGCTGTCGTGTTCATGACTATTTCCCAGCACCTGGCAAAGGGCTCGGGGTGGGTGCTGGGGGAGCAGAGCTACAGGTGTTCGGGGGGCACAGTGGGATGCAACAATGAGCTCAAGGTGGCAGTGGGGCTTGTAGTCCATTGCAGGGGAGGCCAGTGCCTTTGGAACAGCCGTGCCAGGGCCAGGGCTGTGACCATCCTGAGATGGGGGCTTTGCAAGGGGATGGAAGTTCCCTGGAGACTGTCACCAAGAGACCCTGATCTGACACTGAGTTGAGATGTAAAGAAGGGAGTGTTCCAGGTGCAGGTGGGGCAACAACAGCCTGGGAGTGGGGGGAGCCACTGGAAACATACTTTCCAGCTGGAATGGAGGCTCCAGAGAGCAGGGAAAGGTGCAGTTTCCTGGGGTAAAGCCGGCCTCTCTCTCCCACACCATCACTGTCCTGGGCTCTACTTATCAAGCTATTTGTGCAGGTTCTTTTGTGCTCAGTGGACTTTCCTTGGAAGGCCAGGTAAATAGATCCCTGGAGTCTAATTTCAACCTGTCTCTAACCTTGATGTGCCCTTGAACAAGTGATCTGACCTTCCTGGGGCTTGGTTTCCTCACTGTTGAGCTGGTCCGAGAGTGCCTGCCCTGTCCACCGTTCCACCTGTTTGCTGCCATGGAATTTGAACTTGGTGTAGCCTTCTTATAAAGTGCCAGCAATGCTTCCCAACTTCGTCATTGTCCTCGCCTCGACACCCTTGCCATGTCCTGGGCTTCCTGATACTGAACCCCCATGATTTAGCTCTGTCTGATGGATGTGCAGATGCTGTGAAATCCCCTTCAAACCGGGCTTCCTTTCCCCTGAGGTCTTTCCCTGCTGCCTCCTCTTTCCACCTCCTACGTGGCCCCTGCCCTCAGTGAGGTCCCTTCTGCCCTCAGTGAGCTGTGAATTGAGCGTGGGTTAGGAGAGGGGGCCGCCGTGAGGCTCCCACCCTGACGAAATTTCCTGTGGGAAGGGCATGATGAAAGCTCTGTTGTCTTAAAAGCTTCTCCACTTGGGGCCTCCCAGAGGCAGCGTTCCTGTCCTGCAGCTGGGCATTTCCCCTCCCTGACGTCCTGAGGGTCTGCTGGGCACGAAACTGTGTGTGGAATACTGCGGGGCACGGACGGGGTCGTTGGCTCGTCTCTCCCAAATGCCCTTGGCAGGTCTCTGGACCTCCTTGAGTCCTGGGGATGGGGTGAGGATGGGGCGCAGTCCCTCCAGCCCCCCTCCAAATCCCTGGGTTGCAGAGATCAGTTGGAAATTCTGCCTGTGCAGTTACTTTGAAAACCACCTATAAATATGGCTTGAGGTATTAAGATTATTGCTGTTATTTTTATTTCTCATATGCGGGCTATTTGGAACTGTGTGTCCTCCTAATGAATGCTTACCCAACAATATCATGGAAAACAGGACTAGGTGAGCCCTTTTCCCCTTGGTCTGTGAGGGTCTGGCCAGCTTTGGCTACCCTACTGGACCTGGCCTGTGCTGAGAGCCCCAGGCGGGGACCCGAAGGGCATGCCGGCCTGAGCTGGGTGCCCGTGGCCTTCTTACAGTGGTGGGAGCCTCGACTCTCTGCAGGGACATGGGGCCCCCAAGTCTGGCCACATGGATTCCCAGCTGATGTCTTCTCTGCGGAGCCCTCTCCAGCCTGAGCAGGCCATGGGAGGCTAAATGCTTTCTGTAGAGCCAATTGTCGTTGGAATGGGGCCGGGCTCCTGAGACCTGGATGGGTGAAAGGCTGAGGGGTTTATGGGTAGGGTGGTGGGGCGGTGGGGCTGGAGGGGAGCTGAGGAGAAGGGCTGCTGGGTGGGCGCAGTGGGTGGGAGGACCTCCAGGTGCCTGTGAAGGGATGAGATGGCTGGGCTGGGTGCGCTGGTCCCTGTGGCCTCCCTGGGCATGGCACGTGGGATGGGCAGTGCAGGGCAGTGTGCCCGCCCTGTCTGCTGTACGCCGTTGTGGAATTTGAACTCGATGGAGGCTTCTTGAAAAATCCTCTTGTAGGCACACACTGGTGGAGGTGCCCCAGGTACTCAGAGTGGCTGTCTCAGGGCCAAGCCGGGGCCAGCGGCTACCTGCCCTTCCTGCCCTACCTGTTTCTGCTTCCACAGTGGCCCTGTGAGGGAGGCACTGTGAATGTGGCCCTGGAGGTGGAAGGCTCAGACCCAGAAGGGGAGCTGGCCAGGGGTGGAGCCGGCCCATGGTCCCGGGGGATCCCATTGCTCTTTGGATCTTTGAGCAGGGGGTGATGCTGAAGACCTCAAAAGAAGAAATGGGCGTGAAATGTAGCCTCAGGTACGAAGTCTTCCTTGGAAGGGGTCTTTTTCTAAAATCAGAATTTTTTTTTTTGCCAGCAGTCAGCCTTTTGTCCAGTCTTTATGGGGCCCAATTAGACAATTGCTCCCCTAATTAGCCTGCCTTCAGCATTACTTGTTGCCTGCACAGATATCTGTCTGTGGGGCTAAACCCTGGCAGGAATCCCTTGAAAATGGGTGCCTGGGCATAGGTGTAGGAAAGGAACCTGCCCTGAAAGTGTGGTGTGGACTGTCTTGGTCTCTCTGCCGGCTCCTCTGGCTCTCAGGAATGCCGGGGCGAGGCCCAGGGATGTGGCAGGGCCACATGAGTCTGAGTTATGAGTGGCCAAAAGGAGGTGAGATGTTGAAGAGTGATAAATATTAATTTTTCAGTGCCCTATATTTTAAAAGTGACTCAACTGATGTGGTTCAAACTGCAAGAGAACTCAGCTGTGGCTGCAGACGTGAGAGCTTTCAGACCACAAGGAATCTTTTGGGGCATCAGGTGTTTAGCCTGAAAGCACTGGAAGGAAGAGCCACAGTCCCTGCCTCCTTTGGAGGGTGACTTCATGGGGGACGGGGGGTACAGGTCATTTTTTGGAAAGCCCACAGTGGGCTGCTTCTCAACAGAGACCTGGTCTCTGTCTACCCAGGCCCCAAACCTGTGTTTTTAAACAATGAGCCCTCAAAGACAGCTCATTTCTTTTGATTTAGATCAGTGTTTCTATGTGTCAGAGTTTGTATGAGACAGCAAGGTCCTTGCTTAAATTCTGGGCAGGGAGAGAGGTAGTTGTGGGGCCCAGATAACATATACAAATCCACGAGCAAGGTAATTCAGATTGTGGCAGGTAACCTGTGGGTTAAGAGAGTGCTAAGTGCCTTATTCAGAGGGGCATTCTTGGGAGGCCTCCCGGAGGAGGTGATGTTTATTTAATACTTGCATAATAACATAGAGCCTGGCTTCCAGATGGAAGGGACCCTGCATGCGGACAGGTCCCAAAATGGGGGCAGCATTGGCATGCTGGAAGAGCAGAGGTCGCAGTGGAGGGTAGCTCAGGTCACAGGGCATTGCAAGCTGAAGCAGGGTTTCTTTCAGGGGCTTTGGGAAGTTTTGAAGGACCTGCGCCACGGAATGACAAGACCCGATTTATACGTTTCTCTGTGCTGCGGGGGTGATGTGGGAGTGGGTGAGAAAGGAAAGTGTCAGAGGACCAGGAGAGGAAAAGTATTCCAGATCTGCTTTGAAGAGCTCAGGGACAGATATAGGACGTTTTATTTCATCTCCTGGCCCTTTGCCCCATCCAAATGTCTTCAATGTATCCAAGCATTGCTAAATAAATTCCCATGAAGTTTACTACAGGGGAAATCAGCAAATATTTCTTATTTAAATTCTTTTGTTGGAAAAGGGCAAGCTGAGAGAGAAGAATGGTTTTCATTCCCTGGTTTAAATCTCATCAAAATGGCCATGTGAGACGTTTAGAGTAAAACGGACTTTCTTTTGTTCCCATTTTGGCTGATGTGTTTACTAACTTGCCACTGTTTGCTACCCGCGGGCCCCTGTGCCTGCAAAGACAGCTCTGTGCACATGCCCCAACTCCCGTGTTAGGGCTACTGACAGTTATTAAAAGAAAGTTGTCCAATTTGAACTGGGCATCAACATGCCAGTTTAGTGTTCTGGACACCATGGAATTCCTTTTCCAAAGCTTTTCCTTCATGACTTGGCAAGGTTTCTGCAACTGCAGTGGCAGGGAGCTGGCCGTTCTTTTCCTCCTAGACATTTGGGTGTAAAATTCTCAAAACAATAATAGATCGATACATTTAAATTAGAACTTTCAAAAATTCAATAATGGTATTTACAAATTAATAAAGCACTGTAAAGAAAATATCTGCACTTCTTTATTTAGGTATACAGTTAATTTTTTCATTGATTAAGCATTCTTCTGGTGGATGGGATGTGGGCAGGGAATTTTTTTTTTTTAAAGAAGGAAGTTCCGTGTGAAAGCTAGAAATATCAGTGGGTTTCTGGTTCCTCACAAAGTTCTTAATGCATCCCACGGACGGAGGTCGGTCCTGGAGGAAGGAAGCAGAGCTTGATCTGCAGAAACCGCAGCAGAGCTGGGAACCCACTGGATCACAGGCAATCTGTTTGGTTTTGATAGGGACCAGAATAGTAAAAGTCCCCATGGTGGCTCTGACTTCAGAAGCAAAGGGCCACCATGTTAAGGAAATTTGGTAGAGGAAATCTTCATTTATCAAATATAAATCACAGTGAACTCTTCTTTGTTCCAAAGAATTCCCCATGGAAATTCTTAAAATTAGCCAGCTTACTCTTGTATATCTGAAATGGAGTGCATTTTTTTCTGGAAGCAATGAAAGCAACTCAACTTTTCGGGACTACAACCACTACATGATGTGAGGTAGACTTATAATTTTCTTATGCCTGGGCTGCCCAGTTTGGGCAGTGAACACCATGGAGAAATGCAGTTGTGGCCTCATTTGGGGGATGCTGCAGTGGCAGGCTGCACCCCAGCACAGGGCTCAGTACTCATTTGCTCATTCCTTTTCTCCTTCAGAGATGGACCACATGCCATGCTGATGCTCGGGCATAGCGGTGAACAGGAGGCTCAGTCTTGGGACACCATCGTAGTGAACTGGCCCAGGCTGGAGGCTCAGAGCTTTTTATATCCAATGATTTCGTGGGCCTGGCCCTGCCCTGGGCGCCCACCGTGGCAGCCTTCAGGCATGGATGTGGGTCCTGACCCAAGGAAGCCCCTGTGTAATGTGAGGGTCCATGGAGATTGGGGGTGGGGGAGGAAGAATGCTTCGGATAGGGGCAGGAGGACTGAGATGGTTTTTAGAAAAGGTTTGTGCTCCCCAGATGGAGAAGAAGGAAGGGGCTTGCGAGGTGCAGGAACAGCCCGTGATGGGAAGAGCGTTGGCTGAGTTCGGCTGGAGCCCAGAACGCAAGGGAGGTGACGATGTCCTTGGGGTTGGAGTGGGTGGTGGTGATTAAAGGGGGGCAGGGTCTACATTCCTGGGGCATCACCTGTTGGGGTGCCCTGGTAGGCCTTTCCCTGTGAGCTGGTATTCTTCCTTCTGTAATTCTTGGGTACGCTCTGCTGTTTGCCACTATCAGTCCTTCCCACTCCAAGACCAACTGTTTCCCTGTTCCTAAAGTTGTAGTGGCTCCTTGTTGCCTGCAAAATCAAGTTCTTACTTCCAAACTGGGCATTCAAGGCCTTCTCTGTACCTGTCCCCACTAGGCATCCTCAGCCTTGTTGCAAACCCCTGTCCAATGAGCTGTCTTCTTCCCGGTGTGAGCATGTACACTGTCTCCACCTCCACACCTTCACTTACGTGGCCCTGTCTCCCTGGTATTCTCCTCACTTCTCCCCAATTTTTCAAACTTGAGTTTTCACACTCAGAGGCAATCGCACCTCTGTCCTGGACCTCCTCTGTCTTCTGAGCTCAGCAAGTAAGTACTGCCTTTGGAGATACCTTTATGATGTTTGAACCTGGGCACGGGTGGAACCATGGGTGCTGCAGCACATTATGTTCTCAGTAGGGTCTCCTTGCTGATGCCTGACTAAATGGCACCCACCAGGTGTTTCTACATAGTACACAGTGGGAAGACAGAGGCGGGCCAAGATAGAAGGTGGGATTGCATCTGGGTGTGAAAACTCGAGTTTGAAAAGTTGGGGGAGAAATGGTTTTTCAGAGATGATGAATGTGGCTGAGCAAGTTAGTATCTGTAAGTGTCCAGAGCAGTACCTGGCTTACAGGCAAGGTGATAGGCATTCGGTGTTTGCTATTAGTCTCTTTGGAACAGTTTTTGGTGGAAGAAACTTGGAAATTAGTCCTGCATCTCACTAATAACTTGTAGTGAAATAGCAGCAGAGCTTGTCTGCAGACTCAGTGGCATATACGACAGGGGGATGCTTTCGAGGCTTACCCAAAATCAAACCCTTTTAACCATTTTTAAGATACCATGTTGGCATCAGTGTATTAAGGTGCTGGAGGACCAATATGCAAACAGTAGTCAGTCTGTGTGATAGAAGTGTCAGTGGAGATGTGCAGGAAAAGGAGGGCGGCCAAAGGGCAGCCTCATTTTTATATTGCCTACCCATCAACCGAGGACAAGCATGTCCCCCCTCGTGGGCTCCCCCGCTCTGTTTGAACTTGGGCTGCCTGGACCAGTGGAGGTCAGGGCTCCTGAAGCCCCTGGCAGGTGTAGGCTGAGTCCAGCAACTCCATCTAGCGAGGTGGAAACAGAAGTGTGCTTGAGAGATGCTCAGCCTGCCCTCCCCAAGGCCGAAGGCCACGGGGGACCCACCACCTTTTCCCCAAACTATTTACTCCCACTTATTCTTTGAGCAGAGCCACCCCAACGTGGAGGCTGCAAGGCTGTTTTACACCCACACTGATACAAGCCATGGCTCTTGATGTTGTAGATACAAACGTGCAACAGAAAGGGAGAAAAAGACCTTTGCTGCTGCTGTTGCTTCATCCCTGTCCCAGAGCAGCAGCAGCACCAGCGGCTGGTGGGGTGTGCTGTCTTTGCTCCTGAGGGGCGTGAGGTTGCAGACCTGTCCATCTCACGCTGCCCATCCGACTGCCCGGGGGAGCAGAGCAGAACCCTAACCCCCCGCCCCACCCCGGCCCCAGCCTGGAAAAGGGGCTAGCGCCTGGCTCAGGTGGCTTCTGGGAACATGACCCTGCCCCGGGTGGGGTAATGTGGGCCATAGAGGGAACCGCATGAGGAAGCCAAGTACTCACTGGGCATGGGGGCAAGGGGTGGGCAGTAAGCTGGCCTCTCCTGGGTCCCCTTTCCTCGTCTCATGTCTTCCCCTGTGGCTCTCAGACTTTCAGGCCCATGAGGCCGTGAGAGTTGCTGGTTTGGCCGGGGAGAAACAGGAGGCAAGGAAGTGAGGACAGGAATGCTTCCATCCGATTTCACTGGGGAGTGACTCAAGAGTGTGCTCCCGAGCGAACGGTGGTTGCTTCTCTTGTTAAACCTGAGTTCTAATAGAGCAGAGCACCTGACCCAGAGACCTCGGTCACAGAACACGGGGGGTGGGACTTCCTGTAGGAGACAGGTGTGAGAAGTGCCTTCCACCTTTGCCTCCATCAGAGTCATTTCGATCTCTCGAAAATGACGGATACCCCAGTGGATTGAGACAGATGTCTCCAGGGACACCCACCGGGAGCCTGGATGGGGGTTTCTGGCCCTTGGGCCGTCGTGGTCAGCCTTGCGATGCTTGCTGCCGGGGCCTGCACAGCCTGTGCTGCAGCGTCTGGGGTCTGGTCAGCGGCCTCCAGCCCAGGTCCTCCCCCTGCACCCCCATGCCATGAGAGTGGAATCCAGCTGCTGCCCCCTGCCCGCTCCACCCGTATCACCTCCTCACCCCACCACGTGGTAGGGCGGCTTCAGCTGCTTCATTCCAGAGAGCCCTCCAGGGTGACCTGGCTTAGCAGGTCTGGACAGTGAAGATTTCCTTCTAGGGCAAGGCATTGGTATCGAGAAATCAGTTCTTTAGGAACACATGCTGGTTGTGTGTTTCAGGATTTGGGGGAGTGGAAACTAGCTATTGACTTTTTTCCCGGTTAGTCCATAGTAGCCAATGGGAAGACAGAAAGTGGGACACTCATTTAGGACACTCAAGGTTTCCCCACATCACACATTGAAAAGTCCTGTGACCGGCCTTCAAGAATTCATCCAGACACCTGGAGACTGGACATTCTAGGTGGAGGGAGTGACCTGCGGGGGGGGGGGGGTCCAGTTCCTGGGTGTCCACTTCCCTTTGGATGGGTGGGCATGGCCCCTCAGGGGGTCCAGAAGCTCGGGGGAGCGGTCCTGGGGAAAGGAGGGATTTCCACACCGGACTCTCTTGATGGAGTCTCCTCCTCCATTGAGCCCAGGACACATGAATGAGTCTGAGCCCCCACCCCAGGCGTGGGAACCCCGGCTGGCTCTTCTACTCAGAGGGGTTTTTCAGATAGTCCCCACGTGGCTGCTGTGGCTCCCGGGCATGGACTCTTTTGTGGGGGGTGGTTTCTGGGAGGGTGGATACCTGCTCGGAGGATGCGGGAATCCTGAGGCGGGGCTCACCCCTCTTCTCGTCTGGGTACGAGATCATTGTAAAGAAAGTCCCTCCGCGCCAAGAGGCGCATTTCCACCTGGTGATTTATTCTGTCCTGCCCACATTCCCCAACTCAGGTATCTCGCACCTGTCCAGCACAGACCAGAACGGTGACATTTCCCAGGCCGCTTTCTGCTTTTTCTTCACCGGGGAGTTTCCAGCCTGAGCTAAGCCAGGCCCAGGACAGGGACCATGGAAGGCACTGGCTCTGCTGACTCGTCCTCTGGGTGAAGCAGGGGTAGCACCCCAGCTCCTAAATCCTGGTGGGTCCCCTCCTACCACCTCCCATCTCTGACCTGCCCCACTGTCGTTCCACTGAACCAGCAGAGAGTGGAGTGTGTCCCTCTGGTCCTCTGTCTTTCAGCAGGACCGCTTGGCTGCTGAGTGCGCTGTGGTGACATTTTCCAAGTTGAGTTGTAAAGGTCTCTTTTGAAAAAGATGTTTCCCACAGAATTAGAGAGAAAGCAAGGCTTGCCAGGCCCCGTGGCAGGCGGCTCCATTACGTTTTTCCCTAAGATTTCTCAAGTGGCTGCTGGGATCCCGGCTCCTTCCTTGCCGGAGATGGCTCAGCAGACTTGCTCAGGCACCCGGGGACCTCCATAGGAGGGCCTCACCCTGGCCCTGCCTGGCAGGGGGACGTTTACTCGTAACTAACCCTTCGCTGTCAGCTGAATCCACTTTGCCAGGGGTTAGCCCAGCGAGGGCTAAGATCTTGTCGAGCAGAATGAAGAGAGACTCCTGCTGATTTGCTTTTTTCTTTACTTTTATCGTTAGCTCAGCTGTCCTTAGTACAAGCATATAAAATAAAAATGCTAGGGACTTCTCTCCTTTTAAATCAGCTCTCAAACGTGAAAAGGTCTGGAAGAGAAGAAAGAAGTGAATTGGAGTAAAAGTGACTGTGTTAAATGAAATTCTTGAAAGGTCAGGCCGAGCTGGGCGTCTGCTGGCAGCGGAGGGGTCTCTGTGTTGGAGAGCGGAACTTTGGGGTTTAACTCTCAGCGGGGGAAGGTGAGGAGCTCCTGGGGTCTTGGTGCACTGAGCCACAGGCGCTCCTGCCCCTGCCCTGGAGCCCTTTGGGTGTTCCCGCTGCACCAGCCGCACCCACGGAAAGTATCCCGTTGTCTTATCTGAGGTCTGAGGAGCTCTTACGCTTCCAAACCCACTGGGCCCCCAGTGTCTTTTATGGTCCTTTGAAGGCCCGAACTTAAAGCAGGAGACCCCAGTAGGCAGGAAAGCAGGGAGCAAACTGTGCTGGGCGCTTTGTCCTCCTGGGGAGATTCTAATCAGGGTGCAGGAGACAGAACAGCTCTCTTCCCTCCCCCCCGCCCTCCCCAATGCCATGCCTATGCTCAGCTCCCCTTAGCACCCTTGGGGGCTCTCCAGCCCAGCCCAGGCCTCCTGCGAGCATCCATCCCTTTGTCAGAATGAATGGAAATTGCCCTCGGGTGCTTTTCCCTCCCTCCACCTGTAGGCTTGATGAGTTTTTTTCAACAGAACACTTTCTAAGCCTGGGGCCTGTGTGTCCTGGAACCGGAACCCTTCAGGTTTCTTTCTTCATGGGGGAGCAAGCTCTGCATCCAGGAGCACATGCCTGAGCCTGGGCCCCCTCACTCCCACTGACCTGCGCCCAAAGCAGAGTCCCCAGCTATTGCCCCGAACATCCATGGGTGGGTGGTTATGAGCTAGCCTGGAATCTCTCCTTTGTCTTCCCCACCAGGTCTTTGCCATTTTGTCCCCAGTGAATTTCAAAACCCGTGGCCACCGGGCTGTCTCACCCTTCCCTGATGCCGGGCACAGAGGAGGGTTCCTCTCCCCGGACGTGCCTTCCAGGAGGCACTTGACCTGGAGACACTTGAGTCCAGGCTGCACCTTGCTTGCGATGCTTATTTATAAAGAATGAGAGAGCCCAGGACAGGCCAGTCAGTGATTTGCACAAAAGTGAGGGAAAGAGTAGGAGGAGAAGGAACACAAAGGAGAAAGAAACACATTTTCTAGTTCACTTAGAAACAGAATCTCCTGCCAGACTTTCCCTTGTTCTGACTTTGCCTCCTCCACCGCGTATTAGAATGTAATCGTCTCTCAAATTGCTGGCGTGGTAACCTTAAACCTGGTAATTGTGCCCCAGGACAAATCACTATTAATTTAGCTGGTGCGGCATAGCTTATAAACCCTATGTTCTCCCTCTAGCCTTTACTTTAGTTAAGGATTTCCCAAAAAGAGCGCATGTCAGGAAATCAGGAGAGACAGGCACATGTGTGCCAATCCAGTCGGCAGTTCTCGGCCATCCAGAGGCTTGGAGGGGAGTCCACTCAGCCTTGGCCTTTGCAGGGGACGGAGGCCACACCTCCCCAAAGGACCAGGTGGGCCTCGGCCACCATACCCTTGGGCATTGCAGCCTTCCCTTGGGAAGCCCCAGTGCCCTGAGGAGTGTCATCCAGAATTTGCAGGGAAACCCCAAGGAAACCACAAAGCCACAGGGGTGGGGGAGGGTGGGGGCAGAAAGATTCTGCGGTTGAATCCAAAATACAAAGGGAGGGTAGAAGCAGCTGCCACAGGAATTTCATTAAGTAGACCACAAAATTTTGCCTGAAGAACTTCACACACATTTGGAGGCTGTGCCAAGCCTCTTCTTTGGGGTAGCCGAGAAGGATTGAGAGGGCTGAGATGTAAAATTCAAGTCCGAAACCACTGCTTGCCAGTGATACCCCATGATTATCTGGTTACACTGTGCAGCCGACTCCCAAACTCCGGCGCTTCCCAAGACAGCCTGGCACGTGGCATCCTCCCAGCCAACCCTTTGGCTTTCTGTGTGATTTCTCATTTTTCCAGGGTGTCTCTGTTCTCACAAGCACATCAGACAACTGCTCTTAAGTGAGCTGAAATTAAATTCCCAAACAAAGAGTTATAAGTGCTGCTTTATTTCCAGAGATGAAAATTGCACTTGAGTAACTTCTTTATTTGACTACATTACATTACAGTAGAAGGAAGGAGAGGACTGTGGAACAAAATAGTAATTAACTATTTTTTCTCTGTCCTGAAAATTAGTGCATAGTTAGATCAAAATATGACAAGGTGCATGCTCATTTAATTTTTAAACTGCTTGGTAACTTCAAATAAAACCACTGCAGTGGAGATGTAAGATTGCACAACTGCTAAATACCCCATGGCTTTTAGAAACCACTTTTGTGTACTCCATGGCACAATATGATGCCGTTAATTCATTTATTGAGTCAGCAACTATATATAACATGTACTATGTGAAGCTATCTCTGGGACCAATCCACATGTATGAAGGAGTCATATCACTCTAGGCGCTGAATGGCAGGAGTGATTCTGAGGTTCTCAACAGTTCACCTTTCATTCATTCATTCATTCATTCATCCGTTGACTATCCATTCATTCAATAGCCATGTACCCAACTTCCTCTTTAAGTCAAGATTCACAGTTTGTTAGGGAGGAAGCCAGGAGAACCAAGCATCTTGATAAATATGGAACTAGGTACAAGTGAAGCACAAGCAAAAGCACCAAAGAAGAGGGTCCAATTCATTTACTCACTCATGCTCATTCACTCAGTCATTTATTCTGAAGATTTGATTGAAGGTCTCCTTAGTCCACTGAGGATGCGACCATCAGCAAACACAGATGTGATCCCTGCTGTCATAGAGCTGACGATCTGGAAGGAGGGAAAGGTAGTCATCAGAAAACCACATAAATAGATGTGAAATCACAGCCCTGGCAAGTGACTTAAGGAGAGATGCCTGAAGCTCTCAGAGCTTCTAATCAGGACTCAGATCTGGTCAATCTTCAGCATCTCGGGGAGAGCATTCCAGGCAGAGGGAACAGTAAGTGAACAGGCCCCTCTGGCGGAATAAGAGCACTGAAAGGTGGGCACTGGAGCTGCAGGCAGAGAGTGAGGGCAAGTTGGGCGGTTGGCTTGGAGAGATAGTTGTTGCGAGACCAAGCGGCCCTGATGGGCATGTTAAGGGTTTCGTCTTTATCTGAAAGGGAGCTGACAGCCATTATGCAAGGTGAGGTCTTGTCTGGGAGGTCCTGTGGGCAGCGTGGAAGCCCCGTCGTCCATGGTGAAGGAGATGGAGAGCAAACAGATGTGAAGCCGTGTGGGAGAGCAGCCTTTGGTTCAGAGGTGAGGTCTTTCAGGTGAGCTGGGGGCACAGAGGAGGTGCCAGGATAGGGAAGGGCAAAGGCATATGAGAAAATGACAGTCAGCAAACAGGGCTCAGTAACCTTGAATGAAGTCAGCACAGGAGGGATTTTAACACACACAGGAGGGCACCTTTGGCCACCCACATGGTTGACGGTCCCAGACCTTTCTTTCAAGGACTTTAATTTCCTCCCTTCCAAATTAAAGGATTAACCATATATTCTGAAGCCAGTCCCACAGGTGTGCTTGCCTATTGCCCTTCTCTATTATGAACCCATACAAATTGGGTAATTGTGTGTGCAAATGGGTAGTTAGGTGTCTAACCACCGATAGGTGTATGTGTGGGCATGTAATTACTAGATTTGCATTTGTAAATGCTTATTTCCTTAAACAACCCTATCCCCACCCCTTCTTCTCTGCTTATCCTGCCACCCCTCACCTACCCCTGACACACACATGCCCAGGGGAATGACTGTGCAGAGGTGTACCTCTTATATCTGCTCAACTGCAGCAGAGGAAGTTTCCTTTCCTTCTTAAATGCCCTACCCCATACCTCTATGCTCTACCACACCCTCCCCACCACAGAAAGAAAAACAGCAAAGTCTCCCCTCCCGCCACACCGGGTGGTAACTGCTTGCTCTGCCTGTACTATAAATAGTACGATCTGGAAATCACACAGGACAAGTTGCCTCTCTACTCCAGGTCGGTCTTACCTTGCCCAAGCCCCATCACTGCTTATAGGCTGGACTTGAATGAGGTGGTGCTGGAGAGGCACCGTGACACCGAGGAAGGAGTAGGGACTTTGGAGTCCCCTGCAGCGGGGCTCACACCTCAGCTCAGCTACTCACCAGCTCTGTTCCTCCCCAAAATAAAGGTAACGCGTGCAAAAGGCTTAGGTCTGGCATGGGGTCGGCGACAGTATGATCATAACTTGCCTTAAGTGTGTGTGTTTCTTGGCAGTGTACCAAAGGGGTTTTGCACCCTAGGCCTGTTGTATACAGAAGGGACAAGCTTTAGGTGAACCATAATTGCCGCCCATTTTCATGTCCTCTATGGTACCATATTAATAAAAATTATTTTAAAAAATGGACTAATGGGACAGGAACTTTATGACCCATATTCAGATAATCTAAAACACCTGACAAACTGTCACCTTGGGATATTATAAAGGGAATATCAAGTAACTAAGACATAAACATGGCAGATACTTTCTTTTTTTCTTTTTTTTAGTTTGCAGCATCTACAGAAAAACACCTGAGACCCACATTTGTTTGGGACAGGCAGGCTGTGGCTTAATGTGAAAATCCAGTCCTGCTGATGGATGCAGAGTGTTGAGCTTGAATGTTCTACAGTGACTGGTCAAGAAAAGTCCATCCTGTGGAAAGATGGCTCAGGGCCACCCAGCCTCTTGGTTTATCTGCCAGAGGAGAGCTGCTTCCATTAGCTGAGGCCGCCTGGGACACCTTTGCTGGGAAGATCCCATATGTTCCCCCTGAATTAGATAGGTGATCGGATTTTAGCACTGTGTTCTTTTCTGACCTCAAGCTTTGCTTCTGCTGTGACAAAATCGCCAACAGCTGTGCACCTCTGCATTTTGCTGCGCCTCGGTTGCAGTAAAGTATCTATCTCTCTCTCCATCCCTTTTGCTATGTAGGGGAGGTGAGATTTTAAAAATTATTTTAATGCAAATTAAAGTTCCATTTTTGTTTCCATTATGTTTATAAAAACTACTCCTCCTCAAACAAAAAATGCTGAATGCAAAAAACATCAGTCTTTTATTCAAGTAGAGAGATGCTGGGGACTCCTCCCCCCACCTAACAGGAAGATTTTGTCTGTAGGGAGACTTCAGACGAGAAACTTTCTTCCCAGGAAGGGATCACGTGATCTGTGTTCTGGAGTCCACAAAATTACCAGTCTGAAAGGAAATGTCCCTCTTGCCTTATAGTTTCTGGATCAGTTCAAAGTTCTAAAAATGTGTGGTTTTCTTCTGTTTTGGGCAATTCCTGTCGGGTTGGTTTCCTCCGTCATCTTTCATTTAGGAGCTTGGGGCAGACCTGGCAACATTTGCACAGCAGCAGTTTCAGGGAAGTGAGTGTGGAAGTGGATCCAGGGGTGAAGAGGGGTCCTTAGTAGGACATGCCCTGCTTCCTTTCTGCTCTGCAAGGGTTATCTTTTAAAAGGCTTCCTGACCCTCCCAGCACATAGGAGCCTCGGCCTTCCTGGAAGTCTGCGTTCCTTTACCCCTTGCGCTTCCTGCCAGAATCCAGAGCTCTGACTGGTCTTTCTACCTCCCAGACCCCCGAGGTTGAAAACCTGAGGATTTGCTATTTGCTAGAACTGTTAATTTTTAGGGCTTGCCTAATAGCGATCCGGGCTGAAAACTGGCTTGAGACTCAGGTGATAACAGTGTGGTTACCTCCTAAATCTTGTGAGTCATTAACACAGGGCATTCACAGTGTCTAAATCCCCACTTTGCATTTTAAATGGGAGAGTGTTATTGGAAAGAAAAAGTCTCTCTGGTTCGGGGACTCCCCATATAACCTTCTCTCTTGCCCCTTTGTTTTTCTATCAAAATGAAACAGCTCTGAGGAGCCCCCGGTATTGGAACTGTTCTGTAACTTGACTATGGGAGTGGCCTATAAAAACAGAAGTTGCATAGAACGAAGTATACACATGCATAAATGAGTGCATGCGAAACTGGTGAACTCGAAATAAAGCTGGTGGATTGTCTCCATGTCAGTTTCTTAGCTCTACCACTCTACAGGGTGTTACGAAATGGGGAGTTTTGAGTGAGGGTCTCCAAAACCCCTCTAAATGATTTCTTACAACTGTGTGGGAATCTATAAGGATCTCAAAATGAAAAGTTAAAAAGAAAAAATACCCCAGCTTTCAATTCTGCATTTTATGCCATCATTTCCACCCCACGCTTTAGATTTTGGAATTCTGTGTGTTCTTCATTACACTGCCTCATTTATTTAAATGTTAGTTCAGTTATCACTACTAGAAGTCAAGCTTGAGAATTAGGCCTCCTAGAGATTACAAGGTATTAGGGTTTGCAAGAAGGGGGTCCGAGAGGGCCTTGCCCTGGGAAGGGGGTGACCTGTGTTCACGAATAAGTGGGTGTGAGAGAAAGAAAAAGCCCCCGATGAAATGAGTTAGTCCTTGAACATTAACATGGGCCAGATCTAGGTTCCAAAGTAAAGAGAAGAGCACAGGATTTAAAAAATGCATTCTTTAGGCTTCTTTTTGACTTTGAAATAATTGAAGACATTCAGGAAGTTGCAAAGCCAGTCCAGAGAGGAGCCACGCTCTCTGCACGTGGTTTCCTTCATTGCTGACCTTTTAGATAACTGTAGCATAATCTCCAGACCAGGAAGTTGATGTTTTGCGATGTGTGTGTATAGTTCTGCCTCATTTTATCACATCTGTAGATTCTGTAGGAACCATCTCACTCAAGATACTGAGCTATCCCATCATCACAAACATCTTCTCCCTGCTGCTTCCTGTGGTCATACTCACTCCCTCTACCCCACCATCCCTAATCCTCGACCACCACTGATCCATTTTCCATCTTTGTGATTTTGAGAATGCTATATAAATGGAATCAAATAGTATCTGACCTTTGGGATCCATCCAAACCATTGCCTGTGTTGATTATGAATGTACCACCTCTTACTTAACCGCTTACCTACTGTAGGACATTTTGGCTATTTCCAGCTTTGGGCTGTTATAAATAAAGCTGCTACGTGGATACAAGGTTTTGTGTGGAGATATGTTTTCATTTCTCTAAGATAAACACTCAGAAGTGCGATTGCTGAGTAGTGTGTGAAGTATATGTTTAGTTGTTTAAGAAACTACCAAATTATTTTCCAGAGTGGCTATGCTATTTTACATGCATGCCAGCAGTTTGTCATTGACCCAGTTTCCTTGCATCCTCACCAGTATTTTTCTTGTAGTTTTAGCTGTTATAAAAGGTGTGTGGTGGTATATTGTCATGGTTTTAATTTGCGTTTTTCTGATGCCCGGTGAGCTGGAATGTCTTTTCATGTGCTTATTTACCATCTGTATAGCCTCTTCAGTGAGATGTCTGTTCATGTCTTTTGCCCATTTTCTAATTAGATTATTTGTTTTCCTACTCTTGAGTTTTGAGAATTCTTATATGTTCCGGTTATGGGTCCTTTGTCAGGTATGTGGTTTGCAACTATTCTGTCCTGAGCTGTAGTTTGTCTTAGAAGAGTTTTCTTCAGAGCAAAGCTTTTATTTTTGATGAAGTCCAATTCATCACTCTTTCCTTTGATGGATCATGAGTTTGGTCTTGTGTCTAAGAGCTTTTCCCCAAGGCCTAGGACCTGATAGTTTTCCATTTAAATCTTGGGTTCATTTTGAGTTGATCTTTGTATAAGGTGGGGGGTTTAGGTCAAGGTTCTTTTTTTTTGTGTACAGGTATTCAATTGCTCCAACACCATTTGTTGAAAAAGTTATCTGTCCTTCCTCCACTGAATTGTTTTTGCACCTGTCAAAACTCAGTTGGCTGTACTTGGGTGGGGCTATTTCTGGGTTCTCTATTCTGTTCCATTGATCTATATCTAATACTCGATCTTTTTTTGTACTTAATTTTTCTTATTAAAATAGTAGGTTTACAAAAAAGTCATGCAAAAAATACAGTTTTATGTACCTCCCCTCCTGCTATTAACACTTTGCTTTAATGTGGTGCTCCTGTTACAACGGATGAAAAAATATTATAATCATACTATTAACCAGAGCCCATAGTTTACCTTAGTGTTCATTGCTTATGTTTCACAGTCCTCTGCTTTGGTTTTTAATTTTTATTCTAGCTACATAGGTACAACCCCAGCTTTCCCATTGCAACCCCAACCACATAAAATATGTAATTCAGCGGGGTTAATTACATTCACAATGTTGTGCTACCATCATCATCATCCAGTACCAAAACTCTTCTATCACTGCAAACAGAAATTCTGTACCTGTTAAATATAAGTGCCCCTCCCCCTTCCCCCCTCCCCCTCCCCCACCCCAGCCCCATAGAGTTTCTGATTCTATGAGTTTGCTTAGGCTAATTGTTTCAAATCAGTGCGCTCATATAATATTCGTCCTGCTTATTGCGCTTAATATGATGCTTCCAAGCTTCATCCGTGTTGTCACATGCATCCGAACTGCATTCCTTTTCCTCATGCTTGATCTTTGAGAGTGAGAGAGGAGGATTCCCGTGGGCTCCCCACTCTCTGGGTCTCCTGTCCCAGCAGAGGAGGAATTTGTGAACCCCAGACTCGGCTCCGGCAGCACCCCAGGCTTTGCTCTGCACACCTCCCCTGTGATGAGGAACTTCCCGAACTGCAGTTTCTGCTGTGCTTCCCAGACGCTGCCGTCTTGGTCTGCCTTTGCTTCCTCTCCTTGCTCACGCGTGTTCTCAGATTAAAGTAGGGTTTTCTAAAACAGATCTTTCTATCATGGGGCAGAAACCGTAAGTAAACGTAATTATCATAACAATTTAAATAGCAATAAAATATGTTTCTCTGTTTCTATTCAAAGACAGAGAAAGGTAACTAGAGAAGATGAAAGGAAAATCTAGATTTGTGGGTGGTAGGTTTTTTTTTTTTTTTTTCTTTTCTTCTTCAATAATAGGTACAGAGTTTTAGCAAAGGACTTCAAGGCAAAAGGGAAAAAATAGCATATACTGTTATAGGGTTATTTTTGTCTTTCATTTTTATGACAACTTATTTGTACTTAAGCGAATCTTTCCAAAGAGTTAGAAGCATCATTAAATAAAGACTGTGAAATGTGCAATATGGCTTATTTATTTAAATGTTAATTGGTCCAACGAACACTTCTAATTAGCTCTATATTTGCTTAGCAAAAAGTTTTACAAATTCCAATTGTGAAAAGCAGCTATTTTGAGCTGGTAAGCATGTTGCAGCCTCAGCTATGATTTTTCTATAGTTCTCAGCCCTTGAAGGCACAATTTAATTTTTCATGTATGCATACTAGCAACGGTAAACACTTGCGAGTGTAAAGAACCTTCTTTAATTAGCTGCACAACAATTAAAGGATTCACAAACTAAATTGAACCCTGTCTCGGTGCTTACTAGCTGAATTCTACCACCTGTCACAACAGCACTTTGTTCAATCTGTTATGCAAAATCATTATAGCAATATAGCAGAGGGGGAAAAAAAGAGAAAACAGCAATTATTTCTTACTTTTCTCTTGAATGGGTTATTTTGGGTTATACTGATGTCAGGTTCATTGAAGCTAACCTTTTGAAATCTGTAACAGCATACTTCTAAGGCAGTCTCAGAATGGCTTGAAGACTATTTAGTTTTACCCTTTTAGGAAGTGGCAGTGCTCATCCTGAAACTATGCTGGGGACTCAGATCATTTGAAACAACCTGTTCTAACTCTTGCAGCCTCTGTATCTCCCTTCTCATGAGGAGCCCCTTGAAGCTTGACACGAGACCCTGACATGTTCCTGGAGTCATAAAACGTGCAAACCACCCTAGACCTGAGTTTAAAGGTGCAGTTCTCCAACTGCCTTCGCAAAAGGCATTCCAAGTCGTACTATTTCACCAGCATAATCACTTAACTGTAAAAGCCTTTTATTGTTGTAACTTTTGGTTTATTATTTTAAAATCTAAAGTACTTTCTTCCAGTCTGGGATGGAGGGGACTCTTCACTTCTTTGCCATTTGTGGAGACAAAGGCTTAATTCTGGGGCCCAAACTGAAGCCTGACTCGACAGCCTCCCCGTAGTTGAGGCATAAATGTTTACATTTGGTGTTGGCATACTGTGGCCTCTGGAAGGAATTCTGGCAACTCAGTGGACTTCCCCATGCAAGAGGGATGAGGCAGGAGGCTGGGCAGGCCACACACCTCTGCTCACAAGCTGCATTTTGAGCTTCTCATTGGCAGTTGTTTAAAAGTGGCATCAATAATGCATTGTTAGCCCCAGCTTCAGAAGCAGAAGTAAGCTAGGCATTTCAGCTGCTCGAATGACCCTAGACGAATACCGGGGCTCGTTCAGAGGGCCTGCATTTTCCGGTTGTACAGTAATTTTTAGAAGTTGCCTCTTTACATCATTTCATGAAAATGTGCAAAGGAGACAAGGCAGCCTTTTGAAAATATAAACTCTTTCTTCTGAAAAATGCTGAAAGAAGGAAAGTGAGAGCCAAAGGTCAAAGGCTGAGCAAGAATGTGTTTCTCTATTTTTCCTATTTCTCAACAGAGAGGAAACAGTGCTACAACAGTTGCGTACATAGAGCTATCTTTAGTCAGGCCCAGAGGTAAGCCTTGCGGGGTACCGGGGCTTCTCTCTTCTTCCTGCTGAAAATTAAACTCTTAGGCTGGTCCAGGCTTCGTGTGTGTAAACTCAAGTAAGTTGTTTTCTCTTAATCGGAGAAGTTCATGAAATGCATGCCTAATGCAAAGTTGCAGGCCATGAATGAAGACCGTCTTGCTTCTTCTGCAGGCTTCAGGTGCCGCTGACCTCACTGGCTGCCCCTGAGCTGCTGCTTGTTTATCTCCAGTTACCCAGGTCTTGGTGCAGCTGCTCTTTGATGGGGCCTCTTAATGGGCTCACTCAATGGGGCCACTCAAGTGGCTTAGTGGTTAGCACATGGAACGTGGAGACACTGTCTGTGTTCTGTCCCAGCAATACCATTTACCAGCGGCATGACTTTACGCAAGTTATTTCACTTCCCCCTGCCTCAGTTTCCTCATGTATAAAATGGGTGTGACAAAACCAAACTGATCTTAAAGGGTTGTCATGAGGATTGAGAGACCTAATAGACAAGACGCTTGGAGCATTTCAGTGCTGGGTTAGCTATCCTTGCTGCTTTCATTGCTATCATCAGCAGCACTGTTCTTTGCATTTAGACTCTTCCTAGAGCATGAAAGGGACAGAAAAGAACCTCGGGAAGCCACTTCCCAGTGTTGACTTCAGGCTGGATGGGTGTAAATGAGCCACCAGGCTAGTGCCTTACTTTTGTGATGCTTAGAGGAAGCTCCTTGGCTGGGTTTAACCATGCAAGACTGTGCTTCTCTCCTGGCTTCTTGCCAGCCTACCTTGTGTTGTCTTGTTCATGGGATGTGGTGTTTCAGCCTCAAAGTTAGATGTTCAGAATTAGTACCATATAGAGTCCACCAATATATATATATTTCTCACCCCTGCTTTCTGCCTACTGGAGTTTGGAACGACTTCCTGACAAATATGTGGATCCCTTGATGAAAAGACACATCTTCAATCACATACTAGGAAAATCTATCAGATGCTGTCACGTAGTCATTCAACAGACATTTACTGAGGGTTACTGTGGGTGAGGCACTGAGTCATAACTGGCCCCTGGCATCTGAGGAGTAGGGTCTCTGCAGTTGATGCACTCATTTAAATCAGGGCTACCACATAGTGGTGGTCTTTCTCAATGAATTACTACCACATAAAAATGCCTGACTGTGCTAATCGTTGAAAAAACTGTGTGCCCCATACACAATCTAGAAAGAGATGAAAGCACAGAAGAGATTTGTGGACAAGATGGAGCTCCTGTAGGTCTCTCCTGTGGATGGTGCACCAGCTGCAATCATGTAGGATCCTGCCAGGTACATTTATGAGAAAGGATTTTGCTTTTGCAGAAGTTGTTTCCTCTCTAATGCCTGCCACTTTTCTCACTCAGTAACCTAGAATGCAGCAGGTGGCTGAATAAAGGGCTACCGGAACCAGGGATCCAGTCCCACTCCTTGGTGACCTACATGTTCTGTGTGGCCGACAGATGACTTATACAGTTACTGCATGCCGAGAAATCTAGAGGGCATTTCTATTCTTTCCATGTCTAGACACATTCAACTGATTCTTCTTACCACTACATACAAGCTTATTTAGAAAAATTAGAAAATAGGGGTGAGCAGCAAGAAAGAAATGGAAATCTCTTAGTGATCACCAATGTTGGTGTGGTCCCTTTCAGATCCTTTCATGTATAGATGTTTCCTATTTTTAGTTGTGGTACATAAAATGGGATTATGCTTCACATTTTGTTTTATAATCAGCCGCTTAATTTAATATAGTCTTCTGCACCCTTTTTAATCATTGCAAAAATAGTCACATGACTGTGTCATCATGCATTGAATTAACTGAGTCCTGTTAAATAATTTCTTGTTTTTTTCCCTCTTTTGATATGGGGACTTGACTCTTTCTCTGTGGTTCCTAAGGTAACTGGGCTCTCCTTTTGGGAAGGAAAATAGCAGTTAGGGAATCCATCATATTATTTCCTCTCATGGGTGGACACTATAAATGTCTGCCTTGGCAGATTCATCACCAACCCGGAAGGGGCTCAGGTGCATGCCTTTGGACTGGGAGTGGGGATATGAGAAAGGTGGGCTGTGTCTCTTTTCCTGAGTGGGTGCATGTACCTGGGCATGCACACAGGTGTGCACAAACATTTGGAGAAATTGCAGTCTGTTCTTCACTCTAGGTTTCCAGTGATGGAATCCAAACCATATAGACTGTGGGGAAGAGGAGGCAAATCCAGACTGTCTGTCCTGGTACAATTGGCCTCTCAAGGTCTTTGCTGCCCCAGCCTTTGCATGGGTGTCAAACATTCTTCTGCCCCATTTTTGATGAGTGCAGAGTATCCAGTTATAGCATGTGCCCCAGCTGGGTCAATCCTACTCATTTTCTGCTAGACCCTGTTCCCATCCCATCACCACCTTCCTTCTTTTAATTTCTTCCAAATACTTCATCTATTCTCCTTTTCCAGGCCATGACATTTCCTCCAATAATTAGGAAATCATTATTCCCATCTAATGCCATCTAAACCTCTGATGAGAGCTGTGAACTGCTCTCTCCTCTGCCAATTTCAGCGGCTGGGGGACAGAGCAGTGAGGGTAGAAGAAAGAAGAGGAGGAAGGGCTCAAAGGTGGCTGAACATCTGATTGTGATGTGTTCTTGTCCCTCCCTTTTTCTCTCCCTCCCTTCCTCCTTCCCTTCTTTCCTTCCTTCCATTAATCTATCTGTCTGTTCATCCAGCATCTATTCCTTTTTCCTTCATCAATCCATCCATCCTATCCGTCCTTATTTCTGTCTGTCTGTCTATCCATCCCTGGCATCTAGAATGGTTCTGGCATGGATGGAGTAATTAATCAATATTTGCTCATGGAATAGATGAACGAATAAATGATTGAATGAATAACACAAAAGTCAGTGGTTTTGAATCTGGAGGGTTTATTTCCTGCCAACAGCCCACATCAAGCCTACCTATGAAAGTTACACCACCCCTGCTGGCATAACTTTTGTACATTGTTCTGATGAAAGGGCATCTCAAGACTTCCCAATCTTATGAGCTCTCTTTTCTAATTTAGTCATCCTGGGGAGGCATCCTGCCTAATTTTCTCCTTCCGAATCCCTGGTCCTCCCCTCCCTCCCCATTGCAGCAGGCAAGGAAGAAGGGCAATCTACTTGCACTTTTATAAATGACAGTTTGATGAACATCATTTTAGCTAAATCTTTGTACACATTCTTAATTATTTCCTTTGGTTTAATTACTAGAAGTAGAAGTGCTGGGTTAAAGAGAATGCACTTTTGAAGATTTTCATACCTGTCGCCCAACTTCCCTTCAGGAATGTTACAAACAAACTATCTCTTCCCTCTCCCCCCTATTTTCCCTTACATGACAGTATCCTTTTCCGTATGTTCTCTCAAACTGAGTAATGTCAATTAGATATGCAAAATATCTCATTTAACTTTGCATTTCTTAAACTTAAGTATATCTATATCTTTAGTGAATGTCTGTAGTTTTTTCCTGAATTACCTACGTATGTCTTCTGCCTGGTTATCCTTTGGATATTTGAATTTTTGTTTAATTGTAGGATTTCTTTATACACTCAAGTTATTAACCCTTTGTCTTTTATATATCTTGTAATTGCTTCCTCCAAGTTTTCCACTTGCCTTTTAATTTTGTACCTGATGTTTTTTAATGAGGTAAGGGGATTTAAGTGATCAAATATTTTAATCTATTTCTTTACTGTCATTGGCGTCATGCTTTAGACATAATTTCCTACCCCATCATTATATTAATATACTCCTAAATTCACCTCCTTATGTATTTTGGTTTTATTTTTAAATATAGAGCTTTACTCCACCAAGCATTTTGATATGTTTTATTAGGTCAAAATTTTATATACATTTACTATACACATATTTATGGTTTATGAATGAGATTTTAAAATATTTTCTAACATGATTACAAATGTATGTGATATATAAGAAAATTCTGTATCTAGTTTTCTGCTTTTAAAATATAAATATAAATTAACACCACATCAGAGAAATATAGAATGAAAAGTGAATATAGAATTAAATAAGGCTATTTAAATCTCCTAATTTGACTCTTGTTCTACTCCTTTCCTCAGAAGTAAATAATGATTATCAGTGGCTTGCTATATCTCCATCCAGATGTTTTTTTGCATTGTGTAAATACATAGATACATACAAATATAAAGGAACTGTTTTTTACATATGTGGAAAAATCCTGTATTTGCTGGTTTCCACTAGCATTTGTGCACTTAAAAATATAAAGATTTATCTTTTTCTTAAACTTTGACATTCCCCAACTGATCAATGACTGAATCATTTCCATTCTTTCTCCAATTAGAACAATGCTGCAATAAACTTGATGGTATCTACAAGTGGCATTGCTAGATTGCAGGGTAAGAATGTTTAAAAATTTTATGGATATTGCTAAATTGCTTCCTAAAAAGGGTGCACCAATTTACATTTCCACAAATAGTGTATGGGAGTGATCAGTCTCTCACACCCTTGCCAACCATGTGTATAATAAAGCTCTTTAGTTTTTGGCAAGCTGATGCACCACAAATGTTTTATTTTTATATGAATTTCCCTAAGCATTTTCATAAAGATATGCTTTCCATTTATATGACTTCTTTTTTTAAATGTCCTTTTTATATTTTTGAACACTTATTGGGTTATTTTTCTTTGCCTTAATTATATGAAGGAGCTCTTTATATATTTATATCCATATTATTAATATGGTATGAACATTGCAAAACTTCTTTTAGATTTTGTGTGGGTGGCAGAGAAATTTTAAAAATTACACTTTTGATTAATGACATTTGAGTCTTCTTTATCAAAGATTATGACAAATTTCTCCTATATCTTTACTGACCACTTTTTTTTATTAAAAAAAAAACTTTTTTGCATTTCATGTGGAATATTTTTCTAAGTGAATAGCCCATTGTGCCAGTGTATTTATTGCTCGGTCTATTCTTTCACTGTGTATCTGAATCATCACTTTCATCAAAACCACATGTCTCTTTTGGGGTCTTCTCTATCTGATTCATTGATTTAATTTTCTACTCCTATAAACTACCACACCATTTTGATTACTATAGTTTCACTATATTTTGATTTGATAGCACATGTGTCCCCTTATTCTCCTTTCTTAAAATGTACCTGAGGACAATGGTGGCTCAGTGGCAAAGTTCTCATCTGCCATACCGGAGACCCGGTTTCACTTCCTGGCGCCTGCCCATGTGAAAACAAACAAACGAACAAGCAAAAAACCGTACTTGGTAATTACACATTTTTCTTTCAGATGAATTTTAGAATTCACTTGATAGATTTGTTAATTGATCCTATTGGCAATTTGACTTGTCTATATAGATTAACATAATGAGAATTCACATTTTGTCAATATCAAGTCTTTTTATCCATGATCATGGTATAGCTCTCCATTTATTCACACCATATTTTGTACCCTTCCATAAAGGTTTGTATTTTACTTCATATGGATCTTGCCCATATCTTGTTATATTTATTCTTGGGTATTTAAAGTTTCCTCTGATAATTTGTAATTGTTTTTTTTTAATTCTTTAATTTTTTTAAAAACATAACAACATACAAACATAAACATTTTTACCACATGATCATTCCATTCTTGGTATATAAACAATAACTCACAATATCATCATATAGTTGTATATTCATCACCATGATCATGTCTCAGAACATTTGTATCAACCCAGAAAAGGAAACAAAAAGAAAACAGAAAAAAAATTCATGCATGCCATACCCCCTACCCTTCCCCACCAACGATCACCAACATTTAAATCTGCTAAATTTATTTAAACATTTGTTCTCCCTATTATTTATTTATTTTTTTATTCATATGTTTTACTCATCTGTCGATAAGGTAGATAAAAGGAGCATCAGACACAAGGCTTTCACAATCACACAGTACATTATGAAAGCTATATCATGACACAGTCATCTTCAAGAAACGTGGCTACTGGAACACAGCTCTACATTTTCAGGTAGTTTCCTCCAGCCCCTCCATTACACCTTAACTGAAAAAGTGGTATCTATATAATGCATAAGAATAACCTCCAAGATAACCTCTCAACTCTGTTTGGAATCTCTCAGCCATTGACACTTTATTTTGTCTCATTTCACTCTTCCCCCTTTTGGTTGAGAAGGTTTTCCCAATCTCTTGATGCTGAGTCCCAGCTCATTCTAGGATTTCTGCCCCATATTGCCAGGAAGGTCCACACCCCTGGGAGTCATGTCCCTGTAAAGAGGGGGAGGATAGTGAGTTTGTTTGTTGTGTCGGCTGAGAGAGAGAGAGAGGTCACATCTGAACAACAAAAGAGGTTCTCTGGGGGTGACTCTTAGGCCTAATTTTAAGTAGGCTTAGCCTATCCTTTAGCCCACAGGGGTTAAATTTCATATGAACAAACCCCAAGATTGAGGGCTCAGCCTATTACTTTGATTGTCCCCGCTGCTTGTGAGAATATCAGGAATTCTCCACTTGGGGAAGTTGAATTTTCCTCCTTTCTCACCATTACCCCAAAGGGACTTTGCAAATACTTTTTTTTTATACTGTTCAAATCGCTCTGGAATTTATATCAGGGCACCACTCTGGACAAACCTACAAAATCTCATGCCCTACTCAAAGTTCCATGTACTTATGATGTTCAATTAAGCTGTCCACATAAGTTATATTAGGAAATACACTAGTCAAAACATAAAATTTTGTACCAAGTAAACATTTTTTGCTTTAGTCTCACACATAAAGTTTTAAAATTTGAATTACCATCTATTTTCAACACCCTGCAATAGTGACATTCCTTTGTTCTTCCTCATGCAAAAACATTTTTTAATTTGTACATTTAGTCACTATCATTATACACTCTAGGCATTCCTAGATTATACCATCTCAGTCTTTGTCATCTATCTTTCCTTCTGATTTCATTTGTGCTCTCAGGGATCCACCCTCTGTCATTCTCACATTCAGCTTCATTCAGTGTTCTAACATTATTGTATTACAGTTAGATAGTATTGTGCTATCCATTTCTGAATTTTTACAATCAGTCCTGTTGTACAATCTGTATCCCTTCAGCTCCAATTACCCCAAATCTATCCTATTCCTATCTCCTTATGGTCTCTGTTCCCAACTGAAATTCTCCAAGTTCACTCACTAATGTCAATTCATATCAGTGAGACCACACAGTATTTGACCATTTGTTTCTGACTAATCTCACTCAACATAATGTCCTCAAGGTCCATCCATGTTGTTACATGCTTCATAACTTTATTCTGTCTTACAGCTGCATAATATTCCATTGTATGTATATACCACAGCTTGTTTAGCCACTTGTCTGTTGATGGACATTTTGGCTATTTCCATCTCTTCGCAATTGTAAATAATGCTGGTATAAATATTGGTGTGCAAATGTCCGTTTGTGTCTTTGCCCTCATGTCCTCAGTAGATACCTGGCAATGGTATTGTCGAGCCATATGGCAATTCTATACTTAGCTTCCTGGGGAACTGCCAAGCTGCCTTCCACAGCGGTTCTACCATTTGACATTCCCACCAACAGTGGATAAGTGTGCCTCTTTCTCCACATCCTCTCCAGCACTTGTCGTTTTCTGTTTTATTGATAATGGCCATTCTGGTGGGTGTGAGATGATATCTCATTGTGGTTTTGATTTGCATTTCCCTAATAGCCAGGGAAGTTGAGCATCTTTTCATGTGCCTTTTGGCCATTTGTATTTCCTCTTCTGAGAAGTGTCTGTTCATGTCTTTTGCCCATTTTGTAATTGAGTTGTCTGTCTTTTTGTTGTTGAGTTGAACAATCTCCTTATATATTCTGGATACTAGATGTTTACCTGATATGTCGTTTCCAAATATTGTCTCCCATTGTGTAGGCTGTCTTTTTACTTTCTTGACAAAGTTCTTTGATGCACTAAAGTGTTTAATTTTGAGGAGTTCCCATTTCTTTTTTTCTTTCTTCAACGCTTGTGCTTTGGGTGTAAGGTCTAGGAAACCGCCTCCTATTATAAGATTTATAAGGTATTTCCTTACATTTTCTTCTAAAAGCTTTATGGTCTTAGATCTAATGTTTTGGTCTTTGATCCTTTTTGAGTTAATTTTTGTATAGAGTGTGAGATATGGATCCTCTGTTATTCTTTTGCATGTGGATATCCAGTTCTCTAGGCACCATTTATTGAAGAGACTGTTTTGTCCCAGCTGAGTTGGCTTGACTGTCTTATCAAAGATCAATTGTCCATAGATGAGAGGGTCTATATTTGAACACTCTATTCTATTCCATTGGTCAGTATATCTATCTTCATGCCAGGAACATGCTGTTTTGACCACTGTGGCTTCGTAATATGCCTTAAAGTCAGGTATATAATTGGTTTTTGTATATAAAAAAATCTTTATTTTCTTCATATTGATAGAGTCTTTGACATCTAACTATATATTTGTGACTACTAACAGTTTTATACTTTATTCTTTGGAGTTTTTTACAGTCTTTCAATGACAAATAGTGTCAGTTTTGTCTGTTAGTTGTCAATAATTGCATTATATTTTCTTCACTTCCTTCTTCTATTCAAAATCACATTATTTGCATTCGAGAAGATTTCCAAGGCAGTGTTTCTTATTTCTAGCTTCCACTATTTTGTCCATTAAATAGGATGTGTGATGTAGGCCATTTATCTTTTTTATAAATCAGGAAGAAAAGTTGAGTTTCATAGGTGTTTTGGGGGCACTGTTGATATTATAATATGGATATTTTATTTAAGATATTAATATACTGATCTACATTTATGGATTTCCTATTTTTGAATGATTCTTGAATTGTTAGGGATAAATTCAAGTTGTTCTTTGATGAATTATTAAGTTAATATACCGTGAGATACATTTCACAAATATTTTATTTAAGATATGTTTGCTTTTTCCTATCCTGCCCCTCCACCTTCTTCTCCTCTCTCTCTCTCTCTCTCTCACTTTGTTTTTCTGTGCTCTACCTTGTAGTACAATTATGTTAGTTTCAGAAAATGATATGGAAGTTTTCTACTATTTTTTCAGCCTTGGAACAGTTTATAAGCATAGAAATAATCAGTTCTTTGAAGGTTTGTTAAACAATGAGCATAAAGTTGATAAACTCATTTGGCTTTGTTTCCTTTCTTTCTTTTTCTTTTCTTTTTTGGGGGGAAGGGTAACTTTTATTTTGGAAGACTGATTTTATTTTATTTTTAAATGTTTTATTAGAGAAGTTCTAGTTTACAGAAAAATCATGCATAAAACACATAATTCCCATATACCACCTTATTATTAACACCTTACATTGGTGTGGTAAATTTATTTCAATTCTTGAAAGAATATTTAAAAAATTGTATTATTAACTATAGCCCATTGTTTCCATTGAGAGATGCTGTTTGTGTTGAACAGTTCTTTTCTTTTTTTAAATGTTTGTTTTAATAACTGATATATAGCCAACATTTTCTCCTTTTAACCACATTCAAATATATAATTCAGTGGTGTTAACTACATTCACAATGTTGTGCTTACATCAACACAATCCATTACCAAAACTTTTCCATCAACCCAAAGAGAAACTCCGACAATATAAGCGTAACATTCCTATTCGCTGCCTCCACCAAGGCTCCTAGTACCTTAAACTCTAGTTTCTGGTTCTTATTTGCTTATTCTATTTATTTCGTATCAGTGAGATCATACAGTATTTGTCCTTTTGTGTATGGCTTATTTCACTCAACATAATGTCTTCCTGATTCATCTGTGTTATCATCTGTATCAGTACCTTATTCCTTTGTATGGTTGAATAATATTCCATTGTATGTCGCTTTAGTTTGCAAGCTGCCGGAATGCGATATACTATAAATGGAATGGCTTTTAAAAAGGGGAATTTATGAAGTTGCAAGTTTACAATTCTAAGGCCATGAAAATGTCCAAATTAAGGCATCAACAAGAGGTTATCTTCACTCAAGAAAGTGATGAAGTTCAGGGTTTCACCCTCAACTGGAAAGGCACATAGTGAACAAGCAACATCTGCCAGCTTTCTCTCCAGACTTCTTCTTTTCATGAAATGACCTTTCTTCATCTCTAAAGGTCTCTGGCTGTATGGGCTCTAAAGCTTTTTCCAAAATGGTTCCCTCTTAAAGGGCTCCAGTAAGTAACCACACCTTGAATGGGTGGAGACACACCTCCATGGAAAATTCCTAATCAAAAGTTACCACCCACAATTGGGTGGGTTACATCTCCATGGGAACAATCAAAATGCTCCCACCCAGCAGTACTGAGTGAGGATTAAAGGATGTGGCTTTTCTGGGGTACATGAGATTCAAACTGGCACATATGTATATATCACATGTTATATACCCAAAAGAATTGGAAGCAGGGACTCAAACAGATATCTGTACACCGACATTCATAGTGACATTATTCACAATTGGGAAAAGATGGAGGCGACCCAAGTATCCATCAACTGCAGATGAATAGATAAATAAAATGTTCATTATCTTTTAAACTTTTTCTATGGTTATTGTTTTATTCAGGCATTTTCATTCTCATTGTGCCATATTTGGCAAACTTTTTCTAGATAATCATTCTTTGTTTTTGTTTTTTTTTTTTTTGTCATGGGCAGGCTTTCGGGAATCGAACCTAGGTCTCCGGCATGGCCGGTGAGAATTCTGCCACTGAGCCGCCCTACATTCATTTTAATGTGGATTTTCAAATAGAATAAAGTTGATCTGGTATTCTATTCTAATTTTTAAGTCTACTTTGTATATATATTTATCCTTTTTCTTAATCCTACTGTTGTTTGTGTTCTCTCTCTTTAATCTTATCCATATTTGCCAGCATTTATTTTCTTCGTCTTTGAACACACTCACGTTTCGGTTGTGTTTAGTCAGTGTATGATTTTTGTGTTTTGTTTTTGGAAGTGGGGTGGGGAGTATTCTATTTAATTCGTTTCTGCTGTTATTTTTATTAATCTCTTCCTTCCGCTTCCTTTGGGTTTATTTTTATTGGTTTTTATTTCCAGCTTCTTGAATTGAAGCCTTAATTCATTTGTTCTTGATCTTTTTCACTTTCTAATAATTACATTTAAGTTTATAAAGTTTCTTTTACGTACTGCTTTGGTCACATCTTGTAAATTCTTTGTTTGTTTTACTCCCACTGTTTTTATTTTAAAATTGAACATGTGGTTAATATGATTTCTGTATTTTGGAATCTCACTGAGATATTTTTATGTGTAGCCTAATAATGTGTTACATTTTCTGTTGGGTACAGATTTCTATCAGTATAACTGACTTATTTTTGCCATCCATTTTTCCTGTGAGTATTTGAGAAAGATGTAGTGACATTTCCCATGGTGAATTTGTGGTTTTGCCTTACATTATCCCAGTTTTTGCACTATATAGTTTAAAGTGTGTGTTAAACGAATAAACATCCTGACTGTGCTGGCTCTTTCCAGCCCTTTGATAGATTGGTTGTATCCTTTATCTATATAAAAATCTCCTTTACCTATTTAATGTTTCTGCCTTGGATTATATTTTACCTGAAACTAATATTATAATAGCTACTTTCATTTTCTTAGTATATGTTTTTGTGTATACTTTTTCCATTCCTTTATCTTCAAGCCTTATTTAAGCTGTTTTTACTTGGGTCTCACAAGAAGAATGTAAAACTGGAGGGTGATGGTGGGCATATATTAACCCTCAACCAATATCTGATATTCTCTCTCTTTTACACATAATTTCAATGCATTAATATTTATTAAGTTTACTGACATGTTTGGATTTATTCCCAATATCTTATGTTTTTATGTAGTCTGTTTATCACAGTATATCAAGTTTTTATTTATAACTTTTTCTCTTTTGTTGTATGGGTCAAATTTTCTTCATTCCATTTTCTTTTTTTTTCTGATTTGGAAATTATGCATCTTTTTTCATATAGTAACTAAACTTAATTTTTTAACACATATTATTTAAATGTGTGTTTGTCCATATATACCTTTAGCATCCATATCTTACCTTGAACAAAACAAGAATATTAGCATGTTTTCATTTTTTTACCCCAGGGTCATTTGTCTTTCCCGCCTCCCTTTTTTTAAAAATTTTTTATTAATTAAAAAAAAATTACAAGAAACACAAACATTCCCAACACATACACTCAGCAATTCACAATATCATCTCCCGCCTCCCTTTTAATGTTGAAATTATTTGTGATTTTTAATTCCAGATGATTTTTGGACATTATGAATTTCCACTAATTTAGAGTTGGATATAAATTTTAACTGACTTTTTAGTTCACCCTTATTAAAATTATTTTTGTTTCCTCTGCTATATAATATCTTTAATTCTTTTGGACAGCGTCTATGTAATTCCTGATCTGAAATATGTTTTTTGTGCTTGAATGCCATAGATAAAATTCTAGATTCTCTGTCCTTTGGAAATATTACTTTATTGTTTTGAAACATCCAGTATTGTCAGTGAGAAGTCTGGTGACAATTTAATTCTTCTCCCTTTGCGCATAAGCTGTTTCACTTTTTCTTCTTCTTCTTCTTTTAATTACAATTTTATCTTTTCCACGTCCTTTGGAAGCTTCATCAGGATACAACAGTGTATAAATCTTTTTTTCCCCCAGTAATTTTCCTGGCATCCAGGGATTCTTTCAAACTTAGCTCTTTTTTCCTCCTATCATCACTACTACTGCTGCCATCATCATCATCATCATCATCATCACCCATCAGTTCTTTTTTTCAGTGTTCTAAATTAGAGAAGTTGTAAACTTATAGAAAAAGCATGTTGAAAATACAGCATCCCTCCATATAGCCCCCCCCATTATTAACACTTTGCGTTAGTGTGGTACCTTTGTTACAGTTGATGAAAGAATATGATAATTGTACTATTAACTATAGTCCATAGTTTATATGAGGGTGTATTTTTCCTCATGTACCACCCTATTAATAATACCTTGCATTAGTGTAGTACCTTTGCTATAATTCACAAAAGAACCTATTTATAATTGCACTGTTAACTACAGTCCATCACCTATCATTTCTTAGCCTGTTATTGGCTTATCCTCTTTCACGAACTGCTACTACATGTATATTAGGCCCTCTGGAATGAACTTCCATGGTTGAAGGCTATTATTTCTCCACATCCTCATGAGCCTTTATTTTCAGTTTTTAAACTAATAGTCATCCTAGTGGGTATGCAGTGGTATCTCATTGTAGTTTTAATTTGAATTTCTCTAATGGTTAATCATTTCAAGCATCTTTTTGTATACTTATTGACTATCTGAATTTCTTATTTGGAGAAAGTCTATTTAAACCCTTGCCCCATTTTTAAAATTGGTTTGTTTGTCCTTTTGCTGTTGAGTTGTCAGAGTTTATAATGGGAGAAAATAAATTCTGGATATTAAACCCTTATCTGAAATATGGTTCACAAATATTTTCTTCCATTCTATAGGTTGTTTTTCCACTTTCTTGATTTCTTTTAATTAAAAATTTTAAAATTTTGATGAAGTCCATTTTATCTATGCTTTCTTTTTTTGCATGGGTAGGCACTGGGAATCGAACCCAGGTCTCTGGCATTGCGGGCAAGAAACACTGCCTGCTGAGCCACGGTGATCTGCCTGCTATGTTTTCTTTTGTTGTGTACTGTTTTAATGACTCTATTCTTTCCATCTCCATATGTTAGTTATTTCCTTATGGTTACCTTTGTAACTACAATTATAACAACATAGTTTGACTAATTTTAACCTAATTTCAGTAATGTACACACTCTTTATTCCTATAAATCTCCTCCTATCCTCCTTTATATTGTTGTTGTCTCAGATTACATCATTGTACACCTTATGCTCACTAATATAGATTTAAAATGTTATTTCACACATTTGCCTGTTAAATCATACGAGGGGGGGCAGTTACAAACCAAAAGAATAATAATAAAGGACTTCATTTTTACCTGTTCAGTTCCTTTACTAATGTTCTTTATATTTTCTTATGGCTTCAAGTTACTATATAGTAACTTAACTATATAGTAACTTGAAGCCATAACTTTATGGAAATAAAGATATCTAATGCCCTTTTATTTTAGCCTAAAGGACCCCCTTTAGCGTTTTTGTAGGGCGTTTCTTCTAACAATGAACTCTTTCAGCTTTTGTTTATCTGTAAATAACTCAATTTCAACTTTATTTTTGAAAGCTATAGAATTCTTGGTTGACAATTTTTTTTCTTTAATAACTTTAAATATATCAATCCATTGTTTTCCAGCCTCCATGAATTCTGATGAGATATCTGCTTTATATCTTATTGGGAATCCGTTATATGTGACAAGTCATTTCTCTCTAGCTGCTTTCAAGATCCTATTTTTGTCTTTGAATTTTCATAATCTACTATAATGCTTCCTGGTGTAGATATCTTAGAGTCTATCATGTTGGATTTCATTGAGCTTCCTGGATGTGCATATTCATGTCTTTCATCAGATTTGGGAAGTTTGGGGCCTTTATTACTTCAAATGCTTTTTCTGCCTCTTTCTCTCTTTCTTGTCCTTCAGGGACTGCAGTGATGCATTTGTTGGCATGTTTGATGGGGTCCCACTGGTCCTACAGGATCTGTTCATTGTTATTCATTTTCTTCTTTCTGCTTCTCACACTGGATAATTTAAATTGTCTTGTCTTCCAGTTTGCTAGTCTTTTCTTCTGCCTGTTCAAATCTTTTGTTGAATTTGTCCAAGGTGTGTTGAATTCATCTAATGAGTTTTTCATTTTAAATACTGTACTTTGCAGTTCCAAATTTGTTAAGGTCCTTTTTATGATTTCCATATCTTTATTTGTTCAAAGTTTACTTAAATTCCTATAATTATTTGCATAGGCTCCTTTAGCTCATTGAACATATTTGAGACAGGTGATTTAAATTCTTTGACTTAAAGATCTAATGAATGAGCATCCTCAGGGATGACTTCTGTCATATTCTTTTTTTTTCCCTGTGAATTGGCTATACTTTTCTGAATTTTTTTTTTGTAATATGTGTGTGCTTTGAGGATATTCTGAATATTAGCTTGTTTTAAATCTAGTTCTCCCACTTTTGGGGATTGTTAGTTTTGTTGTTGTCATTGAGGGCTAAGCCATCAATTTGAGACTTTTCCAAACTATTTTTGTGTCCAAATGAGGAATGGAAAGAGAAAAGTAATAATAATAATAATAATAATAATAATAATAGGCATTGCCTCTTTTGGACTGTTTTTGCCCAGCTGAAACAATGGCTGCCTTCAGAATTGGCCATCCAGCATTAGGAAGTAGTCAAGTAACAACTGCCTGCCACACAGTTGGGGCATGGGGGAAGGTAGCTGTTGCATGGAGGATGAAATTCACCAATATTTACTGCAATTTACCAGACTTTTCCTCCAGCTCCTTATGGGATGCTGCACGGTATCCCATCAGCCTCCAGAGTTTCAAAATAATTGATTCAGACAGTTGCTACTGATTCATTAGTTGTTTTGGTGAAGGGACCAATTTCTGGAGCTTCCTATGTCTTTATCCTCTTGCACTCTTCCCTATTGCTTTTTTGTAAATGTAGTCAGTAAAATTTGAATGTCCAATTCTTTTCTCTCTCTTTTTTTTTCTCTGTCATTGTTATTTCCAAGCAGTCTTTTCTCTTTTAATGGGTATAGTATTCTTTTTAGGCTTTCTAAAAATATTAATTAAAATTTTAATTAAATAAATCTTGTCCTTTGAATTACTTTGTTTATTCTGGATCAGTTGTCCCATTTGTTCATTTTGGATCTTCTTTTTTGTGTGTTTTCAGCTTCCCTCATATTTCTACTAAACTTTTTGTCTCTCATGTTATGGAAAGAGGACTAGTGGCTTAGTGAGAGCAGCTGACAGATACTCCTCTGTGGTTCAGAATATCTGTACCCTATCAGCCTTCACCATGGGATGGGAAGAAGGTTTGCTGGCTTTTTGGAAACAAGACAGTTCAAGAATTGTCAGACTTCACTTTAGCATGTGTAGTCTGGGGTAGGCAAGCAGACTGGGACTTTGGCAGTGAGTGCTTCAATGCCTGGCCTCCTTGACACCTTGGCAGGGCTGCCCTCTTCTTCTGTGAAAAGTTACCTGAAATTTCTTTACACTTTTTCTCTACTTCTTTTTTTTTTTTTCCCAGCTGGAAAATATTTAATTTTTGAACCTGGGATCTTTTTGACATGGAAACGAAGTTTCATTTATTTAAGACATTGTACATGTGAATCGGATGCAAGTAATTCAGGTAGAGAAGGACCCTGTAAGATCAGTTAAAAGCTAGCACCATGTATGTAAATTTGATATAAACAATGATTTTTTTACTTTAGAATTTCTGAATGGAATACCTATTTTCTAAAAGTCCTGTTCTAGTACTGTCTCTGCTTCTTTTCAGGCAGCCATATACACTCCAGGAGTTTTTTGTCCTATGGAGATGACACTTTTTTCTTCCACTGGATTCATCTTGTTCTGAATTTCTCTGGATTAGTGCATTTCTTCCAGTTTGTCTCCCCTGAATGTGTTTGGGGCTATTGTTTTGTTCTACTTCTAGCCATTTGACCTCACATATTTTCCATTTTCCAGGAATATCTCAAATTTCTGGTATGCTGATGGCATCCTTTCTTACTTACTAAAAATGCCATTAGTGAATTATCTTGTATGAAAAATATATTTTCTGTCACTTTCCAGGGTTTTGGGTGGCAGAAAAGGAGGGTAGATGGTCCCAGCTCACCACCTGACAAATCTACTGTTGAGTTCTTTAATAGTAATTTTGTAATTAGCTATCTTACTCAGCTCTAATGTGAAGTCTATTTGGATACAGTTATGTCTTTGGGTTTTAATATTCAGTGGAGTTTTCTAGAATGCCAGACATATCATTGGAAAGTAATGATTGCTTTTTTTATTCCCAATATTTGTAGCTCTTATTTGATTTTCTTTGCTGGTTTCATTGGCTAGAACAGTAAGATTTGATTTATTAAAGTTCTGTAACAATATTTAAGAACTGTGGTGATAGGGGCACAATTACATCTTTAGTTTACTTTAATTTTGTTGAAAATACCAACAGTGATTTATCATTAGGCATATTTTGGGATTGTTTTGAGATAGGTATCTTGATCAGCTTATTTTCATATTACCAGGCATTTCTTTTTAAAGTCAGAAATAAGTATCCAATTTCGTTAAAGCCCTTTTGGACATCTATTAAAGTGATCATGTGGATTTTGTTCTCTGGCCTATTATAATAGAATTCTGAGTGTTTTGCTAACTCTGCATTCCTGCAATAAACTCTAAGAAGGATGTTTCTGACACCTCTGAAGAGTTCCTGGATTACTTCTCTATAGGGAAGGAGCCATGGCTGCCCTACACTATGTAGTCTCCTCTTCCTTGGAGAAGGCAGCCTTTCCAAGGTGATTCACACTGTGGTCTGGGTGAAGCATGGGTGAAAGGAAGTTAACTTAATGCCTTTTATTCTGTTGGCCCAATAGTAGACACTTAGTAAATACTTTTTGAACTTAATGGAATTATTTAGTCTTCCAGGTTTGCTGTCAAAATCCAAATATTCTGGGAGAGAAATTGTGTCCACTTCTTTATGAGGTAGCTTCTTTGTTGATTCATTACTTCAGTCACATGTTTTAGCATCTTCTGAGTGCTATGTGTTGTGTGCAGGGATTTGCTAGCATGGAGCATAGGTGGGTTCCTTGGAAGGGTGGGGTAGAGAGTGAGGGGTTGGGAAGATTTTCCATGAGAATAGAGCAACTTGTATGTTAACTTGTTTCCTTTATAAACACTATTGCTAAAGCATCACCTCTGGAGATGACATTTTAACCACATTTATGCAGTTAAAATACATGTTATCATTATAATGGTTATTATTTTTAAAATCTCTTTGATTTAATCCCAAACCAAACTACATGTATGGCCCGTTACCAAAATTAAAAAAAAAAAAAAAAGTGGAAAGTTAATCCTTGAAAAGTGGAGGCAAGTTTTTGATTCCTTTTAGTTTTCTCTTCAAAAATAACTTTTATAATTTTCTGATTAAAGGAATGATGCACGCCCTTGAAATAATTTGGAAAATACATACTGGTATCTCGAAGAAATTTAGTCCCACCACCCAGAAATGATATTTTATTAGCATTTTGTTATATTTTATTTCTATCTATCTAATCTGTCATCTTATTTTATTTAAATGACTCTATGTTTCACCTACTATTGTATCCTGAGCGTTTTCCCCTGTTCTGACATGTTTTTTGAAAGTGTGGTTTTTAATGGTGGTGCAGCATTCCATAGGCGCTTCAATTCATTTGGGTCATCTCTGTTTTTCTTGTTACCATAAATGGAGTCTCGGTTCCATTTTGTCTCTATCTCTGAAGCCATCCAGGTTATTTCTAGACAGGAAAACTGAACCCTAGGTTATACATATTTTTGAGACTTAGTTGTTTTCAGAAACATTATACCAGTGTATAGTCCTTCCAACTCTATATAAGAATGTCTTTTACCTTTAACAGCAGTAGTTATTGCCATTGAAAAATAGATACACCAGGGAACACATACACACACATACATATATGCATACAGAAAAATAGCTGGCCAATATTTTAGGAGATAAATGTTCTGATGTTTGAATCCTTTACATATACTGTAAAGGAGACTTGGGCATGAACAGAAGGAGAGCTGAGTGTGTAAAGGAACCAACTGTGTGCAGAGCGTGTGGGAGGAGGGTGAGTGCCCTGGAGAGTGTGAGGCTTGGACGGGGTCCGAGAAAAGGCAGCTTGCTCTGTCTCCTGATGTGCTCACATCCGGGGAAGGTTGTGGTGCGAGCCCCTTTCACAGCCCACCCACCCAGGCAGGACTTCCAACTTGCACTCCTTCCCCCGGTGTCCTTGCCAGGCATGGAGAAGCCATCAGCATCCCAGGGAGCTCAGTGAAGAGGAAAGCAGCACCCAGCAGCGAGGGGCAGCGTTCTCACCCTGGTGCTTCTCCTGGGGGCCACTGTAGAAGTCAGTCTGCAATGGTGGCAGGCCCGGAGACCAGTGCTTGGGGGAGCTGGGGGGAGGCTGGGAGAGCAGGGAAAGACTGGAGGAGCTGGGGAAAGGCTGGGAGTGCAGGGAAAGGCTGGGGTAGCTGGGGGAAGGCTGGGGTAGCTGGGGGGAAGGCTGGGGGAGCTGGCGCATGGATGCTGGGCATCCGTGCGACCCCCCCACAACACACTGCACTCCCAGGAACGTTGCTGGGAACTGCTGTACGTGGCTAGGAACAGAATCTCGCTTCATGCTTTTAACAAGTTAATGTTTGTGCTCATGGGCTCTGTGCATATTTAAGAATTAATTAAATCCTTTAAGGAAGTCATTTATGTTTGAGACCAAAGAGGACACTCAGGAGCCAAGACACCCCCAAAGAAGAAGGCCCGATTGCAATTCTCATGCCTCGGCAGACCCCAAAAGGCTGGCGTCCTTACAGGCTGATTCTCAGCGTACTCCAGATATCGTTAACCCATTCTTTCCAGAAAGCTCCTGGGGAGGCATATTACACTCAAGTTATTTTCAACTTCATCTAAGGTGTCTCTATCCAATGCCGTTTCATCAAAGTCTACAATGTGGGATTCAGAATCTCTTAGCATCATCAAAGTCTTCGAAAAATGTATTACTAGGAAGAGGCGCTGCTAGTAGTGTGTTAATGACAGCACGCCTGGCTGAGGTGCAGGTAATCTCCAGCGTCAGAGGCCTGACTCCAGCAATTTCAGGAAAAACAAAATCTTTTCAAAAAGCATCCTAAATTCTCTGTTTTTATTTTTACCCTTTGAGGAAAAAGAGTGCTTCACTGAGAAGCTAAATCCCATCTATTAGGTTGTCCTTACAAAGCTTTTGCTGATATTTGAAATGCTCCTCTCTTGAAAGAAGAATGCAAGGTGAGTTTTCAGGAGCCAGTCCCAGACCCACTTTGCTATTTTCAGTCTTTGTCTTTCAGAGAAAAAGGCCTGAAGGACCCATTCAGGCCAGCTTCCCAGTGCAACTAGCATTCACCACCTTTAACACAAATTTGCAGGTCACGTGTGTTTGCTTTCTGGTTGGTTTGAAACATTTCTTAGTTTGCATGGAAGCTGAAGTTGGTGTTTTGCAACAGAAAGGACACTTGTTTCCTGTGGATTTAAGGGGAGGGGATCTCTCAATGCCAGCCCCCCTGGAAGTCTGGCAGTGAGGTGACATGTCTTCAAGGGAAGTGCAGTGGGGCTGGCAGCTTGGCCAGGGCTTGGAGGAGGTGAGGACATGTCCCCCAGGTGGGAGATGAACCAGGCCCTCTGAGAACAACAGGGTCCCGTGGGCTTTGGCGGGAATAAAGTTCAGGGGATACGGGCAGGGGCAGAGAAGGGAGTAATCTGTATATTTTCAAATTAATTTTTTTCTTTGATGAAAAGGAAAAGGCCAAACAATCACCATTTATTCGTAACTTCTTAAAGGAAACCTTTCTCCACTTTGGCTTGAAGATCCACGTCTGTTACATGAGGGGCTGACAAAAAGGAATGAAGTGCTGACACATGTGACAACATGGGCGAACCCTGAAGACATCATGTCGAGCGAAATAAGCCAGACACAAAAGGACAAATACTGTATGCTCTCATTGGTCTGAAATAATTAGGACATGAAAATTTGGAGAGTCAGTAATTAGAATACAGGTTACCAGGGCAGGGGTGGGGGAGGGGAATGGGGAGTTAAGGCTTAATTGCTACAAAGCCTCTGTTTGGGGTGATGGAAAACTTTTGGTAAAGGATGGTAGTGATGGTAGCCCAACGTTGTGCATGTAATTAACGCCACTGAAAGCAGTTGAAATGGGAAATTTTAATTTGTCTATCTGTCACCAGAATAAAAAACAAAAAAAAAACCCCTAACAACATAGAATTATATAATACAAAGAGTGAATCCTAATATAAAGTATGGACTATACTTAAAGATTAAAAAAATATTGACTCATCACTTGTAACAAAAGTGCAAAATGTTAATGACAGGGAAAACTGCATGTGTTTGTGGGGGCAGGGTGGATATATGGGAGCTCCGTACGATTTTTTTCTATAAACCTACAACTGTTCTAATAAAAAAACCAAAAGGAGGACCTGGATGAATGCCATATTCACAGGCCAGGGGAGAAGCCTCCCACTGATGGCATCCTAACAACTTCAAGAGATGCGGGGACCCCACCCCAAATGACCTAATTCATGGGGTGGGGGCCAATCCCTTGCAGTACACCTCCCACCAATCTCAAGAAGAAAGGGTCCACCGGCTCCCTGTGTATCCTGAACACCTCTCTGCCTTTGGAATAGAGAGAATAGGCCCCAGGCCAGAGCTGGCTACAGACAACAGTATTCAGCCAGAATTTAATAACATTGTTCTCATTTTATTTATTTTTATAATTACCTTTAATTTACAGCAAATGATACAAATTTCCATTTAGGGTAATGATATACTTTTCTTTTAAATGCATTAAAGTAAAAATAGTGAATTAATTAAAAAATATTAGCAGGGGTACAAAAACATGCAAAACTGAGAAGCTGGTTTACTGCAGTTGTGGTCTGTGGCAAAAAGCAATGGGGAAGGTGGTATGTGAAAGCCTGCAACTGGGGCATGGGTCTCTAAGGCTCTCTAGGCTGTTTGATTTTACTTATTTTTTGAAACAGGTGAGGGAACACTGAGCAACTGGAGAATTCAGGGTTTTAGGAAGCAGAGCTCTGGGGGAAAACCCCCTGAAGACTGGTCACATTGACTCCAGAGACTTAAAATCGATTCAGGGCTCAGGAAACAGCGCCAGAAAGATTCCCAGGCAGACCAGCTCTTGTCCTTATGCAACATTAGTTTCCCTGGGAAAGTCTAAGGATTCCTGGTGAACCTAAGGGCCCTTCTGCCTGAGGAAAAGGTCATCAGCAGCCAGGTAGAATTATGATGGATCCTGATTTATTTTTCTTACCCTTCTCTGATTTTTCCTGTCATCCCCCTGAAAAAGCATCCAGCTCTTAAGTTTGGGTGTCAGGACTTCACCCTGTTTCCTTCCAGAAGACATTTGTTCAGGCCCATCTCTTCAGTCATAATAGAAGATGCTCATTCCCTCATTCCATCCATCTGCCCATGCTTCTGTCCATCCATCCATCTATCCACTCCATCCATCTATCCTTCCATCCACCTTTCCGTCCACCCAACTACACATTCATGCACTACCCATTTACATATATATATACATCCATCTGCGTACCCATCCAACCATCTACCCACTTCTTTATCTATATCACTCAATAAATATTTATTAAGAGTGTACTGTTTATTTCACAATTAAAATGGAGGACATAAAAAGTCTGCTGGGTATCCCGGGCACTTTGGCGGGCATCAGGGATATAGCAACAAAATAGGCAGACATGGTCCCCCTACTATCAGAGAGCTTATGGCTAGAGGTGGAGGCATAAACAAGTGGCTGTTCTGTGCCAGGTTAAAAGAAAGAATGAGTGAACAGGTGGATCTGTAAGGCCATTTTCTCTGTCACTGCTGGGCACTGGGATGTGTGGAGCATGGGGCTGCTGGGGGAGAACAAGCAGTGTTATAAAACCAGAGGTTGCACATGCCAGTCCCTGGCCAGCTGGGTTTCTGGAGTGAGATGACAGGTGCAGCACAGCCCGCTCGCTCTGTCCCCAGCCGCTGAAGGCCTGCCCGGCCTGTGCGAAGGGCACGCAAGGGCAGGATTTCCTCCCGGGGGCTCTGAGAAGAGCCAGGTTGGCAGTGACGGCAGCTGTGGTGGGGGCACAGGGCATGGGTGTGGTCCCTGCAAAGGGCAGCAGGGAGGTGGGGGCTGGCAGGCAGGCAGACAAGCAGTGCCATGACCAGGGTTCCAAGAGGAAGTCAGGCATGGTCTGTCTCAGGCCCCCTGCCAGGGCTAAGTGTGATCTCTGGAAAAAGAGACAGTGTGTGCGTTTGTGTGACTGTGTGTGTGTGTGTGTGTGTGTGTGTATGTGTGTGAGTTTCCCAGGATCTGGAAAGTGCATTCTCTGCCTACTGTCCTGAGTGCATTGCCACAGCCCTAGCTGCACCCTTGCTGGCTGTGAGTACATGTGTCTTGGCTGATGCTGGGATGGAAGCACTTTGGGTCATAGGGGTCACAAGGCAGCACACTTTCCTTCTCCCTTTAATACGCTCACCCACCCTTGCCCCAGGTGCCCAGATTCCAGATGCCTTTGTCCTCCTTGAAACACATGCACACACAGCGGACAGGAGCCTGGACACGGCGCAGAAGAAGGGGGCTGCTGGCCTAGCCTCCCTGAGCCTTTCCATACAATGAAGAGGAGAACAGGGAGAATGGTGGACGAGAAGTACAGTGCTAAATGCAAGTGTTAAGTCTTATCGACATCCAGCACACGTGGGGTTTCACTTTCATTTGCCAGCCATGGCCTCATTTGCTAAGCTGGGGCAGGGCACAGTCTGCCAAGGTTGCGGGGCTCTGAATGCGGGTAACAGGGGTATCTGCGAGGGGCTGGAGAAGTCAGGGGAGTCTTTCCTGGGGAGGTAACATTAGATCTATGGGAGAAATTACCCAAAGTGGGGTTGGCAAGGGGAGGATTCACACAGAAGGGGTGTGCAAAGGTTCTCTGTTGAGAGGGCGCCTATTAAATCATGATGACCTTCCTGAACACACGGAATATCATGACTGGATTTACACTTGTCCTTCAAGCAAACAGGAAAAGTCCTATGGAAAAGACCAGGAGGTGGATTTCAGACCCCTTGGTGAGTGGTGAGAAGGCAGCTGGACAGGGTGAAAAGTGCACTGTGAACCCCCATTTTGGGATGTTCATTGTACACCTGGGGCTCACAGTCGAAGGCTCTGTTTCATCCTTTCCTTCACATTAGAACCTTCTGGAAGAGGCCTAACGAGCACATGGCTCAGGTCTTAGGGCTGTGCATGGACACGGCTTCCTGGCATGGCTAGATTACATTTGAATGAGCTCAGTGGAAGAATGTGAAGATGGGGGTGAGTGAGCATGATCCCAGGTCAGGGAGGCAGAGAGAAGCACAGGCATTGTTTGCAAAGACGGTGGTCTTTTATCAGCTAGGGCTCCTTTGTTTTCAAATGACAGAAGATCCAGCCCAGGCCAACTTAAACCACCAGGAGACTGAATTGACTCAGATAATTTATGTAAAATGATTCAGCTTCTGACGCCACTTGATTCAGGAGCTCAAAGTATGTCACTGAAGACCTGACTTTTCCTCTCCTCTGCCTCCTCGGAACTGGAGGTGATGCGACAAACCCCGCAACTTCCGGCTCTCTTTGGTAGACCTTGATGGAGAGTGTCTGAACCATTCCCAGAGGAAACTCTAATCCTTGCTCTCTCATTGGCCTGAATTCGGTCACGTGCTGAGTCTTGAGCCAATCACTGAGGTGCGGGGGAGGAATATGCTGCTTGGTTCTAATCCCGCAGCAGGGCTTAGGGCTCCGCTACTTCCTGTCTAAACGCACCCAGGCCCACCCGAGTGCACCCAAGCTTAAGGGCTGAGGAGGAAGAGAAGATACCCCTTAGGAAGTGCAGGGGCTGTGGTAAGCGGTGGAGGGAAATGGATACCCACAGTTGGCGGAAGAGTCTGAACCTGGGGCCTTGGTTCACGGCGCTCTGATTGGGAACGAAGGAACCCTCCCAGGGTGTGCGCAGGGTTCCTGGGTGGCAAGGAGTCCCGAGGAGCCTTTACGGGTCAGCTTCAAGACTAGGCGTCGCTCCCCGCAGAGCTGTGATGGTTGGGGCTGCTAACTTTCCCAGGCGGACGTGGCTGTGGGATTCCACCCGGCTCACTCTGCCTACCCCCCAACCCCCGTGCCTAACCCCCCCCCACTTCCACCCCCATCGCCCTCAGCCCCCACCCCCAGCCCCCAGGTGGTCTACTTTCGCAGGATCTTTGCTACCCCTGCGTGAGCTACAAACAGGCAATGCTTCACTTCCCAGGCCTGTGTTAAGAAAAGCTGGAGTTACAAAACACTGTGGCTATTAAAATCCTGCTACTGACTTTAACGACAATAAAATATCTGCTGTTTATGAGTAATTAGCCACTTTTGGAAAAGAGTGCTGTTCCCTTTAAATTTATGGGGTGCCTTAATTTATGCATTTCATGGGGGGCTGTCATGTTGCATCACATCAACCTGATGTAATTTGATGCAAATCAAACATATGAACAAGTGAGGAGAAATATTCTCTTTTCCTCCTGAAGTGCATGTCTGAGATGGGGCGCGGGAGAGGGTTGTCTTTGGTCTCTTATCCAGCTTTGCTCTTCTTGCTTGCTTTCTCAGGAAAGACGTGGGGGGGTTTTATCCTCAGCTACTTTAGTTTGGGTACACTGGCTTTAGCCTCTGACCACTCACAGGTGCTTCCTGGGAGGATTTTGTATTTTGAAGACCCATGCCATGTCCAGGGTGCTTTGAAACACTGGGCAGGCTAACAGGGAGACAGGCTTCCTGAATTTAAGGACCTCAGAGTTAGTCAGTATGCACAGGACATGATATAATCAAGGGTTTAATATTATGTAGTCTTGATTGGAGAAAGAGTTATGATAAAGGAAGATGGTGGTGAGCTTCCAGTCTGGCCAGTGAAAGGTATGCTAGGAAGTCTTTTTGTAGCAGCTGAGCCCCCATTGAGAGGCGAGGCAGGAGTATTCCAGAACTCATTAGTCGGTTGGACTGTCCATCTATTTGTGCATTATTTCTTCTTTTGCCTGTCCATCTAGCCATCTACACAGCCACCTATACATCCATCCATCCATCCATCCATTCACTATCTACTTGCACATACTAAATTTATTGAATGCTTAGGAGGTAACCCAAGAAATAATATATAGACATGTATCCACTCACTTGCTGGGTCACCTTAGAGGGGTTACCCCTAACTTCTGGCCTTGCTTCCTTATTTACAAAATGGACATATTCAACTAAGTGACTAGGAGCTAGATGATCTCTGAGTTTTCCCCAGGTCTGGCACCTCCTGAACCAGTGTTCATGCATCCCTTCCTTTGGGAGCACCTCTATGTGAGTAGCGTAGGTATGCCTAGTTTAGAGCATGCATGCATAGTTCTCACTCACCGGATGAAGCCGTGTTCCCCATCCAGCCATAAAAGATGTGGAAGAGAGTGGTGAGAAGTGAGATTGGATTGGGGGGTGCCAATTTGTGGAAGCCTTTGGCATCAAATCCAAACAGTTATGCCACAGGAAAGACAGTGACCTCTGATCTTTGGCCATTGAATTTAAATGGGGATACCTCATGAGTATAAGGACAAGTAAGCAAAAAGAGGCAGGAGTGAGGCTTGGAGATGCTATTCACCAGTAATTACGAGTGTGTTATTTGTCTCTAAATGAAGAAAGACATTTTCTCCCCTGGTGCTCCACAGTAGGCAGCTTCAGCAGACTAACTTCTGAGGTAGGCGTGTGGAATACTTTCTACCTGGTAAAATAGGAAGCACAAGACTTTGCCTTCTAACTTCATGGCCTTCCCTACTCCTTTTGGTCTCATACATATATTGGAAAGCTCTTTCTAGAATGTTCATCACCCTAGCCTGGCTTCCTTGAAGCCCATCGCCAGTGTTGCCCAAGAACGCTGCCAAAGATTCCTTGGTTTCTGACTTTCAGAAGTGAAGTTGTGGCTGAAAACAGACCACTTTACCTTCTCCCCTGTTCTACTTTAGTGTGCCATGATTCTGTGAAGGAAATGTTAGGGTCCCCACAAGGTTCGGGTGCAAACTTTGGTATAATTATTTTAAAATGGATCCTTTTTGTTTGTTTGTTTTAATTTGGGTCTTCCTGCTTTCTAGTTAGGAGTGATATTTTTGTGGCCAATATCCAAATTCCATTTCTTCTCTCAATTGCCTGTCCGTATGCCTTTTGTTGTATTCCTGATGGTGATGTTCAGTTTTTCCTTATTCACTGCAAGAGCTTTTACAACTATAAAAGGTAAGATTATTACCCTTTTGACTACCACATATGCTTTGCGAGTGTTTGACTTCAGTGAGGCTTTCAGTGGGTGATTTTGCATCAGAACTGAGTATGATTATGGATGTGATAAGTCCTAGCAATATTGACCTGCTGATAATAATTGTAGAAGGAGGAAAGAACAGCAGGAAAAAAGGGAGAAGAAGAATGAGGAAAAGATGGAGAAGAAAAAAGGTAAAGGAGAAGGAGAAGGAGGAGAAGAAAAAGCCTGTGGTAACCTTTCTAGAGTGTTCTGCTGTGTGCCAAGTGCTGCTACAAGTACTTTCCATCAGTTACTGCATTCAACCCTTCTAACGAACCTATGAATGTCCCTGCATCATAGATGCCTAACTGATGGGGCACTTCTTAAAGATCATGGGCTTTCAGTTTTCTGGAATAAGGTGCAGTTCACCTTCTGGCAGCAGCAGTCATTTTTTTCTGGCCACACCGAGTCCCATAAAAGAGAGCCCTGCAGAAGCCCAGAGTTACCACAGTTGACCATGGTTGTTGCTTCTGAAGGCTATTCGTAGCTTGTATAAGTTGTACCTCCGCACCAAACAACTGAAGTTTGAAAATGCCCCGGGGCTTCCTGAAGGCTTCTTAGTGACAGTCACTGGCCCTTGAGGTGAGGCAGGGGTGGCAGTGGTGTGGGGACTGTGTCACGTCCCACCTGTCCATGCTGGCTGGACCACAGTTGGAGGGCTGTGGATAGCCCACTAATGACCCTTTCTCCCATTTAGGAGAAGGACTTTAATTGCCTCGTTTTTAATGTTTCCCCTGGTGTTCAGCATCAAGGAAGTAAAGCTCTAGCCTTTTGCTCTGATTGGTGAAGTTAAAGACCAGTGCTTGGCTGGGGGCCTTTCTTATCAGGTGGTCCACAGAGACATACAAATCTGGAGGCAGGGGAGAGCTGAGGTGTCAAGGAAAGTGGCCAGGCTGCAAGCCTCCTTGGCTTACAGATAGGGGGTGGAGGAGGACTGTGAATGGGGGAGTGGCCAGTATGTGGCCACAAGACTACAGAGATGCAGATGTGTCTCAAGGGAGCAGAGAAGCCCCCGGGGAGGAGCTATGCCCACCTGGCCAAGACAGGGAGACCAGTTGTCTGGGATGCCAGACATCCTGGCTGCCCGGCAGGGTGCCTGCCATGGGAAGAAGCAGCCAGCCCAGCAATAATGGGAGGGGAGTCATTTGCTCAACAGTGTTTTCTGAGTGCTAGCTACGTGTGAGGCACTGTTCTTGATCCTCAGGGACATTGTTTGCATAGGATGCGTTGTCTGGAGAGAGGGTCTTGTCCTCTGCCTTCCGCATTCTATTAGACTTTCATTGGTTTTCTCATTTCTGATGATGTGTAAGGATCTTGGGGTGATGGGCTCTGTGCTCAGGGTGGAGGAGTTATCCAGCAGAGCTAGCTCAGGGCTGGCAGTGGCAGCATTATCCTGCCAATAGACCCTCTTCCAGTGTCTCCTGTATACTGACCACTGAGGGGACAGATGAGCAAGATGTGGTCTTGGCCCTCAAAATTCCCCTAGGCCACTGACCCTTGGCAATCGAAAATGCTTTTTGAATGAATGAATGAATGAGTGTTTGCATGAAGGAAGTTAGAGGTAGTCAAAAGAAGGAGAATAAATCTTATAAAAGGGACTTGAAATCCCAATCAGGTCACTCAGCATTTGTAGGTACATGTTATCTGCAAAGCATTGGGTTTGGGTCAGATTTGGGCCCCAGGAAGTCCTGGACAGGGCCTGAGGTTGGTGAGACAGGGACCCAGATGTCCACCAGGAAATGGGGTGGGGTTAGCCCTTTATGAGAATGTGAAGGTAGAAGTTGGGGGTTGGAATGGCTGTAGGGATGGTGTGGTATTTGAGATCAGCTTCTATGGACCAAACTTCTTGCTTAACTTGTGCCTCAAGGAGCAGAGAGTAGGGTCTGCTCTGGTGGTCCAGGATTGACTTTGTGGCCTGCGTCTCCAAAGATAGATGCCGGGCTAGAGGCATGTAACATTTGTTACTTGCTCTGTTCATTCATTTATTCATTCAATCATTGTATTCATTTGCTTGTTCCTTTATTCCTGCATTCAGCAACTATTTGTTGCATGCTTCTCTGTACCCTACTCTGTGCCAGGGACTAGGGGCACCCCAGTGAAGCAGATGATCATGGTCCTGCCCTCATGAATTCTCCAAACAGATAGATAGACAAGCTCAAACCTGTATACCGAAAGCCAGTGTGAAGGGGCAAGGCCAGGACACTGTGGCGGTAGATACGAGGGCTCCTGCCTGGACCTGGGCACTTGGGATGTGGTGGCATTTCATCTGTTACCTGGACCATATACAGGCTCTGGCTTGATGACAGGGCACAGGGAGCAAGTGGGGAATGATGCACACCAAAGGACACAAACCAACTTCCCCTGTGCCTCCCGTGCCCCACTCTTTGACAGTAGTATTCTTTCCTGTTATCCTAATGTGTTTAAACTAGATGAGCTGAGGTTCCTCCTTCCTTTAAGCCCTCATGAACTGGAAAATTCGTCTTCCCCTTCCCTTTTCTTGTCTGGTTTTGGTGGGAAATTTGTCTGTGTCCCTGGAGTTCATTTGCTTATGGTAGTGGCATCCAGGGCAGGGACAGAAGCTCCTGTGTCTGTAAGCTTGGCTAGCATGTAGTCCCACCCCTCACCAGCAGATGTGCCTTCTGGCTGGGTCAGGGACTCACGGGCCAGTCTTACCTCCTTTTCCAGCAATCTGGGCCCACCAAAGGCCAGGGCAGGCCAGCCTGAGCCATAGCAGATGATGCCGAATTGGGAGCCTCTAGGGCTAGAAATGACCTGCAGCCCTGCCCCTACCAGACTCCTTCTGTTGGTTTCAGCTCAGTAGTTGCAGGCAGTGGAGTATCTGATGGTGTGCCTGGATTTTTGCTCACTACCCATTTGTGTACTTAAAGGGATGATGTGTATCTGAGCTTATGTCTTCGACAGGTGCCCCTGTGAACAGAATTCCCTGGGCCGACTTCCATGAATATTTCAGAACCAAGCTCCTTTGATCACTCTTGCATATGTGCATTTTGCATTATATTTAGTTTTACACAGAATCCAATCTGAGGCCCCTGTGAAATGAAAATAAACTGCTCAACATGATATCATAACGCAGAGGGCTCAGATTCAGACGTCTCTAATCAAGAGTGCAAGGTGGTCAGAGTGACTCGGCTTTTGCCCCCCTGGTTCCTGCTGCCCTCTGGAGGAAGAGACCTCGAGGCTGTTCTATGGGTGCTGGGCCCTGCTTTTTGCTCCTGCGGCAGGGGCTGTGTGCGGAGGCTGACACTCTCCTCCATTGCCATGCTAGAGAAGGGAGCCAAGGCGGGTTAATAGGGGATTAAATATCTAATTTCCTGCCATGACGAAATCTGTTTAAAAAGGAGTCAGAAAGCCAATGAGAGAGAAATAATACGCTTCATGACAACCGCTGGTATCTTTTTCAGTTTTGCGGGATTTTAAAGGTGGGTCATTCATTAAAAGCATATATATGGTTTTTTGGCTGGACTCACTCAGCATAATATTCTCTAGGTCCATCCATGTTATTACATGCTTCAGAAGTTTATCTTGTCTTAAAGCTGCATAATATTCCATCGTATGTATATACCACAGTTTGTTTAGCCATCCCACTGATGTGAATGGACATTCGAGAATAAACTTGAAATATGTCATTGGTAACAGAGTCCAGCAGGAGTTAGAAACAGGGTAAGATAATGGGTAATTGAAGCTGAAGGGATACAGACTGTGCAACAGGACTAGATACAAAAACTCAAAAATGGACAGCACAATAATACCTAATTGTAAAGTAATCATGTTAAAACACTGAATGAAGCTGCATCTGAGCTATAGGTTTTTTTTTTTTTTTACTATTATTACTACTTTTATTTCTTTTCTCTATATTAACATTTTATATCTTTTTCTGTTGTGTTGCTAGTTCCTCTAAACCGATGCAAATGTACTAAGAAACGATGATCATGCATCTATGTGATGATGTTAAGAATTACTGAGTGCATATGTAGAATGGTATGATTTCTAAATGTTGTGTTAATTTCTTTTTTTTTTGCTTTCCGTTAATAAAAAAAAAGAAAAAAAAAGCACATATATATATATATGTATATATTTATATTATTGTATATATATATATAGTTTTTGTTGCTTTCCTGATGGGGTGGACACAGATCAGCTAAATCAATTATGGAGAATTAAGAAACCATTTCTTTCCGAAACTATTCTGTCTGGGAGGAATGGAAGCACTGTTTTATGGCCTCAATTCTGGGGGGACAGGGCAGTTGCTGTCAAAATGTCACCTGTCCTTAAATGTTGCTGCTTCCATCTCCTGTACTGTGATCAGTCATATGCTTAGAAGATCAACTTTGGTAGGGCTGTGTCTTCTGGGAGTTATAGATGTAGTGGTGTATGGATAAGATCCCCACTGTCCCCAAACCCTCAGTGTAGGAGCAGAAGACCTTGTGAGCTCTGGTAGCCTTGTGTCCATGACAAGTGTCCTAACAGGTCCAGAGAAACTCCGCAGGCGTTCTGAGGATGGTGCTGCCCCTCCAAACCTGGGGCAAATCCAGGGAGGCTTCCTTGTTTAGGCAGAATCAGGAATGGAGTATTGAGGATTAGTTTGGGCTGACATTTATGGAGAGGTAGGGGAGGGCTGCCTGGAGATTTCGTCTTTCTTCCATCTGTATGCTGCTGCAAAGGGGTGACTTCTTCCAAACCCTAAGTACCCCCTTCTCTATCACTGCCAAGAGAGTTTCAGCCCCTAGATTTTGAATTTGTAGTCGAATTTATTTTCATCCATTATTTCTTTCCATCTTCTCTGGTCCACAAGAGATAGAAACCTTATCTGGCTGCTCACAGTCAGAGAGTGAGTACAATTTTAAAGCTGTTCTCCTGTAAATTTTGCCAGAGACATGACCCTCCCCGCCCCCAAATGAGGGACTGCCTATATGGGAGACCTTGTGGGCTGAATGGTTGGTCTCATATTCTTAGGATCTCAGCTTCTTGGCATCTTTCTTTTTTTTTTTTATTAATTAAAAAAATTAACACAACATTTAGAAATCATTCCATTCTACATATGCAATCAGTAATTCTTAATAACATCACATAGATGTATGATTATCATTTCTTAGTACATTTGCATCGATTTAGGAAAAGAACTAGCAAAACAACAGAAAAAGATATAGAATGATAATATAGAGAAAAAAATAAAAATAATAAAAATAAAAAATAGAAAAATATATAAAAAAGAAAAAAAGGAAAAAGAAAAAAAACACAAACAAACAAAAAAAACTATAGCTCAGATGCAGCTTCATTCAGTGTTTTAACATAATTACATTACAATTAGGTAGTATTGTGCTGTCCATTTTTGAGTTTTTGTATCTAGTCCTGTTGCACAGTCTGTATCCCTTCAGCTCCAGTTACCCATTATCTTACCCTGTTTCTAACTCCTGATGGTCTCTGTTACTAATGACATATTCCAAGTTTATTCTCGAATGTCGGTTCACATCAGTGGAACCATACAGTATTTGTCTTTTAGTTTTTGGCTAGACTCACTCAGCATAATGTTCTCTAGGTCCATCCATGTTATTACATGCTTCATAAGTTTATCTTGTCTTAAAGCTGCATAATATTCCATCGTATGTATATACCACAGTTTGTTTAGCCACTCGTCTGTTGATGGACATTTTGGCTGTTTCCATCTCTTTGGAATTGTAAATAATGCTGCTATAAACATTGGTGTGCAAATGTCCGTTTGTGTCTTTGCCCTTAAGTCCTTTGAGTAGATACCTAGCAATGGTATTGCTGGGTCGTATGGCAATTCTATATTCAGCTTTTTGAGGAACCGCCAAACTGCCTTCCACAGTGGTTGCACCATTTGACATTCCCACCAACAGTGGATAAGTGTGCCTCTTTCTCCGCATCCTCTCCAGCACTTGTCATTTTCTGTTTTGTTGATAATGGCCATTCTGGTGGGTGTGAGATGATATCTCATTGTGGTTTTGATTTGCATTTCTCTAATGGCCAGGGACATTGAGCATCTCTTCATGTGCCTTTTGGCCATTTGTATTTCCTCTTCTGAGAGGTGTCTGTTCAAGTCTTTTTCCCATTTTGTAATTGGGTTGGCTGTCTTTTTGTTGTTGAGTTGAACAATCTCTTTATAAATTCTGGATACTAGACCTTTATCTGATATGTCGTTTCCAAATATTGTCTCCCATTGTGTAGGCTTTCTTTCTACTTTCTTGATGAAGTTCTTTGATGCACAAAAGTGTTTAATTTTGAGAAGCTCCCATTTCTTTCTTTCTTTCTTCAGTGCTCTTGCTTTAGGTTTAAGGTCCATAAAACCGCCTCCAATTGTAAGTTTCATAAGGTATCTCCCTACATTTTCCTCTAACTGTTTTATGGTCTTAGACCTAATGTTTAGATCTTTGATCCATTTTGAGTTAACTTTTGTATAGGGTGTGAGATACGGGTCCTCTTTCATTCTTTTGCATATGGATATCCAGTTCTCTAGGCACCATTTATTGAAGAGACTGTTCTGTCCCAGGTGAGTTGGCTTGACTGCCTTATCAAAGATCAAATGTCCATAGATGAGAGGGTCTATATCTGAGCACCCTATTCGATTCCATTGGTCAATATATCTATCTTTATGCCAATACCATGCTGTTTTGACCACTGTGGCTTCATAATATGCCTTAAAGTCCGGCAGCGTGAGACCTCCAGCTTCGTTTTTTTTCTTCAAGATACTTTTAGCAATTCGGGGCACCCTGCCCTTCCAGATAAATTTGCTTATTGGTTTTTCTATTTCTGAAAAATAAGTTGTTGGGATTTTGATTGGTATTGCATTGAATCTGTAAATCAATTTAGGTAGAATTGACTTCTTAACTATATTTAGTCTTCCAATCCATGAACATGGTATGCCCTTCCATCTATTTAGGTCTTCTGTGATTTCTTTTAACAGTTTTTTGTAGTTTTCTTTGTATAGGTTTTTTTGTCTCTTTAGTTAAATTTATTCCTAGGTATTTTATTCTTTTAGTTGCAATTGTAAATGGAATTCGTTTCTTGATTTCCCCCTCAGCTTGTTCATTGTTAGTGTATAGAAATGCTACAGATTTTTGAATGTTGATCTTGTAACCTGCTACTTTGCTGTACTCATTTATTAGCTCTAGTAGTTTTGTTGTGGATTTTTCCGGGTTTTCGATGTATAGTATCATATCGTCTGCAAACAGTGATAGTTTTACTTCTTCCTTTCCAATTTTGATGCCTTGTATTTCTTTTTCTTGTCTAATTGCTCTGGCTAGAACCTCCAACACAATGTTGAATAATAGTGGTGATAATGGACATCCTTGTCTTGTTCCTGATCTTAGGGGGAAAGTTTTCAGTTTTTCTCCATTGAGGATGATATTAGCTATGAGTTTTTCATATATTCCCTCTATCATTTTAAGGAAGTTCCCTTGTATTCCTATCTTTTGAAGTGTTTTCAACAGGAAAGGGTGTTGAATCTTGTCAAATGCCTTCTCTGTATCAATTGAGATGATCATGTGATTTTTCTGCTTTGATTTGTTGATATGGTGTATTACATTAATTGATTTTCTTATGTTGAACCATCCTTGCATACCTGGGATGAATCCTACTTGGTCATGATGTATAATTCTTTTAATGTGTTGTTGGATTCGATTTGCTAGAATTTTGTTGAGAATTTTTGTATCTATATTCATTAGAGAGATTGGTCTGTAGTTTTCTTTTTTTGTAATATCTTTGCCTGGTTTTGGTATGAGGGTGATGTTGGCTTCATAGAATGAATTAGGTAGCTTTCCCTCCACTTCGATTTTTTTGAAGAGTTTAAGGAGAGTTGGTACTAATTCTTTCTGGAATGTTTGATAGAATTCACATATGAAGCCGTCTGGTCCTGGACTTTTCTTTTTGGGAAGCTTTTGAATAACTGATTCAATTTCTTTACTTGTGATTGGTTTGTTGAGGTCATCTATTTCTTCTTGAGTCAAAGTTGGTTGTTCATGCCTTTCCAGGAACCCGTCCATTTCATCTAAATTGTTGTATTTATTAGCGTAAAGTTGTTCGTAGTATCCTGTTATTACCTCCTTTATTTCTGTGAGGTCAGTGGTTATGTCTCCTCTTCCATTTCTGATCTTATTTATTTGCGTCCTCTCTCTTCTTTTTGTCAATCTTGCTGAGGGCCCATCAATCTTATTGATTTTCTCATAGAACCAACTTCTGGTCTTATTGATTTTCTCTATTGTTTTCATGTTTTCAATTTCATTTATTTCTGCTCTAATCTTTGTTATTTCTTTCCTTTTGCTTGATTTGGGGTTAGTTTGCTGTTCTTTCTCCAGTTCTTCCAAGTGGACAGTTAATTCCTGAATTTTTGCCTTTTCTTCTTTTCTGATACAGGCATTTAGGGCAATAAATTTCCCTCTTAGCACTGCCTTTGCTGCGTCCCATAGGTTTTGATATGTTGTGTTTTCGTTTTCATTTGCCTCGAGATATTTACTAATTTCTCTTGCAATTTCTTCCTTGACCCACTCGTTGTTTAAGAGTGTGTTGTTGAGCCTCCACGTATTTGTGAATTTTCTGGCACTCCACCTATTATTGATTTCCAACTTCATTCCTTTATGATCCGAGAAAGTGTTGTGTATGATTTCAATCTTTTTGAATTTGTTAAGACTTGCTTTGTGACCCAGCATATGGTCTATCTTTGAGAATGATCCATGAGCACTTGAGAAAAAGGTGTATCCTGCTGTTGTGGGATGTAATGTCCTATAAATGTCTGTTAAGTCTAGCTCATTTATTGTAATATTCAAATTCTCTATGTCTTTATTGATCCTCTGTCTAGATGTTCTGTCCGTTGATGAGAGTGGTGAATTGAAGTCTCCAACTATTATGGTATATGTGTCTATTTCCCTTTTCAGTGTTTGCAGTGTGTTCCTCACGTATTTTGGGGCATTCTGGTTCGGTGCATAAATATTTATGATTGTTATGTCTATTTGTTTAATTGTTCCTTTTATTAGTAGATAGTGTCCTTCTTTGTCTCTTTTAACTGTTTTACATTTGAAGTCTAATTTGTTGGATATTAGTATAGCTACTCCTGTCTTGGCATCTTTCTTGTAGGAACTTGATCGAAGTCCTAATGGGGCTCCCACAGGCAGTGTGAGGCAAACACATTGTGCTACTATTCTGTTAAGAACTTCCCAAGACTCTTTTGCCACACATGTAAACTCTATAATCCCTGGCTTGACGTCCAAGTCTGTGTCCTAGCTCTCTGCTTCATCTCATCCCCTTCTTATTCCCAAGACCTTCTGTGCTTTGTCTCCACTTTGCACATGCTCTTCCCTGGGTACCACACTGCCTTCCTCCTCTTCCCTGCCTGATGACCTCCTCAGGATGAACCAAGACCTGATGTCTTCCCCATTATTGCTCCCCAGGTCTGACCCCCTCCTTCCCATTGCACCCCTCCATTGTAGATTTCTTCTATCTCAGCACTTGACCTCATTCTGTTTCTCTGTGGACCCAGGTGTCTCTTGATGCCCAAGTCGACTTTCAGAAGCAAGAACCTGGTCTTGATCTCCTCTGTCTCCTTCCACATGTAGGCATTAAAAGTATGTCATGAAATGACACAAGCTCACTTGGCAGATGCACCAGCGAGGGTGGCAACAAGGGAGTTTTAATTGATTGTTTCTGTGCACTTTGGAAGTGCCCTTCATCTTTTGGTATTAACTTCACTACTACATTAAGTTATTTCCTTGATCTAGAAAGCTATGCTAAATGCTGTAGCTAGTACTGGGAAAGGGTTCCAGCACATGGAGAGCCTTTGACAGTTTAAAAGTTATGTGTCTCTCCCACAATCCCATTTCCTCTTCGCAAAACCTTGGGAAGTAGAATAGTTAATATCAGTCCACTTTGAAATAAAGGAACTGAGGTTCCAGTTAGAGACTGAGTTGGCCAAGGTCCCATTGAGGCCAGTGGATTTACATTAGTGGGACTTTTGGGGTTGCTCTTTTCCCATTTCTCCAGTCTGGTTAGGGAAATAACCACTTGACACAGGACAAGAGAATGTGAAGAGTTTATCAGCCCTTATAGATATTAAGAAAAGAGTCTATAAATATAAATTTTGGTGCAACCCTCTGGTCCCCAACCAGTGAATAACAGATTTGCCATGTGTCTGGATCCATAGTGCTTCCATCACACCCACCCACCCATGCCAGTCCCCTGATATGATCTCTTTCTGAAATGTGCTGCATGTTTCCACATCCTGGCAAATGTGTTCATGATGTCTCCACTCTTTGGCCTCTTTGATGCTTGCCCATGCCTCTGGTTTTCTTTTTTCCATCCTCTTCTGATTTTCAGCATTCAACCTAGTAAGACTGAACATGGGGCTTTCAAAAGCCAGCCTGCCCACTAGTATTGACTTCTGGAGTCAGGCTTCTCGGCTGTGTGAGCTTGTGTGACTTAAACTTTCTGAGCCTCAGTTTCCTCACTTTTAATTTGGGAATAATAAGAATACTTTCCATCTCAAATGTTCCAAGAAATGATCATGAGGATGAATATGCAACTATGTGATGAAAAAACAGAATGTTCATATTGTATGTTGATTGGTGTTATTAATAAAAATTAAAAAAAAGAATAAGTTTCTATCTAAGGTTGTGTTAGGCTAAAATGAGATAATGATTGTTAAGTACCTTGCATGATCTTGACATATGGTGAACATCCAAGATACTGTCTGTTGGTGAGGAAGGTGAGGAAGGTAATGATGGTGGTGATGAAGATGTTGATAATGACTAAAATGATGATGTTGGTGGTAGTGATGATGGTTATTGTTTCATTTATTGAGAGTTTACTCTGCTTAATACATCCATGTCTTAACAAACACCCCATGTGAGGTTCTAATTCCATCCCAGCACCTATTTGTCTGGCTTTTTATGTGTGGGCAGAGAATGACCAGGAACCCATACCAGAAGTCTTCTCTACTCTGAGATGATGGCCAAGAGAACCCTTTGTAGATGTTTTTCTTTGCTTTTGGTGTTCTTTGGTTCTGGGCTACAGTTTAAACCTGTACTCCAAAAGTCGATATGGTTGGAAAGACTTCTTTGCTTATGAGGATTTTGAAAAATCTGCCAAAGTTTCCAAGGATAGGGCAGTTTTTAATCCCTTGCTTTCTTCTTTCACTTCCTCCAGCTCTCATCCCATCAATATTGAAGCTATCTGGGCTACATGGAACATGTTCTTAGCCAGCCTGGTGCCATCCTTTTCACCAGTAGAGTCAATGAGGGCCTTGACTTTGGCCAATCTTCCATCCATTAAGGGAACTTTTGGAGTTTGACTATACTCTTCAACTTCCCTCCAGTCACCATGCTCTGCAGCCTGCTTTGAATATCATGTTGTCATTAATAAGTTCAACAAGGATTTAACTATTTCTGGCCCTGTCTCATAGCATTATCTATACATCAGTCAAAATAGAATGGGTCAACCATGCTGCCCTCCTGTTTATCTGTTAATCATCTGGCAGACAAACCACTCAGTATCCTGCCCACCTCGGTAATGTTTGTGACGTAGTTTGTTTGGCTGCCCAAATGTCACCAGCGTTGATTGTAAGAGATGAAAAAATGTACTTGCTCAGCATAGCGAGCTCCAGGCCAAAATGTAAGCATGAAATCTCTGGTTTATTTTTGTAATAATGTTTACAGCTGTTTAATGACCCTGAAAAGGTTCAGTAGTCTGGTGTTCTGTATTTCAGAACAGGAGTGTATTATGCTTATAACAACCTTAGTTAAACAGTTTGAGCTACAACAATTGGAAAAATAGAATTTAATGAAAAGCCTTTGTATTCTAGGTACAGTTGTCTTAACTATTGCTTAACCTAAAGGTAAGAAAGCAAGGTAGGGCATGGGGAAGGGCCTTGGATCTTTGGGCTTACAGAAAAACAATTGTGTGGTGTGAGATTATTTTGTGTAAAATGCACATTGATGTTTGGAACTTCCCTTTCTGTGAACCCGAGTACCTCCCTTTAGCCCAACATGGGAGCTGTGGGAGTGCTACAGGGTTTCCGAGGCAGCGCTTTTACCCACGTTGATAAAAAGGGGAATATTTAGTTGTGCTTGGCTAGACAACAATACTTGATTTTAAAACATCCAGTTGAAGTGGTTATTTTGAAAGTCATTTTATTTCTCAACTCTTCTTTTTCATGGTATAAGGCTAAGACTTTTTCATGCAACTTACTGGCAAGATCTATATTTTTTGGACTATTCGTAAGATTACTTTTTTTTTCTGTGCAAGCAAAATGAAACCGTGTTTTGTGTAAAATTTATTTAGACTCGTAGCAGCTGGCATTTCTGGTGTCCTGATAGTTTTAAATTTCATTTCGAGTGAAAGATACAATTAGGTTCTCTATCGGAAGAGTTAAGTGAAAACTTTTGTCATTGATATCACAGGAAATAGTCTTGAAAGCAGAAATGCAAAATCAAAATAACCGTTAGCACCATCCAAGGCTTTTGAATGGCTCACCGTACCTGCAATGATGGGAATGATGAGACAGAAAGTATTCTGATAATCTGTGCAGCCAATGGTGGGGTTCATTTTCTGAGAATACTCTTGTCGTGAAATGTGAAATTGCTCCACTCAAGAAGAAAGCCTCTGGTATTCAGAAACTTTCACCTGGGGTTCCTGCCTGCATTCAGAGGTGTTTCCACACCATGGAGAGGGATGACACTGTAGCCACGACTCAGGCCAAAGCCTTGTTCTTCATCAGTGTTGACTGTGCCACTGAATGGCAGCCTGGGCTCCTTGTGACCCCGTTGTTTCTGTGTTGGAGTGATGATGCAGGAGACATGACGCTTCACAGTGGCCTTTTGCTGTCCAGTCCAGAGAAGGACATCAGGCTGACTTTCCACAGTTTGGCAAATGAAGCATTTGGTGGTTCATTTCATCAATCAATCTTTATTGATCTTCCTTTCATGGTTTGAGCTGGGACCATAAGCAGCAGGCCGGGGCAAGCTGTTTTCCTTTTAGTAGTTGGTTTACTTGCTTTCTGCTGTGTTAAGGGGTTTTTTTGCTACCTAAGTGAGAGGGTTAGATGAGTAGCATAGGTTACTCCAAAGGTCCTGGCCACATAATGGCTGTAAACCTTGGGCCATGTCCCACCTTCTGCTGGCTCCCAACTGTTGAATGTGTTGCAGGCACCTAGGATGAAGTTGGCAGCTGAGTGAAGTATGGGTTGGGTACATCAACTAAAAGTTCTCCCCACAGATATCAGCATGAGGGTGACCCCTGCAGTTCGATGGGCATGTCGGTTCTCTTCATTGGGTTATGGATGGGGGTGCCTAGGGTAGGTGGCGCCTCCAGGGTCATTGATGACATTCGTTATGGGGCCTCTGAAAGAGTAGTGTGGTTCCAGAGGGAACTCTCCTTGTTCCTGTTCCCTGGGTGGAAGGAGTACCAACACCTTCCATCAGCATGGCGGAGCTCCCAGCTTCAGTTGGACCCAATCCTTTCATAGTAGCATGAATGACCCCTTAGTTCCCCAGGGGTATGCATTTGCATATATTTCAAGAGTGTTACCAGTTTGGGAGTCCCTGCCCCTCCCTCAGTGTAGATGCATATGCACATACTCACGTGCGTGCACACGTGCACAAATACACACATGCTCACACATGGACAAACATACGCATGCAGGCCACAGGCACACATAGGCATACATGCACATGCACAAACACATAAACACACCTGCACACGTAGGTACATACTGTAGCTGCAAGTCCTTTTTCCTTTCTGGGTACAGTCTTTCAGGGCCTTTTCATTGCTTCCCTGTTATTTATGGCCTTGCCTGCACTGCCCCTTTGGGCTCCCAGGTCCTCGAGGGTAGAAATACAGAAAGTCCCTGGCAAGTACTGACTGATTAACAGGGTAAATGAATTCTTGATGTTGAAGTATCAGGGCTGGAGAAATTGGGGCTGACCCAGGTTTTGTGAGTCCCAGACTGGGCCTGAGGCCAGTTCATCCTGCCTTGGCTGCTTTGGCCCAGGGACAGCGCACCAATTACCCCATGTACTTTCGAAGAATTCACTCTTCCCTTTCTTGCTTTGAATCAAGTGGCAGGCGTTAGTGATGACTGACCCATTGTTGTGGCCTTGGTTGCATCTGTTGTGGTGTTGTGGGACATCAGGTCTCACCGAGGACTCTGAGATGCTCATCTGGCATGTCTTTCCTCACTTCGGTGCCCTAAGGTGCAGAGGGCTGTAACCCTCAGAGTGTCTCCTTGTAGACTGGCCGGCTCCGCCAAAACCACGGGGTTGCCTGCGGACCTTGTGATGGGCAGTTAAGTCCTGAAGGGGATGGGTTTTGTCTCCATCAGCAGTGGGTCAAACCTGGGATGATCTCTGTGGGCTCATGGGGAGAAGAAACTGGTGATAGGGATGACTGTCCCTTGGTGACTTACAGGCTTTTGGATCCAGGGTGCGAACCTGAGCCCCTTCTGACCCTGATTAACTATGATTATGGACACTCGTGGTCTTATACAAAAGCTGAGTTTGCATCACATGAGGTTGGGTAAAGGTGGTTTTCTACAGGGCTCAGATTCCCATATGGGCTGGGCCTATAGGGCAATAATCTGTTCATCATTTCATCCATTCAGTCAGTAAATATGTCACATCCAATGAATGAGTCAGCTCTGCTCTTGGCCTTGGGCTTCACCTGGGATGAAGGCAGACACAATTACTACCTTTACCGAAAAGGAGCATGTCTGCGAAAGAGTCAGCAGCAAAATGTTGGTGTAGTAGTAAGTGCTATGAAGAAGAAAGTAAGGGGATGGAACAGAGAGGGTCTAGGAGTATCAGCTTCAGACAGGGTGGGCAGTGAGTGCCCTTTTAAGATGGTGATATGTGAGCTAAGACCTGAATTATGAGAAGGAGCCGCCTCAGTAAAGAACTGAGGCAGCACACTGTAGCACATTCTGTCTTCCCTCAGCTGAGGCCTTAACAATGGCATATGAAGACCAGTTGTTTAAAAGGGTTTAAGAAGCTTTGTTGACTTTGAGAAAACAAAAGCATAATAAATGAATTCCATACCTAAACCAAACTTGAAAACACCCCATGTTCATCATTTGACAGGTTGACCTCTTACTTACTCAGCATGAACTGGGGAGAGGAGGGAAGTTGAGATGGATGGTTCTCAACTTGATGCCTCCTCATTCAATCTGATTTGTTGTCTTGCCACATTGCACATTCACCTCCTGGTGAATTTGCATCAGCTCATCAGCAGCAACCTGAAAATAGCCCATCTTTTGGATTCGTGTTTTTGGATTTGACCAAGTGGGCAGCCTTTGGAAGTGGGCCAACCATGTTGGTTCTGGACTTTTCAAACTTTCACAGAGCTATTGGGTGAAATTCTGAACATTCCCATGTGACTTCAGGGTCATGATCCATGTTTGCTCAGGACAGCTCATGGGGCTTGCAAGGTAGAGAAAGGATTCTGGACAGGCCCTGGGAGCTGCTAGTCCCTGGAGGTTTCCAGGATTCCTGCTCCAGCAAGTTCTGCACACCAGGGTAGCTGCTTTTTGCTGAGCAGTAGGCTCCATGAATGCTGGGACAAGCTGGTCTTTTCCACCCTTGTATCTTCAGGGCCAAGGATTGACCTGGCACACAAAGAGAACTCAACAGCTTTGTTGTGTGAATGCAAGACTCTCTATGAGAAACTACTCCTTACTGACCAGTCTCCAAAATGGACTTCTTTTTTATTTAGTTGTCGACTGCCACCAGAAATAAAAAGGAAAGTGGCAAACTGGAAGCCTTCTTTTATTGCACGTGAGCATGCACCTCTATGCATGCATGTATGTTTGTAAACGTGTGCACGGTATTCCCTGTCATTGTTCATAGACACAGCTATCTCTGCTCCACAGTGGCAATCCCTCTCCTGCTTGGACACAAACCTCTGTCTCTTTTCATCCCCTCCTCTGCAAGATGGAATCACAGCCCCTCTCTTCTTGCCAAGGAACTCAGATATCCTGTTGGAGACCATCCACATCATGCATCATTTGCCTTGTGGAAGGCCCTACAAGCTGCAGACCCAGCACAACCCCCCACTGCTCCCTAAGGCCTGAGTGTCTTCTTCCACAGATGAGCTCTGTCCCCATGAGCTCCCAGAGGGAACCGTTTGGCCCAGGAATCACTTGTGGTTGGGGTTGAATGCTGTTCCTGGACCACCTGGCCAGCCAGTACATCTCAACAAGGGGATAAAAAAAGGATAGACGTGTGAGAGTGGTTCCAATGGCAAGAAACAAATTTGAATGTCTTTAGGTGGAAGACGGATTTGGAAATAGAAAGACACAAGCCCTGGCTTCATTGTCTTTCAAAGTTGGGCTCCCTACATGCTCTGATGTGGTAGAAGGGGTGCTGTCCTCCCCCACCCCCCATACCTGAGAGTGGTCTGGGTTTAGCTGTTCTGCACAGGCTGGAGAGGGGGGCAGAGAGAACTATTAAAGACAATTATGCAGACCAGCTTTGAGTGTTAGTGCTTAACAAACAGCTTTGAGTTCTAATTTCCTGCAAAACACATACTGCAGGTACAATTTGTACTCATTACTGTATATTGGGAAAGTTATTAAAAACACTCAGACTTCGTGAGACTTCCTATGGCATCGTCCCTGGATTTTAATTGGTTTTTATCTAGTTCTATAAAAGATCTCTTTAAACCCAATCAGAGGCCCTGCTTCGGATATCTTGCCAGTTGACAGACTGGGAGAGCCTATTGTATGGTGTAAGTTTTTCCTTCCACCAAAATTCGATCAGTCTCAACGATCAATTAAGATTCCATCATGAGATAATTTATAGTTCTTTTGACAGGCACCGTTACCAAATGACAAAATAACAGTGTTTCGTAGCATAAGGGTTAAATCTTAATCTCAGAGGTTTGCAAAGCCGCTACTTGCAGTCTCCTTAAAATTTAATATACCTCGTTAATGCTTCCTTGCAAACACTGAAGGATTTTTATGATTATAATCATGTGTTACAGCACCTAGTACTGTTTCTAAGCAGCATACTAATCAGCTTAATGAGATATTACTGCACTTTTTGTTGACTAAAGCAAAATCCCTTTTATTGTTCTAAAGCCTGTCCTTTACTTTATTTTTTCCCAAAACATTATCTTGTTTTATTATGTACCAGTAAATATCATGCCATTGGGGTTTTTTTGTTGTTGTTGTTTTTTTTTCTGGCCAAATCATAAAATGATCTCTTTCATCTCAGACTGGTGAATGTATTGAGTGTGGTAAATGAAAAAAGTTCCAAGTGAGAGTCTCCTTGGCCTTGCAGATAAAGCCATTCTGCTCTAAGACAATCTTTGAACTGAACCAACAGGTACAGTTGCTTCAGGAGGGTCGGGGGGAGAAAAAGTTAAACACGTAGACCCTCAATTTGTTATTAGGAGTTGAAAGTGGTAAAACATTAATAATTTAAATGTGAATGAATAATTGCCGTCTGTAAATAGAAAATACCAGGAAGACGATCTATCGCCAAAACAAATTGGAAGAACAGTGCCCTATTGCATAATTGGCATTTAATAATTCATTTTTTTATTATTGTTTTTGGCTCTAATTCTTTAGCATGATTATGTTCAGGTAAGATACGAAATGCAAATGCCCCACCAGCCGCTGCTGCTGATTCCTTGTGCCTCGGGTACCTGCCCTGGTGTGAACTCTCTCTCTTTGTTTTCAGGGATGGAAGAAGCCAGTCTGTGCCTTGGCGTGTCCTCGGCGGCCCCGGAAGCTGAGCCCCACCTGAGTGGCCCCGTTCTCAATGGCCAGTATGCCATGAGTCAGAAGTTGCACCAGATCACCTCCCAGCTCAGCCATGCCTTCCCCGAGCTGCACCAGCGGCCCAACCCCGAGGAGAAGGCACCCGCACCCCTGGATGAGAAGGCCCACGTGCCCATGAGTGGCCAGCCCATGGGCGGGCAGATGGCACTGCTGGCCAACCAACTTGGCCGCGACGTTGACACCAGTCTCAACGGGCGGGTGGACCTGCAGCAGTTCCTCAACGGGCAGAACCTGGGCATCATGTCCCAGATGAGTGACATCGAGGACGATGCCCGCAAAAACCGCAAGTACCCATGCCCACTCTGCGGGAAGCGCTTCCGCTTCAACAGCATCCTCTCTCTGCACATGCGCACCCACACGGGTGAGAAGCCCTTCAAGTGCCCCTACTGCGACCACCGGGCGGCTCAGAAGGGTAACCTCAAGATCCACCTGCGCACCCACAAGTTGGGCAATCTGGGGAAGGGGCGTGGGCGGGTGCGCGAGGAGAACCGCCTGCTGCACGAGCTAGAGGAGAGGGCCATCCTGCGGGACAAGCAGATGAAGAACAGCCTGCTGCAGCCCCGGCCTGACCTGAAGCCCCCTCTGCACGCCCAGCAGGCCCCGCTGGCAACCTGCAGCCTGGCCCTGCCCGCCAACCCCAGCCTGCCGGACATCGCCAACCCGGTGCCCTCGCCCAAGCCGGCCAGCGTGCAGGAGGACGTGGTGACCCCGGCGGCCGGCTTCCGCTGCACCTTCTGCAAGGGCAAGTTCAAGAAGCGCGAGGAGCTGGACCGCCACATCCGCATCCTGCACAAGCCCTACAAGTGCACGCTGTGTGACTTCGCTGCATCGCAAGAGGAGGAGCTCATCAGCCACGTGGAGAAGGCCCACATCACCGCCGAGTCGGCCCAGGGCCAGGGCCCCAGTGGCGGCGGGGAGCAGGCAGCCAACGAGTTCCGCTGCGAGGTGTGCGGCCAGGTGTTCAGCCAGGCGTGGTTCCTGAAGGGTCACATGCGGAAGCACAAGGACTCCTTCGAGCACTGCTGCCAGATCTGTGGCCGGCGCTTCAAGGAGCCCTGGTTCCTTAAGAACCACATGAAGGTCCACCTTAACAAGCTGTCGGTGAAGAACAAGTCCCCCGGCGACCCCGAGGTGCCCGCGCCCATGGGCAACCTGTCCCAGGAGGCCCACGCCAACCTGTACTCCAGGTACCTCTCCTGCCTGCAGGGTGGCTTTGTGGCCCCCGACAAAGCCAATCTGAGCGAGCCCAGCCAGCTCTATGGCAAAGGGGAGCTGCCCCTGAAGGAGAAGGAGGTCCTTGGAAAGCTGCTGTCCCCCATCTCTAGCATGGCCCACGGCGTCCCCGAAGGTGACAAGCACTCCCTCCTGGGATGCCTCAACCTCGTGCCGCCGCTAAAATCCAGCTGCATCGAGCGGTTGCAAGCTGCTGCCAAAGCTGCCGAGATGGACCCCGTGAACAGCTACCAGGCTTGGCAGCTCATGGCCAGGGGCATGGCCATGGAACACGGCTTCTTGTCTAAAGAGCATCAGCTACAGCGCAACCATGAAGACACTTTGGCAAACGCCGGAGTGATGTTTGATAAGGAGAAGCGAGAGTACGTGTTAGTGGGAGCAGATGGCTCCAAACAGAAAATTCCTGCTGATTTGGTTCACAGCACTAAAGTGGGCAATCAGAGAGACCTGCCAAGTAAGCTCGACCCTTTAGAAGGCAGCCGGGATTTTTTGTCTCACGGGCTGAACCAGGCGCTGGAGTACAACCTGCAGGGGCCCGGGAGTGTGAAGGAGAAGCCCACCGAGTGCCCCGACTGCGGCCGGGTGTTCCGCACCTACCACCAGGTGGTCGTGCACTCCCGCGTGCACAAGCGGGACCGCAAGGGCGACGAGGAGGGGCTGCATGCGTGCCTGGACGAGCGGCGCGGCTCCGGCAGCGACCAGGAGTCCCAGTCGGTGAGCCGCTCCACCACGCCCGGGTCCTCCAACGTGACCGAGGAGAGCGGGCTCGGAGGCGGCCTCTCCCAGACCGGGAGTGCCCAGGAGGACAGCCCGCACCCCTCCTCGCCGTCCTCCTCAGGTAGGTTGGCCAGCATGATGGCAGCCCCTTCCCCACCTCCAGGGGAGGAGTGGCTGTCAGCGGGCCCTCGACTGGGGCCGGTGGCTCTGCCACGTCAGTTCCAAGTCATCGTGGGCTGTTGGAGGAGGAGGGTGGGCTGGACGCTGAGTGGGGCCATTCTTTCCTCGGGGCACCTTTTCCTCGGGGCTCCTTTTCCTCAAGGGCGGGATGCCATTTAGAAACACTTTGGCCTTGCCTTGAGCAATGGCTACCAAGAAAGTAAGTGAACCCTCCTTCCATGAGGTGGGGACAGCTCGGCGACACTTTTTTCCATTGGGGTTTGCCTGCCTATCCCATTTCCTGTCCTGTCCCTGTCCCCCACCTCTGTTCTGTCGTCTCAGGAGCCCTAGAGTTGGCGTTTGGCTCCATCCTTGGAGGTAGATATGTAAGTTGAGATCCTTGCCATTTTTCCCCATAAGTCTATTCCCATACTTGTTTCATTTGGGTACCCCAGATCCCTTTCAAGACCAGATCTGTCTCCTGTTCCCTGCCGGAATTACTATGTGGCTTACCTGGCAGGTCCTTCTTACCTGAAAACCACACCACTTTGTATGGCTGTTTAGAAAAGCACAGAGGTTTGATACACAGATGCATGGCCGTGTGTCTTAAACTGTACTGTTTGCATGGGTAATACAGCTTTGGGGTCTAAAATAGCAAAGCAGAAAATCTGTCATCAAAATGTCTGTGAAATGTTGAAGCTTCCTGGCCCAGTTTGAAAAAACACTAGTCTACGACAGTTAAATTAAAATCGCTGCCTAACAGCAGGTAACATGTTGCCTTCATCCATATTTCCAAAGCCTCTTCCTAATGGATAGTAAATTGAAAGTTATATCTCTGGCCCTTTATAAAGAAAGCACCTCGCTAATACTGTAATCATTCCACAGCCTAACAACAGAGGAAATCATGCCATGACAAATACCCTGTTACTAATGGCAACATTGATTTCTGCAATCAGCCATTAAGACTAGAAAATGAAAGACAGTTTGAGGCACCTCAAGGCACTGCCTTGCCCACTTGCTAAAGATGTGGCAGCAGGCTGTTGAGGGTTGGGTGTTTTTTTAAAAATTTAAGTTTTTCGTTCTCTCTCTCTCTCTTTTTTTTTCGTCCTTCTCAGTTTTGCTAACTATTTTAGTGTTGGTGACAGTTCATTGCTAGAGTTACTAAGTATATGCCAGTTTAATTTTGTTGTTATTGTCACGCTTCAGTACACCATTATGCTAGGACAAAATTAGTGGAAAAATAAAGTGTGAGTCTGCTGGCTTATTACACACCAGTAAAGAATTGTTAAGACACGAAAATCTGAACTGCGCATTCCAGAGATTCCAATAGCACTTAAAGCTGCTGCTTAAATACCCATGAAACACACTGTCTACTCCTGGAGTCTTAGACTTGTGTGCAGTTTCCTAGTGGTGAGATGCTTCGGAAGAGTCTAACCAGGAACGTGGGTACCACGTGAGGGTTAAGTTATGCAACGCAAAACATATATAGGAAGATCCAAGGGATGGGTTTTCAGGCTCTGCCCCTGCTTAGTGGGGACTCTCCAGAGATGTATCTCTGCGCCCCTTGCGGAGACGGCAAACTGCCAGGCGTCCCGCTGCCAGGAGGGACAGTTTCTGGGCTCTTATGAAAGGGTCTTCTTTTCTGGAGTGTGCAGTCTCACTGTTTTTGGATTGGGGACCTTTCAAGAGCAGAAAGCAGAGAGCAGACTGGCTCTCCTAAGTTTCTGGAGTGACGTGGCGCTAACACCGACAGATTTCCACCCCTCTCCCAGACCTGCTGCAATGAAAAGGTCTCAGCAGAATATTCCAGCACCAAATGTTCGACTTCATTAATGACGTGTTTACCGTGTTTTTCTCACCTTCTGGCCAAGCGATAGCCCCACGCTATTCCTATCTTTGTTGCTTCCCTAACTCTAAATTCTCTGTCGAAAAATCCATTTTTCTCAGCAGAACCAGCCATGCTTATGCCTCAAAAGAGAATTACACTTGAGTTGCACCTCTCTTCTCACTTTTTGTTGTCCTCCTTGAAGTAATTTACAACTGTGAGTACCGGGTCCTTCAATCCCCGTTGACTTCTTTGTTTTCTTCATATTCAAATTAGACCCTTTCGTAATTTTATGGCCAAGTCGGAAAATTGATGGCATACCAATAGGCAGCCCAAATTAGCTGCACATTTGGGCCATCCAGGTTTTCTTGGGCTTCAGAACCTTAACGAAATCTAGTTAGTCTCCCTTCTTATTTCTAGCAAGCATGACTTCTTTAAAGTGTGCTCAAAATAAGCCTTTAAATAAAATCTTGGACACAAAGGGCATTTTGTTATTACCTGTTAGAAACCTGCAAGGTGAAAGGGAGCAAAGAAAAATTTAAGCCCTTAAGTAAAGAAAGAAGTACTTATTAAGGCTTCTCTTAAGAAATAACTGCAAAATACGGTTTTACAAATTTCTCAGACTGTATAACAATGTCGCAAAACTTAATTTGCATTGCTTGATTCTTTTTTTGTTGAAAACTGGGTCAGTAGGGCCTGAGAAACTATTTTTTTCAGATCTTAACCAATGAATTCTTCTTTATGAATCGCTGCTCTTAACATGATAGTAGTTTTGAATTCATCATAAAAAACCCTTTTTACAGAGAGCCTCTTAGAACAGATCTCCAGAACGAGGCTTACAATGAGTGGCAGAGGCGTCCTTTGTTATCTGATGTGATTCTTTGCAAAGGAGGATTGGGAGCGGAGTGGCTGTTTAAAAATGTCTTGCTCAGACTGAGACGAAGAAGGGGTCAAGTTTGCAATCAAACAGTTATTGCCGAGATGGGCGACTGTCACTGGCTAGGCTAATGTGGGATGCAGCTGTTTGTTATGTGAGCAAAAGAATGTTTGAATCAGTGAACATGTGAAAATGATTCCAGTGAACCAGAAAATGTGTTTGTTCTTTGGCTCTCCAAACTGCTGAGAACCAAGCTTAAGATCAACTGCGAAAACGAGGACCTTTGACAAATTGAGAGGTCATATTTTCTAACAGAAAATGGACAAAGCTAGTCACACAGATCATTTCCCCATCTTTTCCTTTTGTTTGATCTATGCTGTTGTTGTTGTTGATTTGTCTTACCCATAATTTCACCCCATGGTAGATGTCCTTTCTGCCTCCGTGTAAAATGCAAAGGAAAACTATGTGGAGAGCAGCAGCTTCTACGTTTTACTCTTTTATGACAGTTAGAAAGCAGGGCGGGCGTTTTGATGCGTCCCTGCTTCTGGTTTGCGTGCAAATGCTTCGATGGAATTAATCCCTGCATCTTGCCCTAAAAACTCCTTGAAGACTAGGCTCGGGTCCTGTCTGTCCTCCGAGTCAGAAAACAACCGAAGTTTGATTTCTTTGGATTTTGCTTTGGAAATCACGCTCAGAATAATTAAAACTTAATGTACTACCAAACAATGCTGTTCATTATATCCAACAGGGCAGTTACCTTCCGCATTCCCCGTAATTTTGGAATGGGGATAATTGAAGTCTTGATGGTGGGAAAGTTGTAATTGAATGCATTGACCCTCTGTTCCTTAAATAAAGTTACATGATCAATGGAAGGCCAGGGAGAGACGCGAAGATGAAAATATTGTTCACCCCTATTACTTCTGGTGTAATATTTTGAGATGGCCAAGGATTATTTGATCAGCTGGGCTGGAAGCCTTGTGGGGTCTTCCTTTGTTGCTCGAGCCGCATTCCTGAAACGCTGGGTCTCTGTCCGGGGTCGGGCCCATTGACCACAGTGTCCAAGGCCTTTATCCGGGTTCCCTCGCGTTTCCATCGGGTGTGTAGTGATATGATAGATTTGCTTTCTCTGCCACCTCTTTTTCTCATGAGGCTCTCCCTCCCTGCCCCCATTCACGAGAACCACTGCCTGCCCCACACGAACAAATCCGGGCACCCCAAAGGAGAAAGTGGGGGGTGGTGGTGGGGTGGGGGGGTGGGGAGGAGAAGAATTTTAAGTCTGAGGATTAAGATCTTCAAATTTTTTTTTTTTGCCTGTGCATTCCAATTGTTCTTAAAATATTTGGCAATGTCAATTAGTAACTGAGCAGAGTTAGCTGATGAACACAATTTTCCAGTAGACTGAGCACCCTATTGTTGCCGCGCGAACAGCAGATTTCTGAGGTCATTATCATTCGCTGGTTGCTTGGCCCAGCTGCTTCCTGCTGCAAAAGCCAAACTTTATACTGGAGCTTGGGGATGGCGAGCAGCAACAGGGGGCTGGGAGGGGGAAGAGGGAAGCTGGCTGCAGAGCGAAGACAGTCATTATCGGCAGAGGAAACAGAAAGTAAAAGTTTCCAGGCAATTCCAGGAAAACTGCCTTATCAGGCTTCTTCCTCCTGGTCTTTTCCAACCACCTTGCAGCTCTCCATGGGGAATTAAAAGGACCAGGGACCGCCCCACCCAGCAATGTGGCAACTAATCTCTTTGCTTGAACAGACCTTTGGAAAACAATCATCCCATTTATAACTTTACTTAAAAATTCTTAACCCAATCTAAAGCATGTGAATGATTTCTTCACAGATTCCTTCATTTTTATTAAATACTGCCCACCCACCCCGCCCCACTCCTCCCCCCAAAAACCCAAAGAAACAGAGAAGATAATTCATTTAAATTTTTGCATCACCTATATGAAGCTGCTAACTTGGAGGATGACAAGGAGGGAACATTAATTTAATTTTCCAGAGTGACCTTACGGACAGATGCTAGCCTAAAATTCCTTGTAAAATCAAATTTGACGTGGAAGACTCCCCCCTGTCCGTCCTGGTTTCCTCTTTTTACCCGCCCCTCCCCACTCCTCCTGCTCCCTCCTTCCCCCACCAACTAATTTGGGAGCTGGTTCAGTGAGATGAAAAGCTGCACTTTTTAAAAGCTCAGCTGTTAAAGCCGAGCGCCATATGCAGCCCCGCAGTCCCCGCCGTGGTAGTGTGTGCAGGCGGCCCGCCGTGTTTGTGGAGATTTACAGAGGCTCCGCTTGTGTGTGTCAAAGCTGTGCCCAGGCAGGCCTTGGCGAAGGCCCTTCCCGCGAGCCGAGGTGGCTGCCCGCCTAGACTAACATGCTGGCAGGGACTGGGGAATGACAGATGGGGCAAAGGTCAGAGGTCTGCTGACCTCCGGCTGGTCTCTGCAGGCCCCAAGGTGTGGTTTGGCCTTTGGGGGGCGTCTTGCTGAAGCTGGGATTAAAGCAGCTCTCGGCTGCCGACCACTTTGGAGAAATGAGTTAATGCCCGCGGTGCATCCACGTCATCCTTCTCCTCTATGGGGAGCTGGCCGCCTACCAGTGGCTTCTTTTTACCCTCTTCTTTGATTATCTTATATTTAGAGCTGATTACGTGGAGACAGTCGGCAACGCTCTGAGGTTTTGCAGTCTCCCTTTTCCCTTTGCATGCAGCTACAAAACTCACTGCCATGGCACTGCCCAGTGGCACTGTCACTTAGCTTTTTTGGAAAGAGGGAAATTGTACTGGCTCTAAAAGGTCTTCAGATTGGGAGAAGTGTGGCATCAAATTCCAGTAGCAAAACCCCTTCTACGTTCCAGTGGATTTCCATGGGAAATGTAGTATCCATGAGGGATCTGATACCTGCCTCAAGGTCCCTCTCCAATAGCCTCTCTGTGCCCATTTTGGGGGTGGGGGCCAGAGCCCAGTGTTCTTATCTCTCCAGGAGTGCTGAGAGGGACAGCGTGCTCCTGCCCACTGAGCTCTTAGAAGTCTGAAGTGCTGCACAAGTGCCTTGTGTCTCTGTGCATGTTAACGCGCAAGCAAGGAACGGAAACATTCATTTAAATTTGATGGTAATAAGAAAAAACACAGATTAGCTAAGGACAGTTACAATGAAGCAAAGAATTAAGCTGTCAGTTTTCAAAATAGAGCAGGAAGCCTTGGCCATGTGATTCTTATTCAGTTGAAGGAGAGAGTTGGCCCCAGGACCTGCCACCACCTTGGGAGTGTCCGGACTGGAATTAGCAGGTGACTGTGCAAACCTCCACAATGTGTCCTGGCTTGATGGCTTGGCCAAAGCAGGTAGTGTAAGCTCCTGGGGGCTATCTGCTGTCCACTCACTCCCTAGGCCTTCAGGTAACTGAGAAAGTCCACTGAAGACCTTAACAGTGCCAGGTCCCACTTCTGCAGAGCTTGGGGCAGCTTCTGTTGAGGGGGCAGCTTGGCTCCTCTCTGCCCACCCAGGTCTGTTCTACCCCAGAATGCTTATCTCTTTGAATCCCTCCTTTGGAGTGAAGCTTTTTGCCCTGCTCATAAGAAGGACATTCCTGAGAAGAAGGCATGCAAGGCCTCCTGTCCTCACACCCAGATGGACTTCCTATAAGCTTCCCCTCTGAATAAAGGTTCTGACAGGTGGCCCTCGATGTTGTAAAGGAGTGGAGAGAGGGCTTTGACAGCCCCCCTGTTCTCCTGGCTCTCAGGAGTCCACCAGACTTGGAGATAGCTGGGATGCTGAGGGGTCTGCAGAGGAAGAGCTGAGGACATACCCTGGGAAAGAGCAGTGCTGGAGTGTTTTTCTCTGCTTGTAAGGTCAGAGGACTGAGCAGTTAACGCCTTTAGCCCTGGAGCCATTTTGGAGTGTTGATGGTAGGGGTGGAGACACACCTGCAGAGATGAGGCAGTGGAGCTGTGCAGACTTCTTAAATTCCTAAACCTTTGCCGCCCGGGATCCCTGGGCCTGCCTCTGCCCCTTGGGACTCCTCACTCCCCTTTACCTCCCTCCCCTCTGCTGATATCCAGCAAAGTCATGCTTCCATGTTTTTGGCTGGGTTGGAAAATTTAAGAGAAGGGGGCTCGGCAAGGCTGACAAATGCAGAGAGGAAGGGGCTCTCGGGTGCGGGTACTGGGCAGTAGGGTGGGCAGGCGGGCAGGTGGCAGGGAGGTCTCTGGTCCCTCTGGGGAGGAAGCATCGGAGCGGCTGAGAGGAGCGGCTGGTCCCCCTCGTCTTTTCCTGGCAGGACGGGGTGATGGCAACATTTACTTAAGCTGTGGAGTTTGGCACTGCTGCTGCCAGGCGCCATCTGGAAAGCCCTTCTCAGAAAGCGGTGGACCCTCCCCAAAGGAGCTCACGGGAGCAAGATGTGGGCAGAGCTTTGGACCTGTTTTTCTTGAGCGGAACCTGAGCAGGCCAAATAGTTCTTCCTGGGTTTGTGGGAGCGCTTCATGTCCTCAGGCCCCCTCCAGTTAATTCTCTGGCCAGATCTGGTTTAGCATTGCTTTGTCAGGAGTGGACTCACTTTCCTGGGGCTGTTTCCGTCCGTTTGTTTGGTGCCGCATTTCCCTTACTGTTTTTCACCTAAGTGCTTGTATGTTTTGGGCGTGAAGGTGTGCAGCCCGCCAAGACCATTCTGGTTAGTTACTAATATAACCTGTAAATAACAGGGCTTATTAGCAGTAATGTAAGAAATGAATATTGTGCCTCAAAAAATGTGCTAGCGAGATGGGAGCTCGAACTTGGAGGCTACGGCTTTTGACAAATAGGGGCAGAGCTAAGCACAGAGATTTGCCTTCATCCTCTCCCTGATCTTCAAAAAAGTCTGCAGATTCTCAAAACAATTCCTGTCTAAATATTGTCTCCAGCTCCCTTATGGGTGAGCCCTGGCAAAATGGGAGTCCTGCTAAATGGAAGGGCTGCAGTCCAGGCAAACTCCTTTGCTTCCTGTGTTGCGTGAGTGTGCTTCTCCACAGAGGGAAAGTTGCCCAAGGCTTGGCTTCTTGTGGGATCCATCCCTTTGTTGCTCTGAGCCTTGGGGTCTTTGTGTGACATGTGGCATGTGTCTGAGAGAAGTGGGAGGCATAGCACAAGCTGGCTCCTTGGCTGGGCTGCCCACCACACTGCGTGGGGGGGCCTGCCCTCCCCTTTTGGGGTGCCCAGCTAGGATGCAGACTCCCACGGGGGCACAAGAGTGGATCATGGGGGAGGTGGGATGTTTAGCACTTCCCCACTGCTTCCAAAGGGTGGCATTGTTCTCCAGCTTTTCCTGCTAGGTACTGTACACACCTTTGGGGAACCACTCTGTGAGTTGGGTCTAGGACATTCTGCAGAGCAATCGGTTATTTCCATTCACTCTTTATCTGTCGCAGCAGCGCTTTTTTGGCCTGGGATTTCAGCCGACTCTGGGTTATACCTTTGGTTTGACCTGACTTCCAACACCACTTGATGAATGATGAAACGGGTTCCCACCATCGTGCCCTCCTCTCTTCATTAAAGTAATGTCCAGAAACTCTTACCTCGGTGGCTGCCATTCGTGGTTTTTTGGACACCTTCAATGTCTTCAATTATCTTGAGAGGCATTTTGGAAAATGTCCAACTTGCTTATGTTTAGTTCAACATGGAATGTGTTCAGTAGTTGTTTCCTTGAAGACCAAGACAGCTAAATACATGCTCCTCTTTATTGCTAAATATATTTTGTTTAATTTGCTCCTGAAATAGGCATGTGTTTGTTTTTAAAGTAATTTGCCCTGAACGATTGAAGTGTGTCCCCAGCAGAGCTGTGGTGTGACATGTCCTTGTAGGTGGAGCCTTGCCCGTGTGTGTGTCCCACCCCAGCTGGGCCTGACCTCCTGTGAAATGCCTTTTACTAACAACCTTCACGCTTCTCCTCTCCGTCTCCTCTAAGAGGAAAATTTACTGACCTCTTTCTTGCATCATCATTGTTTAGTGGCATTTTTATTATTCATTTTCTCACCAGGAAACAATTATTGTTCATATTAGACATATATAAAGTGCAGATAAATAAAAATAAGAAAAAATAATTTTAAAATGTCTGCCACCCATCAGAGATAACAACACTTTCAGCGTTTTGTGTGCATATCTTTCCAATCCTTTCTATGAACCTAAGGGCAGAGTTAACAAAAAAAATGATACTGCACATACTTCTATGTTATATAGTTTTTACTTACATATGAGTCAAAATTTTTTGACATTGAATGTTCTAAGTAAGGGTCTGCAGACCTTTTCTCTGAAGAGCCACATAGTATTTAATATTTTGCAGGCCACATAGTCTTTGTTGCAGCGACAGAATCCTGCCATAAGTGAATGCACATGACAGTGTTCCAATAAAACTTTATTTGCAAAAATAAATGGCAGGTCAGATTTGGCCCGTGGGCTTTTGTTTGCAGACCCCACTTCTATAGTAATAGACTTTTTTTTTTTTTAAGTGTCACAGAAGTAATAGTTTCTTTGAGGGACGATTAGAAATGTGGAGAAGCAAAGAGAAAACTCTATATCTATGAAATGATTTGGGCAGTCCCCTACTCCTGACTGTAAGGCCAGTTTCCATTTTGTTCACTCGAGAAGCGGCATTGGGGTGACCATTCCTGCTTCTAAACCCTTCAGCGCAACTTCACAGTTTTTCCCTGGGGGGAATCTCTGGGCAGTGGCAGGACAGGCAGCCCTGAGGCCCTGTGCATTGGTCCTGAGACAAGGCTTCCTAGGCTGGAGCTTCTACCATCAGAACACTGCTTCCCAGCTTCCATAGAGATACGTCTGCCTGCAGCTAAGTAGTTCCCTCTCGCCGAGCTAGTCTGGGATTCATTTGTCCATTCATAAAGCCACTCGCTTGCGTGTTCATTCATTAATTCATTTGTTTATTCATTCAAGGATGAAATGCTTATTAAATAGCTTCTGAGCACCCAGCAAAGCTCTGCGTTGCGCCCTGGGGATGCAAAGATGAGTAGATGCAGCAGCTCAGCCCTCAAGATGCTCACAGCCTGGGGGCACATGGACAGTAATTAACAGACTGCGGGAGATGCGAGGGAGGGTTTGCCCCAGGCACTGCAGGTGCACCAACTTACCTGGGTGCCCACGTTTGTTCCCGAGACCTGGAAGAGTTAAGAAATCTCCTGCATCACTCACATTGGCAGGTCGCACATTCCCTCGGTAGAAGGTGGCCATTCCCAGTGGTTTCTGGGAAGAACAGATGCCCCACACCAGTCAGTGTGGTTCCTTGCTCTCTTTCCTCTCTGGCTGTGAACCAGAGTCTAAATCCTATTGTTGCCACTGAGGAGGCCTGGTTGGAGGGTCAGGCTGGTGCTTTGGAGGTAAGCCTTCCAGGCCCCAAAGAAAGGGCATGGGCAGGGCATAGGGTGTGAGGGAGAAGGTATTGGCAACTCTGCCATGGCACGTGTTGGAGAGAAGGGTGGGGGGCACACCCCCTACGTGCTCCTTGCCTGGGCTGCATGCCATCTATATAGGCACAAACAGGGGAGGTGGGGACTGCTCTCTGCACCAGGGGGGTGAGGGAAGGCTCCCTGACTCAGCCTTGCAAGTCTTTACTCGCTGTTGGGACTCAGATGAGGAGGGCACAAACCAGGTGGTCAGTGCAAACTCCCACATGTAGGACCTGTGAGGAGAGCCTGCCAAGAGCTTGTGCCGTCCCATAACATGAAGGAGGGCTCAAGCCTTGGCCACTTTACCCAAACTCTGCCTGGTTTAGGAATAGCCACCCTACCCGCAGAGGGATTATATAGGGGGCTTCACACATGTGTTCTGCCAAAATGCCCATTACTGGAATTATCATTAGAGGATCATGGGCACTGTGGATAGCCTCATTTTCCTTTTTGGTGAGCAGGAGGTGAGCTGGACCCATCTTCCAAGAGAATGAATGGAAACAGTTTCTGCCAGTAACCATCAAACCTCCGTGGTACCTTATTTTCTGCTGAAGTAAAATATCCTGAACTTGGCTGTTAGGAGAAACAGGTACATCTTCTTACAGGAAAGAAATGGCACACACAACCTGAGCCCAGAGCTTGGTCCCCCATGTGATTTGGGGTTTTAGCTACCCTGCTGGGTTATTTGGGCAGCTCCCTCCCCTTCTTGGAGCCTCAGCTTTTTCATTCATACAGGCAGAGTTTGGATGGGAAGTCTGGACAACTGTGAGACCCCTTTCAGCCCTAGAGTGTTTCTGTCTCCCCTTCTTCCTTCCCCTCCTCTCTTCTCCCTTCCCGAATGTTTCTGTGGCCTCAGGAGGATTTTAAGGATCTCACCTTCTGAGATCCTTCCTGAGAAGAGAACAAGGATTCATAGGGTCTGAGGATATAGTAGCTTTCTTACTCATTTTTGTATCTGCACCTCAAGCAGGTGACAGAGGGCAGAGAGGTCATGTCATGTCTGGTGAGGAGTAAGACTAGGAGACCCTCTTTTCTCTTCTTCCACTGGGTGATTTCCCACCTCTTACCCCTGTCCAAGGCCTACACACTGTGGAAACACATCTGCAGTCCTGCAGCTGACCAGACACCACATGCCAAAGCTCTCCACCAACTGCTGCTGAAGGGCTGCATTTGACCCAGCGGGGCTGCCAGAAGGGAGGAGAGTGTAGCAGTCATAGCTGTGGGCTCTGGCATTGACCCTTTGGAGCTGGGGAGCCCAGTCAAAGGAATCCTTAACCTCGCTGCACATCGCTTCCTCAGTGTCAAAATGGGCATGATGGGAGCACTTGTCTAGATATAAAGTGCTTTACGCAGTTCCTCGCACAAGTATCTTTCCAATAAATGTGATCTATTATGGTTATTTCTGCACTCTGAGATGCAGAAATAACTGGGTGAAAATGGGAGACCTAGCTAATTGATAGATTGTTGGGAGTCATGTAACACCAAAGAGCTGGTTTCACTGATTTATTCTCACTGAGTCTTATGGTCATGTGTCTGGGTCCACGATGAAATGGTAGGATCAGTTTTGCTCATCACAGCCTCTTCAGCTGGAGGATGATTTGGGGGTCCTAATAAAGCAGTAACTAACATTGTCCTAGGAGGATAGTCTCTTTCCTTCACGTGGAGTCACTCAGGATGGGTCAGTCTCTCCACTTTCCCCACGTGCTTTGTTTTCACCATCAGGTTCCCAATTCAAACTGACTTTAACTAGGATCATAATCACAAAGAAAAGGTCAGTGTTTCATGTACCTGAAAGCTCTGGAGTGTGGTCTTACTTCAAGTGGGGCAGATTTAACAGCTTGTTTTAGTTTGTTGGGGCTGCTATGACTTATACCACAGATGACTTGACTTAAGGAAATGAATTTATTGCCTCAGAATTTTGGAGGCTTTTAAGACCGACATCAAGGTCTCAAGAGGCCATACTTTCTCCCTCAAGTCTGTATCATTCTGGCGCTGTCTTGCCACATTCCTTGGGATTCCTTGGCTTGTATCTCTGCCTCCGTCACAAGGCCGACTCTCTCTCCTTGGTCTTCTATGGCTTCTGACTGACTGCATCTTAATTTCTGCTCCTTATGAGGACTGAAGTCATATGGATTAAGGCCCATCCTGATTCAATGTGGTCTCATCTCATAGGATCTTCAAGGATCTTATTCACCACTGAGTTCATATCTTAACTAACAGTGACATCTACCAAGGGTCTTATTTACAAATGGGTTCATACCCAACAAGAATGCAGATTAAGACTTGAACGTGTCCTTTGTGGGGTACATGATTCAATCCCTAGCAGTTGCTTTCTGGACCCCAAAAAACATGTCCTTCCCACATGCAAAATACATTTATTCCATCCCAACAGCCCATAAGCCTTAAATAATTTCAGTTACAACTCTAAGTCCAAAGTCTCCTCCAAATCAGTTAATGGGTATGGTCCATCCTGGGACAAAATCCTCTCCAGCTGTGGACCTCTGAAACCTAGAAAATAAGTTCCAAAATACAACGGCAGGGCAGGCATAGGACAGACATTCCCATTACAGAAGGAAGAATTTGAAAGGATAAAAAGGGTCACAGGTCTCAAGTCTGAAACTCAGCAGGTAAGCAACATTAGATCTCAAAGTTTGAGGACCATCTATGGCTTGATGTTCTGTCTTCTGGACCCACTGGTGTGGCTGCCCCACTCTTTCCAGTTCTTGCTCAACAACCATCTCCTCTCTAATACCAGGGTATAGGTTCTCCCTTCTTTGTGCATCAAGGTAGCAGCCCTGCTTTCGCTGAACACTGGAGTGAGACACCACTCTCTCCAAGCACTGAGGTGGGTGGGCCTTCCTTTTCAAGTACTAGGGTCAAAGTCCCATCATATCTAAAAGCCTGCGTTTAAGCCCTTCTCTCTTGGCCCAAGGAGATCTCTTCATTTCAGACCTCTGCTTCCATCGTACTGCCCTTGAAGTCACTTTTCATTTGTCCTATCTCTGTCCCTTTCAGTCTAAGCTGGCAGTTTTTCTGCTCATATAAAGTTCTCAAAATTAATCAGTTTCTATACAATTCAAGGGGGGTCCAAACCATCCCACACATTCTTATTGCATAATTGGATTTCCAATCCTGACTTTCTCTGAGATGACTAACTGAATCCATGAGTACTTCATCTCCTTAGCAAAGGGGTATTCCATCACACCCTTGCATGGAGCCCTTTCTCTGTGGACTGCCATCCTGGGAGCTCAGGGAGGGCCCTCATAGAGCCAGAACTGGCCCTAGTCTTAGCATGTTTGGGAACTCCTCAGCTAAATATTCAAGTTCATCCCTTATAGTTTCTGCTTGTCCTGTGACATCAGAAAACAATTTTGCCATGTTTTCTGCCATTTTATAACAACCGCCTTTCCCTTCATTTCCAACATCACTTATTTCTACCATCCACATTTCTACCAAATTATGTATTCTCAAAGATGACAGAAACTTTTCCCACAGCATTATTCACAGCAGTTTAGACTTTTTCTATCAAAGTCCCCCCATATCCTTCCAGGCTCAACCCATTACCCGATTTGAAAGCCTCTGCTACATTTTCAGGTATTTGTAATAAAAGCACCCCACTTTCCAGCACCCCAAACTGTCATAAGTTGCCAGAGCTTCTGTGACAAATTTCATTCCCTGGGTGGTTGAGACAACAGGAATTTATCTTCTTATGGTTTGGAAGCTAAAAAATCCAAAGTAAGTTCTCAACAGGCCATGCTTTCTCCACAGTTGTGTAGTGTTGTGGTGCTGGCTTACTAGAAGGGGTTCATTGGCTTGCACCTCCACCTGTATCACACAGCTCAGGGGTTCCCTTTCCTCGTAGCAATTGAAAGGTTACAACAGCTCAGACATCACATCCCCACACCACCAAATGTAAAAACACTTTTCTGGAGCTCCAACGACTATCTCCTTGCATTTTATTACCTCTTACTGTGTTATTATGCCCTTCTCTGAACCAGTAACTGTTGCCCAGAGAATGGGATACACAGGTGGCTCACGTTAACCAAGTAGGGCTCATCCTTGGGCAGGGCAGGGAAGAGTGATGTCATCCAGCTTAGAGGCTGAGAACTGAGGAGATGAGCTTTCCTAGAGATTAAGATGGAGGAGGCGTAGATCCTGAGCAACAAAATAGGGTCCTAGGTGCCATGGCCCCCAGGATCTGCCAGTAGAAAAAGCATTTGCCCTACTGTTCAGGACATCTAAAGATATGTCCCAACATCTCTGTACAAGCATGGTCAAAGGTTTACAACAGGTGAGAAGGTTCTACCCCTTCTCTTTCCTCCAGGATTTACAGAGACAAAATCGTGCCGAATGGAGGAGTTACTCCCTTGGTTACTCTTTCCATATGTCCTTTTCTTCCCCTTCTCTCCTTTTTGCTACTTTGGACCTCATAATAGCCTTGTAATAACAGTGAAAACCACCACAGTCAGCCAGTATGTATTCCCAGGGCTGTGTCCTGGCTGCATTAGCAGAAAGTTGAGATCCAAGAGGTGGAGGGGCTGTGATTATCTGGTTTTGAGAAGATGGCTTGATCTTGGGAATGGTTCACTCATAAAAGAGAACTGGAAAAGCACAGGACAATAGTCATTAACTACATGGCCTGTGGCACTGTGTGGCAGGGCTTTACCAAGGCAAAGGGGAGCAGCCCAGTTGTTTCTTCCACCAAGCCCACCTCTGTCACTTGCTCCCCAAATAGAAATGCTATGAATAACCAGAAGTGTGCCCTTGTCTTAGCTCCTGTCAAGGTCACAGTGGAGAATGGGACTGCTGTTTTGTGCTGTGCGGTGACCATCAGAAGGACCAGGCATAGGGATGCCTGAGGTTTGGACTGTGCAGAGGCATTTTTACACCCACTCTGGGTTCTGGGTTCCTCATTTGGGCAGAAGGAAACACCCTTCTAGAGCCTATGGTCTGGTGGAGAAAGGGTGTCGTCAGAACTAGAGGTTGTGTTGAATCGCAAAGCAAGGAAATGGCAGAGCTGGGATTTGAAGCCATGTGTGTCTGACCTCTTGCCTTGGGTCCTGCTGGGAAGGGGGTTAATGCAGCAGAAGGCAGACCCCTCTTCACCAGGCCCATCTCCAGCTCAGCTCCAGCAGAGCCGAGTTCCTGTGAAAACAAGCTGGCAGGGAGATGCAAGGGTTACTCCTTCCCTTTCTTAATATGCTAGTGGGGGATTCTTCACAGCTCTTAGAGAAAAGAAGTGAGGCGAGGGGGTGGGGTAGCCCTATACTGGCTCAGTTCTGCTGTGACAGATGGGGACCCATCCCAAGCACCACACTTAGACCTGAAGTGATCCCCAAAGGCTATAGTTGCAGGTACCTCTCACTCCTAATCAGTGTCTAAGTTTACATTCACAGTAGGTCGCAAGTCTTTACTGTGGGTCGGTGGGCTCTTGCCTGTGTCCAAGTGCCCCCAGGCTCTCCCAGGGCCACAGTCCTCTGACAGCAGTGTTCACAGGGCTATCCTTTATGGCTTGGTGTCGGGAGGAGGCCTGGGAATGTGGGTGATGGGGTAGAGAAGGGGACATGCAGGCAGAGGCCAGCTCTCCTCCTAGAAGTTGGCGCTCCCCACCCTGCTTCTTTCCCAGACAAGAAGAGAGGGAAGTCTCCCACTGGTGGATGAAGAGAAAAAGAAAGAGGGGCTCTCTAATCCTCCTTCCTGATCAGCACTGTCCTCTGAGGTGTAAATTATGAGGGCAGAATTATCATCTGGGAAGCCTTCCAGAGAAGGGGCTGCTGAGGTCTTTGTTGGCGCTCCTAGAGGCCCCCAAAGGCAGCCACTTAGCACCAACCACACGAAGCAGAAGTCTCTGGGCTGCCACTCTGCCCTGGCCCCACCAAAGGTGCTCTGGGGACAGGATATAGGGTTCAAAGCCCATTGTGGGTCAGAGAGAGGGAAGGATGAGTCGATCCACATTGCCCGTGACTTCTTGGAGTAGACCATTCATTGCGTTTATGTGTGTACATGTGTGTTGGTGAGGGTCTGTGTATATTAAGGTTTGTGTGTGTCTGAATATTTGTTGTGATATGGATGCATTGATGTGAGTGGTTGTGCTGTCTTGGAGCGATGTTGCTGTGTGCATGTCTGTAGGTTGGTGTAATTTTTTTAGGTGTATGTTGTGGAGAGTGCATGCATTGCTATGTGTTTGTTTGTACATGCTCAAGTATGAGTTGGAGTGCATATCCTGGGTTATGGATGTGTTGATATGCATGTGTATGTGTGTGTGCTTGTGTGTGTGTATCTTTGGGTATGGTGTATGCGGGCGAGGGTGGGTTGACGTATGTGTCAGCATGTGTTTTGGGTTTGGGTATGCTTATATGTTAGTGTGTCTGTGTTTGAGGGAGCACATATTTATGTGTTGACATGTATTAATACAGAATTGCGTGTTGAAATGTAGGCAAAAGTGTGAGGTTGTGTGTGTCATGTGGTTGTTTGTGTTGAGGAGTGCATTGGTATATATATGTGTGTACATTGAAATGTGTTCGTTTAGATGTGTGTGTGTGTTGAGATGCAGATATTGGTATGTGTTAGTATGGGTGTTGGGTGTATGGTGCATTTGTGTGTGTATGTGTTGGATAGTATGATGGTCTCATGTCATCATATTCTGTGATCTTTCATCCTTCCTTGCAGGAAGTGTAGTTGGTTTCTGACTCTGGCCCTTCCCCTTGTCCCAGACTCTTTGGACATTGCTTCTGGGGGTAGTCCTTCCCTATTGCTTTCTCAGCCTCAGGCAGAATTCCTGGCTCCTAGGGTTTAAGTTGGCAAATGCAGAAGGACTATGCTTTCCAATATCTCACAGCCATGCCCTAGGCAGCCTCAAGCTCCTCTTGGAAGTAGCTGGGGCTGGAGGGTCTCTGGTCCCCATCCAGAAATTTCAGTTCTGGAGCCCTGCCTGTCATATGCAACCTTGGGGCTGGGAGTTTCATGGGGCAGGGGCTGCCTCGTCTTCAGCTGCATTCCCACCATGGTCCCTGTATTTGTGCAGCATGCATACAGGAAACTCTTGTTGTCTTAAACAGAAGTAATAGAATTGAATGAAATTCTCTCTCCCAGTGTAAAGGACACTTGCTCAGGAGCCAACCAGGACTCAGGGTCAAGGTGACAGCTTTGTTCTTTCCCACCATCCTCCCTAAAATCCTAGGTTGGAGCCTAGCCAGCTCTCCGTCTGCTTGGAGGGGAAGACTACATACATGTAGGAGCATGGGAGGCTGAGATGAGACCCCAGGCATGAGAGTGCAGCTCGGGGTGTGAGCTCTCACTGTCCCACGTTCACTTTGCTGTTGACATCTATGCAACAGTGGAGACCTGGCTCCCTGTCCAACTCTTGCTCCTTGTAGAGACTCGGTGGTGGCCCTCGCAGTAGTTTTCTCTCTTTGCTCTATCTTCTTAGAGTATGTGGACTCAGGAGTGGCCTCCCCAATAATCTGCCTGTTAGAAGCCAGCAGATGGGGTGAAGTTGCCAGTTGTGGGCACCACATCCTGGTCTGCAGAACATTGAAAGGCTGAAGTCGTGTTGTCATCAGTCTCTGAAGTGGTCCTCTGGTCAAGTTCTGTGGCCACCTCAGCTAATGCTGGGGTGCAGGCCTGGGGGGGTTGGGGATGAGCCTCACTGAGCTCACTTCGAAGCATCATCTTTGGGATGGTGCACCAGACCAGCAGGAGGCAGTGGTGAGTTGATCTAGTCAAAGTCTGGGGTCCGGAAGGGCCCAGGGACCTCATGAGGTCCACAGTCAAATGGCTATTCATGTCCCTGTGTGGACATGGCATACAAACTTCCTTTTCCTGAAATTCAGCCCATCTTCCACCAGCCAGTTCAAAAACCAGAGACCGGTTTTCTAAAAGAAGAACATCAGAGGAAGAACGTGGTGGGCTCTGGGCAGCCATGAATTCAATGAAAGCTTTCCTGGAAACCACATGGAGTGAGACCACATGTCAGTTCCCCACATTCCCTGCTGGGCATTTGTGAAGCAGGTGCTTTGCCATCGATTGTCTTCTTTGGATAGTAGTTCAGGAAATGCTACCATCTCTGACAGTGGTGCAAGGTTCCGAGGACTTTGTAGGGGAGGCCGAAGCCCCAAGTGATGGGAGAAGGGTGATGTCCACAAAGGAGAGACCAGATTCCTCCATAGTGACCTCATCATGCTTGTCTGAACTGCTTAAAGGGGAAGGCAAGGCTCTGTGGAGGCTCAGAAGCCAACATGGACAGCTACTGCTGTTCACTGACTTTGGTTGGAACATGTTGAAAAGTCTGAGGAATACAGCACTATTGAGGATGGGGAACGCCTGACAAAGACAGGCTGTCTGTGGTGGCTGAGCGTGCTGTGACATTGATCCAGGCATTGGAGCGGTCACCCGAGTGCACAGACTACACCATCTCCTTTCCATGCTGGAAACCCTCCGGTAGCTTCCTGCTGTGTCTAGAATGAAATCCTATGAGGCCCTGAAGTGGGCCTTGGCACTGAGGTCCTTTTAGTCTTCTCCCTGTCTTCCAGGGAGCCAGACCCCTCGGGACTTCTGTGCTTTCTCAGGCATGCTCTTGCCACTGACTGTTGTGGGGCTGCTTCCAGCTCGACATTTGGTGTCTCTTCTTCTATCTCTTCTGGGGCCCCCGACTATGAAGCGTCTTTCCTGAACATGGTTCCGTGTCGTCACCTTTGACGCCTTTGAGCCCTGAGTGATGAGAGAAGGGAGGGGTCCACAAGGAGAAGACCAGATCCCTCCAAGGTGGGCCTCCCTCTGGAGGGACCTTATTCATTCTTCACTGGTTTTCTCCCTCATTCGTTGGCTTTCTCATCTACTTCTCTGTTTCCCCTGGTGGTAGCTCCTTGAGAGGGGGACCTTGGCTCATGGCTCGGTCACTGGTGCCTACAGCAGCACCTGGCACAAGGGAGGGCTTGGGAAACACTTTGAAGGGACGATGGGTTCCTGGCTTCCCCTTCACTTACCAATAGGAAGAGTTGCAGCTTTGAATTTCTGAAAGCAGTTTGTTGCACCCTCTGCTCTTGGCTCTCCAGGAGCCAGCCGGGCCTCAAGCACGTTGCCGTGCTGGGGTCTGGGATGGGGTCAAGACCCTGAGCCTTTTGGAGGGAGAGTTCCTGTGTCATGGAGGACAATGGGCTTCTGGCTTGAGACTCCCTATGTGGGTCACAGTCTGGGCCTCTGGAGACCCCAAAGGGGCCCAAGGGGGCCACAGATTTTTCTACAGAGGCAGAAGCATGGTGGCCCTTTCCTTGTTTCTTTTCCTGCTCCTCCGAATGGCTGGCATATACGCTGGCCCAAAGCCCCGAGGCCCCACGCACGGCAGGTAAGAGTAGGGGAGAGTATGGTCACCACTCCTAGAGTTTTACACTGGGAAGGGAGTGGACACACAGGGCAGCAGCACCATGTGATAAGTTTAACTCTCCACAAGACAGGCTGCATGGCTGCTGTAGAAGCTGAAGTTTCAGAGAAGTCACTGGTATCCAGTATACTTGATTGGAAGTCTGAAGCTCTCCTCAAAGCTGTCCTTCTAATTCCTATCTAACTCCCAACACAGCCTGGGATCATGCTGCGAGCTGGGCAGAAATGGGTACTTGGTGATTTATTGAGGGGCTGAAAAGATGCAATAAGTTTGCTCAGAGGAGCAGACAGGGGAGCCACACGGTGCAGGCTGGAATGATGGGGCCCTGGAGCCGGTGCTGGACTTTGGCTGAATTTGGGGGCTACTTGGTCTAAGGGCAGAGATGGTCAGCTCACAAGTGGAAGCTCAGTAGCTGTTGCTTGTGTGTCCGCCACGTGCCAACCCCTCACCAGGCCCAGTGAGGGTGGGAGGGGGGTGGGAGGGGACGAGGGCACCTGTCTCCCTCCCTCCTCCACTCAGGAAATTCATAACCTGGGGATGAGGCATCCACACCCAGGAATTAGCACAAGCCAAAGGCCCAACCTGGCTAGGGGTGGGCTCAAGTAGAGTGGGTGAGCCAGGGCCGAGCAGGAGCCATGCGGGCTGTGGGCTTCTTGATGGCGGTAGTGGGTGGGACGTTTGGTAAAGTGGGAGTGGAAGGACATGGTCTCGGGGGACAGCTGGTGGATTGAGGAGAGACAGGGAAGCCAGTAGGTGGGCCACAGAGTCAACAGAGCTTCGGAGGTATCGGGGCCACCCAGTGGCCTAGGCTGAGCCAGGCACCCAATGCTGAGATGACAGGAGAGAAGGCTGGAGGGAACCGTGGTTGGGGCGAAGGTTAGAAGGAAACTCCAGACAGGATTTGATTGATTCCAGGTCTTGGCTGGTGGACTCTCTCCCTGTAGTAGGTGTTGCCGCCTTCTGGTCCCCAGCAAAGAGGTCGTGTTGACTAAACCAGTTGTCCAGACATAAACATATAAAAGAGAGCCCCAAGCATGCCCTGAGTTTTATCAGACATCTGTTTGCCCAATGGTTCACAGGTAGAATTTTTCGCTCACAGGGGAACATTGCAGGCCAGTTCACCTAGTACCCACTCACCATTTCTGGCTGCAGAGGCAAGGCCCTGACGCAATTTTAATGAATGAAACGAATCCTCTGACAAATGCACGCGTTCCGAACGTGTACATCCTGCCTCTGCAGTAACACCCAGCTGGCTGACAGCTGCCATTGCCAGCTTCCTGGCCGTCCTCACCTGGGGAGAAGGAGAAGGTGCCTTGGAACAGATCAGGATACCCAAGAGGGCCGGAGGCTGCCCTGGAATCTCCTTGCAGGCTATAAATGGGGTAAAGCAAGTTCTGCTTTCCTCAGCCCATCCCCAACCCACCCCCGCCTCTTCGCCACATGCTAACAGACTGCTAGAAACACATTTTGCTGGCGGTGAAGCAGCCAGAGAATCCACCAGCAGCCAGTGGTCTCCAGGGGGAGAAATTTAACCATGCAAAAAAAGTATTATGCAAGTTAAAGTCATTTTTAAAAATGTTGTGCCATTTCAAGCTGCCGCCCACAGCTTCTCCCAGGTGAGTAGTGACTGGGGAGTCTGGAGGAGGAGAAGGCAGGTGAACGCCGGCGGGGAGGGGAGACTTTATGTCTGCCACCTTTCCTCCAGCTTCTTCTTTTGGCCCATTGGAACCACGAGTCCCTCAGCTGCATCCTTTTTGGGGTGCTGGCGTGGGGTGGGTGGTGAAAAAACTCTCAATTTTAGAATAGGTTTCGATTTACAGAAAAGTTGCAAGGATGATACAGAGAGTCCCAGCACATCCCCCACCCCGCCCCCAGCTTCCGCTGTTGTTACTACGCTACATTTGTCACAGCTCATGAGCCCATGCTGATAAACTATTATTACCTAAAGTCCATACTTGACCCTGACTTCTGTGGCTTTTGTCCAATATCCCTTTTGTGTTCCAGGATCCCATGCAGAATACCCCATTAATTTTTTTTTTTTAAACTTTGTTTTATTGTTATACAAGTTACTGAGGTGTCTGGAAGGACCACTCCAAATTAGCAGTGGTGGTTACGCTTCCAGTAGGACAGGGATGGGGCAATTCATGCTGGCTGAGTCCTTTGAGTGTTTTTTTCCCCCCCTAAATTTATTTCTCTCAGGATATCACATGGCTTTTAGTCATCCTGTCTCATTAGGCTTGTCTTGGCTGTGACACTTTCTGATTTTCCTTGTTGCCGATGACCTTGGTGGACTTGAGGAACTGCTCAGGTGACTTTGTAGGGTGGCCTTCAGTTTGGGCTTGTCTGATGGTTTCCTCATGGTTAAACTGAGTTTGGCCCTTCGGAGCAAGACCACAGAGGTGTAATTCTCATCACGTCACATCACATCAGGGGACATGCTGGCAACGTGACTTACCACGGAGGATCTTGATCCTGGCAACCCAGCTGAGGTTGTGTTCCTCAGGTCTCTGCGCTGGAACCCCGCATGCCTTTTTTTTTTTATTAATTAAAAAAAATTAACTAACACAACATTTAGAAATCATTCCATTCTACATATGCAATCAGTAATTCTTAATATCCTCACATAGGTGTATGGTCATCATTTCTTAGTACATATGCATCGATTTAGAGAAAGAAATAGCAAGACAACAGAAAAAGAAATAAAATGATAACATAGAGAGAAAATAAAAATAAAAATAAAAAGTACAAAAATATATAAGAAAAAAAAAACAAAAACTGTAGCTCAGATGTAGCTTCATTCAGTGTCCCCGCATGCCTTTTAAGGAAAGGCATAGTCAGGGCTGGCTACAGCTACATCATTTGCAGGTCTTAGTGCAAAATGAACATATGGAACCCATTGTTCAAAATGATGGGGATTTTAGTGGAGGTATCAGGACGATAGGCAAAACTCTGGGCATTTCTAGGTGCATTTGCACAAGTTGAATGCTCATGAAGCCACCCCGTGTGTGGGAGCGTTGTCAGTGCCCCAGATGCCCAGAGCATCCAGTGCACAAGAAGTGGAGCCCTACACGCTGTCAGTTGGACGGTGGCACGTGATGAGAGGGGCACAGGTGGGTGACCCGCATGAGGACAGAGGGTGCAGAGAACATCCCATATGTCTGACACTCCTTGCTGAGATGCCTGCCAGGGGACCTGAAAAAGCCAAATAGAGACTCACCTAGCCCTGCCTGTGGATGGAGACAGAATGGACAGGGGTGGGTGCCAGGTAGCAGTCAGCATCCAACAGCAGCCACTCTGTCATTTGTCAAAAATTGCTGGTGTTGGTTCTTTTTTGGATTTTCTCCTTTTTCCCAGTGCCCCAGCAGCACTGTTTCCTGGTAAGGCCTTAGAATGGTTTGTTCACAAAATGCAAAATGAGCCTCTTCACGCTGGAGAAACTGAGGATGTGTGTCAGAGGGACACTGGAGCGACAACCCTCTCCTCCCCGCTGCCTCTTGTTTGAAGAGGAGGGCATCTCCCTTCCCGTCTCAGGTGCGTACCTGTGGAAGCACAGGCCCCTTCGGTGGCATCAGTGTAGGGATAAGAGCGTGCAGCTGCCAGCCAGCTTCTTCTTGCTGCTACTCACCCAGCTGTTTAGAGAAGGAAAGAGTATTTCTAATCAGCCATATGGCATGGAGTTTTATTTGCCGTGGTAAGTTAAAATGTACATTATTGGTCAGCATCTTGCATGCAAATTTTGACATTGCATTCCAGGAGTACCTGCATAAGAGAGAGGCAGCGAGTAGGATGTGTGTAATTACATTGCTTCGTAAGCTTGTAACACTGCCATCCCTAACTACTCCCCATATCTCCCCGAGACGGCTGCCCGGGGATATTGCTGCTCGACTCCTGTAGCTGGAGAAAGATTATGTAAACATGGTGTGCGATCTCGAAAGTGAGTAATGAAGTTGAGTACTTGCTGCAAAAATTAATAAATGGCTGGTTTACACGTGATGGAAGAGTCTCCCTGGTGAAAACGGACTCACCTAGGGTAGTGATAGATAAACGCACCTCCAGGCGCAGGCGACTTAAGGAAATCCATTCTTTTTTTTCTCTCGAGACCATCAGATGGACACTTCTCAGTCCGTGCCCTTAACTTTCCACTTGATGAACATGAAATCATATCCATATTACCCTCCTCCTCTCTGTCTCTCAGACTTGTAAACCTTGCCTTGAAGGAGAGTGTGCCGAGCAGGTTGGACTATTTCTAGTTCCTTGGCTGCCATATGTCTCTCGTGCCTTCTGGTCTTTGCATACGCTGTCCACTCACTCATTTCTAGTGAGCACCCACCCTGTGTCCCGAAGCTGCTGCCCACCTGGGAAGCCTACTTTGCATCTTGGTTTAAATGCCATCTTCTATGTGGTGGCTTCTTTCCTGTCCCTGGCTGTGCTGCTTCATGCCCTGGGCAGTTAGCCCACTGCTCTTCCCCGATGGTACTTGCCTTTCTGTCATTAACTGTCTATCTCTTCCTGAGAGGAGTATTCATGGAACCAGAAAAACCTGAGTCCAAATCTCAATATCACCAAGTACCAGCCTGTGTAGCCTTGAGCAAGATACTTTCTGACCCTCAAATGTCCCATCTGCAAAATGAGGATAGCACAAGCATCTAAGTTGTCAGGTTGTTATGATTAGATATTAGATGGTGTGTATAGCACATAGTAGATGCTCATTTAAATGTTTTTCACAACATAGACTAAGGAAGGGACTTGTACAAGGTCTGGCAACATGTAGACTGTAGAGGAGGGGAGGACAGGTGGGAAAGAAGGCATAGCAGGAGCACAGGTGAGGGTCTCAGTGAACCAATGATCTGCAGGTCTCAGGAGCAACTGAAGGCTCATGAGCTGGGCTTGGGGAGTGTAGAGTGACCCAGGAGGTTGCAGCATGTGTGCTGAGAGCCGTGTGTTGGTTCCATTGTGCTTTGCATGTCACAGTTCTTCCTGTGTTGCTTCTCCCTCTGACGCTCACTTGTCATCCCCACCCCCACTCCTCCAGTAGATGTTTCTGCATCTCCTGGGTCCCAGGCAGTGAGCTTGGCCTGGACCTGGGTGAACTTCTCCCTGCCCCTTTTCCCACTCCACTGGGGTTCAGAGTGCAGATATGTTGCCAAGAGGGGAGGCTACATGAAGCCTCTGAAGTGGTGCATTAAAGCAATTTGGATTTTCTCTTACTGTTAACATTGATTACTATTAATTAAGGTTGATATTTACAATCACAGGGAGTACAGGAACAGATCATTTTTTACTAATCACTATTCTGGATTCGTCATTAGTCATCATTATCAAAATATTCAGACAGTGGACAGTGGCTGGGATTAAAAACCAAAGAAATGATTAAATTATAGTACATGATATACAGTAGATTTCCATGTCACTTCTCTCTTTCTTAGTTCTCCCTGTTGTCCCCCAGACTGGACTCAGCCTCCCGCCTTTTCCTCTTTCATTGCCTCCCTCTCTTCCTCTCTCTTTGGCCCCTCAACTTCTCATTTGCTTTTGCTGTCTCCCCTCTCTCATGTCTCCTTCCTCCCTTTCTTCCTTCTCTTCCTTTTCCCTCCCTCTCTCTACCTCCCTTTCTTTTCCCTTCTGCCCCCTCCCCTCCTCTCCCTCCTCTGTCTTCCCTCCTTTACATTCTTCTCCTGCCCTCCCTCTCTTCCTTCCTTCCTTCTCCTCACCATAAATGTCACCCTTCTGTAATTTTGCAACTTCCTTTTCTTTCAACAATATGGCCTAAAGATGTTCCCATGTCATGACTCAGATCTGGCTCACTCTTTTCCACGTCAGTGCAGCATAGCCATAGAATGACTATGCCACAGTATTTTTTTTGTTTTAGCCATTCCCCAATTGATAGACATTAAATCGTTTCCATTCCCCCACTTTTTCCTGTTGGCTTTCGTAAGCCAGTGCCACTGTGGGCACCCGCGTGTGTGTTCTCCTGCAGCAGGCTGAGGTGCTCATTGCTCCCAGACTCTAACCCATCCATAGCACGGACCCCCATACATGGCCCAGTGCTATTTGTGCTAATGAGGCCTCCTGGAAAGCTGCTTCTTCCCCATCTTTCCATGTTCAAATCCTGCCCATGTCTAAAGGCGCTGGTGAAGAGCCACTCTTCTGGAAGCTGAAATCCATCGGCTATCTCTTCTGAGCTTCTGTCCAACTCCATCTGGATTTTCCTTAGGACTCTTTTCAGTGTATACAGTTCGTTTGGTAGCTCAGCCCCGTGAGAGCAGGAATCGTACCTTATTACATGTCTCTCTTTCCGGTCTTAGCCCACATCTGACACAGCGTAGTTGCCCAACAAGGGCTTGTCTTCTGAGAGATAAAAACACTTGTTGTTCCGTGGCTTTCCCACGCGCTAGCCTGGCTCTTGGCGTACTTGAATCTTCCTCTCGGGGGCACAGGGGTGGCAGGGCTTCTCCTCTCTCTCCTTCCCCCGGGGGACCAGTCTTCAGCTGACCCGTGGTTCCTAGAGGGCCCCTGACCCTGCTCCCTGCGAGCTGCGGAAAACCTTTTGCTCCGGGGTGATGTTTGATTCTGTGGACTCTGGTGATTAGCGTTCTGGCATCTGGACTGAGAAAAAGTGGAATTTAGAGGATCCTGACCCTCCATCGAGGAGACGTTTTTGAAGTAGGTAAACAATTGTAGGTAATTTAATTTGCCTGTTAATAGTGCACATGGATTTACTAAGCAGGAAAATGTCGCCGAGTTGTGGACACATACTGCATACAATTCAATGAGAATTGGCCTCTGATGGGTAGCAATAAATGTCAAACTGTTCAACATCGATTGTTCATGAAGGAATATTGCTGAACAAAGCCTAAAATACTTCCTGAGGTATTCTGTTGGTCTGGCTCTAAATCTGAAAGGAAATAAGAACAGCGACACTCTCTCTAGGCCTCCCTGTCCCTTGCGGTTGGACCCAGGGGCCCTAGTAGGAATAGGGAGTGGACTGCTTGGACCCCGGGTCTCAAACAGGTCACTCTTAATGGCTCTTCACCCCCAGAGAGGAAGGAAGAGTGCTCAGAGCCTCTAGCGGCTTCCCACAGCACTGCAGCCATCCGCCCTGACCTCCAGGGCCCCATGCCATCCATCCTGCTTGCCACTGGGGCTTCAGGTCTGGCTACTCCGATCTCATCCAGCTCTGCTGGTCTATTTGCTCCTCAGCGTCTCCCAACGTGTTCTTACGTCAGGCCCTTTGCACTTCCTCATCTCCTTACTTTTTTCCTACTCACCCCCACAAGGTGAAGCTCACCTCCACCCGACTCCCTTCTCTGTCAGCAGGCCCTGACCATCACCTCAACCATACATAAAATTATTCGGAATTGTATTATTTCTCCGTTACTGACATGGCATTTCCCTCCCCACTAGAAGGTGAGCTTCGCGAGGGCAGGTATGATGTCTGTTTTCTTCACAGAGCCCAGAGCAGTTCGCGGCACAGGAATAGCTTCAGATACATCTGATGGAACAGTGCGCTGAATGAAACCCTGCAAAGGGACAGAACATGCGTTCGTTTTATAAAACAGCAACCTCCCGAGGCGTGAAAAAAAAATGCACGTTGGCTTCCTTTCAAGTGAGTCTCTCTTTAGTAGAAGGCTTCTCCTTTACAACTTGAGGAGAGCGAGGTTTTCCAGCAGCGGCTGGTTCCTTCTCCTTCTTTCGACAACCTGGTAATTGGTTTGGAGTGCAGGGTCAGGGGACTCCGGCTGCCGGTGGCCGGGCCTCCCCCCTGCAAAGTGAGACCTTCTCCACTGTGCTTCTCTGAGGACGGCAGTGGCTGCACATAATAGCTGCAAACTCTCAAGTTTAGCTGATGAATAAAAGGACTTAAGTGAAGTGGAAATTCAGGATGGATATCACCGTCTAGAATAGGAGATCAGATTTTTTCCCTTTGCTTCATGACAGGGGATGGTCTGTTGTCGTCGTTGTCAGATGCCCAGGTCAGGGAATACAGTTTTCTTAGTCTCCAGAAATAGAAATCTGTCTGCCTCCTCTAACACTGAGGTTAAATGGTCCTTCTTTATTTAAAATAATAAAAACAAGCACTGTGCAACTTCTGGTGGGGGGGGGGCAGGGTGGGATTTGCTGGGATTCGCCCCATCCCCTTGGCTCCACTTCCCTGCAGACCCTAGCACTGTCCTCACAGAAGTCAGCTAGGCCGTACTGTCCCGAAGAATCCTTTCTGTGGGGAATTTTTGGGCGTTTTTTTTTTTTCCAGGAGAAAGTTTTATGTTTGACCTTGAGGATCAGATATTAAGAAATGCATGCTATGAAGTCATTTGGGCTGACTTAATCTAAACTTCCTGTGTTCTCTCAGGCAGAGATTTCAAGGTTGGGAGGCTTCTAGGGCCTAACTCTGCCCTCCTCCTGCTTGATACGTTCTGTTGGGCCCCTTCCTGCCTCCCCTTCCCCCTTCCTGACCTGGAGGAGGGGCTGCCCCGCTCACCTCGGATGGCCTCGTCTGGGTCTGGGACCTCCAACTCGGGGATGGGCCTTTCAGTGTGGCTTGGGTATCTGGCCGGCACCTGCATGTGGCATCTGACGGGACCCCATGCCGCCTCAGAACCCTCATCTGTACACTGGGGAGCGACGGTTCCACCTCTTATGACCACCGTGGGAATTGAATGAGCATTAGCCTCCTTTCTAGAAAGCAGATAGGACAAGGGAGCCCATAGCAGGAAATGCTAACTCTTTTTTTTTTTTTTTTTTTTTATATTTGCTCCTTCATGTACTGACACAAGGTCTTGGGATTCCCTGGGACCCCAGAAGCCAGGTCTGTTTCTCCCAGGATCAAGGGTTGACTGTCCTGTTGACACGAGCCTACTCTGTGACCACTGAAGCCATCTGGATGAAGCCCATGCCAGTTGGTGTGGCTTCATGCTGACATGGCCCCCACGGGTGCACTGAGAGGCCTCTCACCCCTTTTCACAGCCCACACTTCTCAGGCTGTATCTTCCCAACCATATCTGCCGAGTCTGCTAGTTCCTACAGAGCTGCTGGCACCGGCGCCTCAAGCCCTTTCCCTGGTGCTGGATGAAGCCTGGTAATCTTCTCATTCCTGCATGGGAGATTTTGAACCGTATGTTAGATAAGGTAATGCTGGCTGCTGTTATAGATGTCCCCCAAAATCTCATGGTCGTGATATAACAGTTTTTGCCTCTCAAGGAGAATCTGATCAACATGGGAGGCGAGGAACTTTCACTGAGGGCCCAGGCTAATGGACTTTCCATCATTTTCAACGTCATTCAACCCCAAACATTTTAATCTAGCTGTCAGGAAAAGAGGGGCCCGTGTAAGAGATGTTCTTGTTTAGACATTGAAGTGTCATGCTTCACTTTGTCCGAATTCCATTGGCCAGAATCAGTCATGTAGTCCCAGCTAGAAGCAAGTGAGCCTGGGAATGGTCCCTGGCTGGGAAGCCTCTTCCAGCAGCCAACTGTAGTGGGGAAGGGGATGCAGGTTGTTGGTTAGCAGCCATCGCTACCACACACCCGATGCAGAGGAGACCAACAAATGTTCGTTTCATTGCACCACTCAGTTTAGCCCTCTGACTTGGTGGGTACGGGTGCTTTGAGAGATTCCTTCATTCATGGTACCTCCTGCACACCCCAGTTCCCCATTTCTGGTTGCCTGCCTCTGTCATTGTCATGCTTCTGGAGCTTTCTGTGAGTCACTAATAAGACAATCACAGCCCAGGGCGGCAGCCTGACCCCTCCATGGGGGCTTCACTACTTGATTCTGTGCCCTGCGAGTAGGGTCGGTTAACTAGCCGCTGACCCACTTCTTTGTCTGGTCTCAATCTCCATTTCCTCCCTTATCCCCATGGAAATTGAAATGCCCTGCAGGGATACAGAGACGCCGTGTCAAATGCAGCCCACTGCCCGCTGGCCTGCCGCTGCACCCAGGAGAGACATCGCTAGTTCTGGGGGGGCCTCCCCCTCTGCCCCCAGTGCCGATTGCCTGTGATCTCTGTTCCTTCCCTCTTCTAGGTTTCCCTTCCTTGTTTTAAAAAGTCATACCCATGCTAAAGTCAGACTTGGGATCCACTGTCTGTGACCTGAAGGATTTAGCTTCCTTTTTCCACAGTTGCTCAAATTTCACCACGGAAGGTTTCTGTCTTCTCCTCACAAGTTCTCTGATACCATCCTGTGGGATTCACGTGGGTCCGGAGAAGAGTTCTGGCTTAGCAGCCGTGTCTCTCTGACCATCTTTGTATCTGCTGTAGGCTCCTGTAGTGAAAGGCTCCCTCTTCCCTCCTCAGGGTTTTCTCCTGAAGATAGTCACATCTTCTCTACGGGTTCCCTGACTCAGTGTCACTGGGCCCTTGCGGGAGACCTTCAGTTCCTTCTTCCCTCTGTGACTAGCTCTGAATGGAACTTTTTCAAAGGGCTTTTTGACTGTCCTTAATAACGTTTTGCTTCCCTTAGCCTTTGTTAAAGATGAGGTCATTTCAAGTCCAGGTCACTTGTATCTAAGATTCCCTATTAACAAGTTCTTTCCCCTTCCCGTATGTTAATAAGATCACCAATCAGTTTATTCACTTGGCATATATACTTGTGTTTCAGTGTACATATAATGCGTGCATTCACGTGCATGTGTGCCTATGCGTGCATGTATTCACGCACGTTGCCCACTCATGAACACGTGTATTTGTGTATGTGTGCATGCATTTTACATGCATGTGTACATTTATACATAGGTGCATGTGTGTATAAGTGTGTGTTCATGCACACACATAAATGTAAATACAGGTGCATGCATTTGTGTACATGTGTATGTATATGTTGTACATTTACTGTGCTCTTTTCAAATGTCCTGTCTTTGGCAAGCACATATTTTTCTGTGAGCCCTATACTCTTTTCTCCTACTGGGATCTTTCTGGTTGTCCAGACAGCATTGTGTGTGTGTGACAGTGTCTTCATCATTTGGTTACTTAGACTCTCATGCCCTGGAACCTACCTTTCTTTAGGCCAAGTGTTTTGAACCCCAGCGTCCTATAATTCAGGGTACTCATCAGATTTCAAACATTTATTGAGTTTTTAATAAATGCCAGGCAGTGTGCTAACTTGTTAAGTGGATTTAACCCTCTTAACAGTTTTACGAGGGAGGGACCAATTTTGTTCTCTCTGGACAAGGAATCTGGTCCAGTGTCTCAAGTTAAGACTGTCCTCCCTTACATTCCGATGGGCATCTCAAATTCAGTAGGTGCCAAAACCCCTGTCTCCAAATAGATCTCTCCTCTGATGTTCCTTGGCTTGGCAGGCAACCCTCCATCCCACCCAGTCAGCTGACCAGAAGCCAAGGTGACACTGTCTCTCAAACCCCAGCCACGTAAGGACCTCTTAAATTAGTCCCATCACCCAGGTCCTTACGGTCTTCCCTCTAAGTACAGTGTCTCTCCTTTTTGCTCACCATCCTGCCCATACCACTTATCCCCCAAGCTCCAGAAAGAGCTGTCTGACGTGCAAACCTGGTCATGTCACCTGTTTATGATGGTTTCCTAGTCTTTCATGATCTGGCCCTTGTCTGTCTCTGCAGCTGCTTCTCTTTTTGTCCCCTCACCCCCCACCCCATTCTGGTTCCTGGCTGGACTGACTCCTCCAGATCTCCTAATATACCACCTGCGTTCCTTCCTTGGGGGTCTTCGCATGTTCTGCTCCCTGTACTTGGACTGCGTCTTCCCTATTCCTTGGCCTGGTTAATTCCTGCCTCCTTTAGAAGACTCCTTTGAAAGTCAGTCTGGTTACCTAGTCCATCACCCACAAATGTACCACCCTAAGCACCATTATTCTTTCACTCCTCTCTCTGATCTGATCACCTGGGAAACTCCATTCGTTTCATTGAATGAATGAATGTTCCAGAAACCAGAATTTGCTATGTAGGCTGTTTCCTGTCTTTTTAGTTCTTTAACGTGTCAAGTAACTATTTGCCCCACCCTTTTAGTCTCCTTGGACTCACAGTGCCCACTTCTGTACTTTTCCCTCTTGCATGGTTTCCTCCAGGCATCTAGCCATGATTTCGTATGACAGCATTATTGAGTATAATTCCCATACCATATAATTCACCCATGTAAAGTGTATAAATCCATGTTTTCTTTTTTTTATATTCACACAGTTGTGCGACCATTACCACAATCAATTTTAGAACATATTCGTCACTCCCCAAAGAAATTCTGTACCCATTGTTTCACCCCTCCCAAAGCCCCTATTCCCCTAGCCTTAGGTAGTTACTAATCTACTTTATGTCTCTATAGGTTTGCCTATTATGGACATCCTTTAGCCATTCCTGTGGCTCCCTTCCATAGAATGCATGAGCTTGTTAGATTTTCTTTTTTTCCCTTCCCTTCTCTTCCCTCTTGTTCCTCCCCCTCCCCTTCCTCCCTTCTTCTCCCCTCCCTTTCCCCTTTCCTCCCCGCCCCTTCCCCTTCCATCCATCCCTTTCTCTCTCTTTTGCCTTCTTTTGGTCTCTTTAGTGAAGACTGTGAAACGCTTTGTAATGGCTCTTAATTTTCCTGGGACTCAGGAAAGGGAGTAGATATCTCTTCTTTGTTATAAGGATTAATTACTTTGTTTGGAAAGCGTTGTAAGGGTTGTACAGTAGAAAATCAGACTATTGTTGGTTTTGTTTAGTTGTTCCAAATTAGTGTCATTTTCTCTCTTTTTTTTTTCTTCTTAATTTGGAAAAACTCAGATTTCAGAGGATGTTGTTGTAAGCCTGCTTTTAGCATACTGCCCGACTGGAGAACCTGTAGTGAGAGGAGATGAGCTCAAAGAGACAGAGACTGAGGCGGACCCCGGCCCGAGCCCCATGTGGGCACGCTCTCATTACGTGGCGCCCTGCGTCATGTTTATTCATCAGGAAGGCCAGGGAGGCACTCAGGCTGCATGTGACCTGTGTATTTTCTGTAATCGCTTGTCTGGTTTTGGTCCACTTGGTCCTTGTGCTCCACAAACATTTCCTTGGTTCAGATAAAGGACAAGTACCGATAATTTGCCTAAGAGGAAATAAAACTACTAAATATAAGGAACGCTGATCATCTGTTCTTGTATTCAGAAATGACAAACTTAACTCAAGAATCAGTTACCATTTTTGGTCTATTGAATTATAGTACATATTAAAAACTAAATCTACTGGCTGCCAAGGATACAGGGAAGCCAGTATTTCCGATCATGCTGGTGGTGGCATTCTAAATGGTTGAAATCCCTGTAGAAGACAATTTGTCAATACCTATCAAGAGTAATAACATGTAAAACTCATTGACCCAGTGATTCTGCTTCTGAGAATCTATTTTAAGGAATTTAACCAAAGTATGATGAAAGCTGTATGTGTGAAAATGTTCATTATAGCATCATTTAAAATGTCAAAAATTAAAATGGAATTGAGCTAAATGCTTGACATTGGGGGGTGTTCCATGGAACCAGAGCCCCCTGATGGACAGTTATGCGGTCAGCTAAAATGATGGTTTTCAGGACCATGAACAAGAACAAAAAAAAAAAAAGGAAACAACTGAACATGAACCATGAATGTGGCAAGGTGAAAAGACATGCACAGTAGAGCAACTGGAAAGGACAAATACTTAAATAAGCACTGGGGGGATTTTAAGTCAAGATTGTGGTGGCTTCTGGGTTTTGCTCTTTCTTCTATGTATTTTCTAATACACAATATACATTCTGTACATTATACCGAATGCATTCCCCCTTAATAATAATAAAAAAGAATTAAGAAGTCCAGTCCCTTGGCACATCTTAGGAAGGTCAAACTTACTGCTTTGTTCCTAAAATAACCTTGTGTGAGGACCAAAGAGATAATGGTGAGCTAGAACAGAGATCATATTCCCTTGCATTCTGTAGAAAAGGACAATTTTCCCCATTCCCTGAAACAAATCTTGACTAACTTTGATAGTTCAGCAATTAGAACTTTGGCATACAATCTTTCTTCTTCAACTCCTATAATTAGTGGTCTCCAATTATATGAATCAATTTCAATTTCTATAAATCAGATGATTTAGAGAGAAGGCTGTTCAATTTCCTTTTCAACTGTACGGTTTCAGCAGCAATAAAACTCTCAGCTTAAAATATCAGGATGCAACTTGCTCCAGAAATATTACCCAGTTCATTTAGGGCTTCTGCGCCAGCCCCGGCATCTCACAGGTAGCCGTTTGTAGCTGACGTCACTTGTCTGTCTGCCACTGGGTCTCCTGTTCTCCTTCGTGGGGTTTAGCATCTCCTTACAAATTCTTTTCTAGTCTGGCTGAATACCTGAAACCTACTCGGTCTCCTAACAAACAGACCCCGCTTGGGCACCGATTTACCTACATAATGCTATTTTGTCTGCACGTTTAGTGCTAACTTTTCCTTTTAACCCTCCTGGGCTTGTCAGTGGGTTTTGTCACCTTAAACTTAGACCTGCACTGGATTCCCATAAGCCTGGCCTAGAAAATGCTCATTACGTCTTGCTCCTTTGTGGGGGCTCTTCAATTAATTCTTGTTCCAGCACTAGAATTTGGAGACATGTTTGTTTTTCCCTCCTTCCTTAGTCCTTTAAATGTATGAGATGTGATCTCTTTCATTCCACAAGGAGCAAGTCTTATTGTTAACTTTAAAAAGTCAAGAAAGGAAAATCATTTAGCTTTTTTTATTTTTTTAAGTCAGAATCTCAACCGACACTTTCTAGTGTCAAATCATATAGACACCTAAATGTGGTATTTACTGTATTCCTGGCTGAAAGGAAAGAGAAGGTGGGGGCATAGGGAAGGTGGAGGGTTCTGCTCGTGGAATTGAAACAGGAGAGAGTTCTGGGCTGCGAGTGTGCAGCCTCCTACCCCTTTCTTCTGGACAGCATTCGTGTTTGCTGCTAATGTGGTTTTTAGCAAGATGTTTCCTTTTCATCAGAAATTGGCTTATAGCTTTTATAGTACTCTTAAATTCAGCTTATGTTGAATTATTATTGTTCTTCATTTCGTACATTACATTCAGTTCCCGCAGCATCAGAGTCTCATTAAATGCTGGGGGCTGCTAGCGGAGGTTTCTCAACAAATAGATCATGGAAAATCAGGGCACTGTACTCTGGCCTACCCAGGGTATTTTGACCAAATCAGACCCCTCGCGGAACTGTTGGAGCAGATAACCCCCAATCCACAGTCGAACCTGGGGCTGTTAGGAAATGCATCAGCAGAACTGCCTTCCAACATTACAGGGGACGAGGGCCGTATCCCACAGAATACTCGTTTTATTTTATGAAAATAAAACACAGAAACATGAAATAAGTTACATCCATAGGATGTATTGTCCTGTGGCCATTAGTAATCATGTATTTGAAGAAAGATAACTTCAAAACATATTTTTGAGAGAAAAAATGGTGTATAAAGCTATATTTGTAGTTAGGTGGTAGAATTGGTAGTGATTTTCTTTTATTTGTGCTTTTATCTAGTTTCTAAACTTTCTGCAATAGAAGTGGAATAACTTTTACACTTAAAATGGGAAATATTTTTAGAAGCCTAAGGAAACAGAGCAAAATCAGAATTGCCAATGTGATCCTTATTCATATATTGCCTTGTTCCCTTATAGTTTTGCAAACTCTCGGTGGGTAATAACTCTGTTTTCCTTGTGTGGGTCATAGCAGGCAAGCATATATGTACCTAGCATATATTTAACTGTGTTGGAAGGGTTCTAAGGATCTTACTCAGTTCAAGTGTGTGTAAACCAGCAGGGGAAAAAAACCAGCGTAAAACATTGATTATAGGAGGATAAATGCCATTACTAATTGCTTTTTTTTTTGACCAAACTGACCACTCATTTAGTCCACTGAATAGTTTTGTTGCTGAATAACACAGTCTTTTTAAGTTCACCCTTTCTTGAGACACCCTAGAATGTGACAATGGGACAAGAGCCTCTCGGGCAAGTTTTCCTTAATCAGGATGAAAGAATCATAAATAAATTCAGAATTCTTATTTTCGAGTTCACAGACCCTTTTCCTCTTTAGGAAGCAGTTCTGAGTCGTTGCTTCGATCTCCATTTCACAGATGAGATCTGTAAAACCCCTTGTTGAACCCTTGGTCGAGACAGAACCTGGAGTAGAATTCAGCATTTCTTTTGAGAGGCATCTTTGAAGTTTGCCATCAGCTCCCCCTTCCCATGGGGATGATGTTAAACACTTAGATAAAGAAACTTCTGCTCTGGCCAGCAGCAGGCATTTTCTTCCTTCTCCCACATGTTCTTCCTGTAAGCAGGAATAAGGCAGCATTGTTATCCAAAGGGCACTCTCTCCTAAGTATGTCCTAAGGCTCCCCAAGTTTATGGTGTCTTTCGCAATGGTACAATACTGGGAAATGTCAAGTATTTGGGATTGCCCACTAAAGAGTTTTTATTTTGGTATAAGAAAAAGAAGGGCTTTTAAATTTTAAAGTGAAAAATTTGGATTTGGAAGGAAAAATGTAAAAGTTGGCAATAAAGAGGACTTTGTTTGTTAAGCTCCCCAATCCAGTAACTAATGGGCCAGCTGCCTATTGGGCAGAGCTGTCATTGGGGGTGTTCACAGGGAACAGAAGTCGACAGGCGTGTATGAAAACACGGCGGAAAGGGCGAACAGGAAGGTCCACCACCGGAGCAGTTAATAATGGCTCAAGGGGGTACCAAGGCTTCTCACTGAACCTCTGGTGGCCTGGCTAAAGGTGGGGGATGCTTATCTCTTGGAGAATGAAATGGGCAGTCGTAGAGTATCCTGACTCAAGGCACAGAGGGTTTTGGATACCTGCAATTTTCCTCCCCCATAAAGTCTTTTAAAGTGGCATCAAAGAGAAGCAACTAAAGAACAGCACTCAGGAGGTGTTGTTTCTTTAATGGCAAAAGGTGGGCAAAATAAAGCAGGAAGCCTTCCATTTCCTGTTTAGTAAATTTTTCAAGGTTAAGAGTCTTCTTCTAAGTTTGCCTTTCTGGAGTGTGTTCGCTTCACAAATGGCACTACAGTGTTTGTGTGTGTGTGTGTGTGCCCGCAAGCACGTGGGTGCTCCAGGGTCCCCGCCACGTTATCAGGTCGATGCACGAACCTGGTAATACAATGCCAATCCATAGCTAAAAATAGCTTCCTTTTGTTGTGATCTCCCAGAACAAAGGGGAGGAACTTAACAGTTGAGACCTACTTCATCTGTGTCTCCTGCCCTCCCCTTCCCCAGCATTCCAAAGGCCAACAGTTTGTCTTCCTTGTCAAATGGATTTTCATTTGAAAATGGGGGAGAAAGGAAACTGAATAATATTGGGGAGACAGACTCGTGCGCTAAGAAAATATCTTTTGAAATAGTCGGTGCTAGAAATCATTATGGTTTCACATATCCCTCAAACCCAGCTTGGACAGTGAAAGATGGCGCTACTTAATGTCAGAGCATGCAGGGACTCTGCTCTCTGGGGTTGCTGAGGGAGCCCCCCACAATTTTCTTTCAAGTGTCTTCGAAGATACACAAGACATTATTCTTTACAACATCCTGTTAACCATAGTTCAACTTTATATTCCTTGATCAGCCTTGCGTTTTCCCCCCTGACTTTTGCTACAGTTTATTGTCCTGGATTAAGTACCAGAACGCACCATTTTATTTCGCTTTGTCTGAGGCTACCTTCTTTTGCCTTGTTCACCAACTGGATATATGTACATGGGGGTGGGGAGGAGGGAGGGGGCCCAGAATATTGGTTGTATTTTGGGTGAGGATGGGGGCGGGAAGGTTGGATCATGGAAGCACGCAGACTATTAATTAGACAGAAAGTGCTCTCTGTGCCTTATCTGCATAAAGAAAGATAAAGCCCATGTAAATAATATGTGTGTTTCCTATAATGAATGTCCCCTTTCTCTCCATTTCTGCCTAGTATTAGAAATTGCGTTTTTATTATATGAGACATTGGACGCATGCCAACAAGTTTTTCTTTTAACTTGATATTTTGGGCTCTGATCTTTGTTAGAACCACAATGGCATGTATCTCGTACAGGCAGAGGTCATTTCTATAGCTCCTTCTCCTTCCCATCATTTCTGGAGAATGTTTGTTTTCAAAACAAAGAATTGGGTTAAAGCATAGGTATCATATATCAGAACATATTTCAAGCCGAAATTAAGAACACTCAAACCTTCCTTTTAAAGGTCAGATATTATTTGTTATTATTATAAAATGATCTATGATTTATGAATTTAAGTTCTCATAAACCTTCTTTGTAACAGAATATGCAGTCAGAGGCTTAACATTACATTGTTTTCTTTTGACAACGTATCCACGAGACCACTGCAGCTGCTCCTTTACTCACAATAGCAGATTAATTAACACAATCATATGCTGTTGGCTCTTACTCAATGAGTGGGTCTGCAGTGGGACAGATAGGTAAATCCTTTAAATGCGGTGGAGATAAAGCATATACTATGGTAGTTGCATAACTAGCCAGTTTTGCTTCTGACTAGCCAGCCCTAAAAGGAATGGTTCATGGGCTCAGACACCGTGAGCCTGAATTTCAAAAGCCAGCCACACCTATGTCAGCGCCATAGTGCCCAACATTTGCAAGACAGAAATTTGTAAAAAGCAGAAGACCTCTCAGAAATCAGCAGCTTTGGTTAAAATAGCAGCCGGTCTGCCGCCAGCATTTTGAGTCTGCAGTATTTTTTTTTTAAAGTTCAATCATTGCTTTCCTTAAATATCTCCCTTGCCATTACTCACTTTTTTTTTTTTTTTTTTTTTTGGTGCCCATCCCTCAGTGCAAATTGTCTGGGCAGCTGTCATGACTTTGGTTTTTAAGTGCTAGAAGATTTTTTTCTTCTGTATCTGTACCAGTGAAAACGTGCACAACCAAATCTTCCCCCCTGCTCAGTCACCAGCAGTGAGTAAGTATTTATTGGCAACTTTAGCTGACATTTTAGTGAACGTCAAAACCTTTGTTAGAGAAAATGTAAGGCTTTGCTTTAGAAACAGGCATACCTGTGTTGAGAGCGAGGTAACCAGGCAGTGGGCTTAATAGAATTTCCTTCAGACTTTTTTTTCCTAATGTCCATTACATATGCAACGCTAATTTACTTTTTGTTGTTTTACTTAGCACAGAAATTGAAAATGTGACAAGCTTCCCTGGATTAAAAGGCTCATTTTATAGACACATAGACCAAAAGGATGAAGAAAAACAAATCCATAATTTCGAACCTTTTAGAGCATCCAGGTGGTAGAAATTCAAATTCTCCTGTCGTTCGCTGCATGTATAGTAGAACTGAGATTTCTTTGGAACCATCTCTGTCCTTTAGAAATAGATCAAAGTGCAGCCATGTTTGGACATGGGGGCCTAAGATACTTGGGGGAAAGAAAACAACAGATCATGAGGCTAAAGTCTCTCTAAGCTCCCCTTGGTGGGTGTCTCCACAACCTGGCTAAGCCGTCCCTACAGGCTCCATGAGATTCTGGATGTTGAACTAGGGTCAAAAATGATGCCCTAAACATCTCCATTACAGGATGAAATCAAGCTCTCTGGGGTCATTCCAGGGTCGTTCATAAACCTTTCCCGTATGCATGGAAGAAACGATGGGTGCACAGAAATAAGACACAGGAGGGCCATGCTTTCTGCCTCATCCCCACCCTAGTCCTGAAATTTATCTGCTTCACTAACATAATAAGAATAATAAAAAATCTCTCTTGAAAAGAAATCTGGGACCCATGAATGATTTGTTAGGTGCGGAGACATTATTTAGAAAAATTGGAATATTTGGTTTTGGGTTGGGATGGGAACTGGTTTTGGAAATCTGTTCAGACAGAGAGCAGGCAGAGCCTGGGTGAGGTCTGGAGATTCCTTGTGGGAGCAGTTATGACTGTGCCATTAAAACTAAACCTCAGGGTGGGCCACGGTGGCTCAGTGGCAGGGTTCTCGCCTGCCATGCCGGAGAACCGGGTTCGATTCCCGGTGCCTACTCATGCAAAACAAAACAAAAAAAACTAAACCTCAGTGTCCTGACAAATATGCCGTGGAGCAGCTGTCCTCTCCAGAGGGCCTGGCCTCCTGACAAAGTTGCAGGCATCTCTTTCTGACATAGAGAATCATTCAACCGCTTATCTTTTTGCAAGTTGGATTTTGCAGACTCCTGGGTAGGGCTGGGATGAATCTGCTGTCTGGGAGAGTGAAAACAAACTTATTGACGCCATCTAAGGCGCAGCCAGTGGTGATACTCTTGGCTCATTCCTCGTGGACTTTGGGCTTAGTTTCTAATTGTGAGGATGGGCTGGCTTCACCTGTGCCTCCATCCTTTCATCCTTCTGTCTTTCCATCTAACCCACAACATAAGAGCAGGAGCCAGTGCATAGCCTACAGTTCACTCTAGAGCCTTTCTGAGGTCCTTTTTTCAGACCTCAAAGGAGTCCCTTCATCAATGGGCCATCAGCACGTCAGAATATGGGTTTTGTGGAGGTTTCCTCTGATCAGACATTGTGACCCAAAGCTGTTTGGCCAGTGAGCTGAGCCAACAACATGAAGACTCTGGTCCTGGCTTAATTATTTTTCCAGTCTTGGGGCATCATGAGTGGGCAGTGTAAACTGCTTACGTTGCATTTGTTCATTATGTAATTGGGTTTATTGCTTGCCAAGCCTACCCTTAGAAGGATGTGAAAATCAAGTGAAATAATGCCTATACAATGTAGGTAGTCCTGTGTGAGATGTCCTGAGTGAAGAATTTCTGGCAGTTCAAAGAATGTGGTGATCTCCAGGAGGAGAAGGACGTTCCGTCTGTCTGCTGTGTCTCTGGTGCCTGGGACTCCAAAGTCAGCATTCACTAAATGACTGTTGAATAAATGAATGAGCAAACAGTCACAGGCTTTCTTTGCTATACTGGGAAGGGAGAATGGCAAAGGGAATCTGGGAGGAAACTAAGCTAGTATCTGAAGAAACAAGTAGGCACGCTGGGATCTCAAATGGAGACTCATCAAATGAGAGATAATGTGCAGATAACATTCTCTAATAGATATAAGAAAGCTGAGGTCCACAGAAGGCAGAGGGGCTTGTCCAGGGTTGCAGAGTTAAGCCAGAACTTGGGACCAGTTGCCCAACTCAGTCCAGCTGAGGGCGTTCATCATGGGGGTCTCTGACTGAAGTGAATCTTCTCAGCTCCAAGAGCATAGTCAGGCTGGGATTTGTTGTTGAGGCAGTGGGCTGGGTCATGGCAGGGCACAGGGTGTGTCTTTGTGCAGGGAGGATGGGAAGCAGAGGCAGTCACAGTGAGAGATGCCAGTGGAGAGGAGTAGGGAAGTTGACCTTTTGGATAATCTCAGCAGTGGGCAGTGCACTTTATCTTTGCAAGGCAGTCAGAAGCATCAAGATTCAGTTGCAATAGTAATTTTGTTCCCTGCCAGGCATGCTGGCAACTTTCATGATGCTGCAGAGACGTAGGTGATCAATAAATATTTGTGGAATGCACTTTCTAAATGGATGTATGTCCACTTTCCTGAAGTTCTTGGAGAACCTGAACCTTGGGTTATCTTTCCTGCCACACTTTCCCCATACCAGCTGCTGATGCCATGGATCCTAGACCACCCTGGAAATGTCTTAGTCTCTTTACACTCTCTGGAATGTCTTCTGCCTACTCGACTTATCAGATGTTTGTCCATCTTTTAAGACTCAACTCAACTGCCCCTTCTTCCACGAACCTCTCCATCAGTGCCCCACTCTCCAGTGGTCGCCATTGTCACGCATCATCACATCCTTCTCTGGAAGGCTGCAGTCCTTTCCAAGCATCTCTGTAGAGTCTGGAGGTAGGGATGGGGTTCGAGGGAGGGTGGGTGGGTGTGACGATCCTTGTCCTTGCTTGTCAAGTCTCCTTAAGCAGCAAGCTGGGATTTGATTAACTCTGGTACAGTGAGCTGCACTGAGTAGGCGTCTGGTGAAAGATTGTTGAATGAACGAATCCCTCCTTGCATTGTTTTGAGAATTGCAGGTGAGGGGAAGGCAACAGAGGCAGTTACTGGGGAGGAAATTATATGCAGGAGGCAAAACAGCAAGGGATGGGAGCCTCAGTGAGGAGGGTTCTGGGCCATCTGAAGGCTCTGTGGATGATCCAGGTTTCCATGGACCTTATGGCAGTGGCTGTCCAGGACTGGCCACAGAGTAGGTGCCTCTACCCTCATGGGCTGCACGGGCTGACTCACCCTGAACAGAAGCAGTGCCCTGCTGGTTCTGAGGGTGCTGGGGTAGCTTCTAGTGCCAAAGTGCATAGCCTCACCATCAGACTAAGGGCCAGGGAGCCCCTGCAGGCCTCGGCCCAGAGGCTCAAATGCCCCTTCCAAGGCAGTGGATGACTGGTCCAATAATTTTCTCCTCTACTTTCCTCTCTTTAAATGCCAGAGAATGAGCATCTGCAGGCACGACGCACGCACACTGGGAGACACTGGCAGCCACAATGGCAAGCAGCCGAGGGTGTGTGCCCCCATGCGTGTGAGTTAAAGAGGCGCCGTGAATGAGTTGAACCATCGATGATGTTCTTGAATGGCAAATTGGTCAGAGTTCTACAGTGGTAATGATCATTCTGGGGTGACCTTTCTCGTGCGTTTACATTTTATCACAACATGCATGAACCACCCCTAGGCTTCCCATTGCTGGGGTCATTCCTTGTGCACAATAACCCAGCAGGCCGGGGGACGCATCCCGCGTGGATGAGAGGGGGGCTGTGGCTGATGTGGCTCGCTCCATTGTGACACGGTAATCTTTATCACCAAAGGAGACTTTTGACTTAGGCCTGCTCTTTCTTCCCCTTTTTAAAAAAGCGGAGGCACTCAAATGTGCGTTTGCATCCCTCATTGTGATGGAACAGTAAGATGTAACCCAGGACTCTTGCGCTGTGCTGTGTAGGTGGCTAGACCCACAGGGCCCCAAGGCGAGAAAGCAGGGTGCTACTTGGGAGGGCATCAGGGGCTTCTGACTTATTTGGGGCTATTGTGCTTTACTATTTCTTTTTCTCCAAAGAAGACCACTTTAATATGTGTGTATGTGTGTGTGTGTGTGTCAGGGTGTGTGTCTCTGTGTGTGTCAGTGTCCGTGTGTGGGGTTTCTGCATGTGTACACACATGCCTCTCTCTCTATGTATGTTAAGCCAAAACTCAACATGTCAAATTTTAAGCGTGGACCAGATTCACCTAGCCTCACTTCCTGAGTTTGTAGTAATGTCCCCATCAGCCATGTGTAATCAATTAGGTGTGGCCCTTCATTTGCTCATTCACTAACGTACCTTGAGTCACTGGAGAAACCACAGTCCTCTTCAGCTTATGCAAAAATATTAAACTGCTGAAGAGGGAGATGAAAGAATGAAAGATAAAACGTTAAGCAGCTGCTATGTGCCAGTGCTGGGTCCTTTGTGTTCCGCTTGTCGGGATGAGCTGGGTGCCAGTTTCATAGAGGCTTCTGAGGGTTGGTGCACTTGGGGCCATTTGCCCCCTCTCAGCCCCCAGCTGTGTGCAGTCTGCAGGTGGGGTGGGGTGGGGGTCTCCTCTGTTGGGGCAAGTGGACAGCAGACAGTGAGACAGTGAAGGGACAGCTCCAGCCCGCTTGCTCCAGTTCAGCTGGTCGTCATTGCTGTTTTCCTTTGCACCTTTAGATTACAGCACCCAAAATAAGTGTCTGCCTGTTTTTCATACATATCTGGTATTTAAAATTTTTTTGAATGCCATTGAAATAAAACTCTAATTTCCACTTAAAATAAGTAGTCTTAATAAGTTGCCACATTGTCGTGTTACTTACTATATTTAAAGACCTCTAATCTCTAAAAACAATCACAATCAATAGGAAAATATGATTCTCTATATAGTACCTGCTTTCCAGGCTCTCTTTTGAGACCTCCCTGTTTGCATAAGAGAGACAGATGTGCATATGGGTACGCTACTAGGATGCCATCATTTTACAATAGTGTGAATTGGTATTTCATCTTTGACCATCCCCATTTCTGACATTACATCAAATGTCCTTACACATGGGCTGCTTTAAAATTTTGAAAGTTTTAGATGACTGTCTTATTTTTGCAAACTGGTGATTTGAACTTCTCCAGACAGTTGTCCCCCATTAGCTATTCTTGATCCCAAGACTGGGAGGAAGAAAGTTTTTGAGACTCGATTCCTCTTGGCCTTGAGTGAGTCAGAGCCATCAAGGACTTGATGCTTCTGTGGCTAAAGTGAGGAGGGGGCAGAGTGCAGATGAGGGGGAGGGTCCTTCCTCTGGTGGTGCCTACGAGTGTGCGGTGCTGCCCACCTCCCCCATCCCGCCATAGGTCTTCAGGATCCAAGGGCAAGATGGTGTTCCCTTCGAAAGTACTCACAAGTCCGTCTTATGGGGCATGCTGTTTTAACTAAAGAGGTGAATCTTTTTCTAAGGAATTTCTTAGAATATTTCAAATCATTTTCCTAGGAGCAGATGTTTCATTGGAGTAGGCTTAAATTACAGCAGACGTCAAAGCTCAGGAAAGACTGTTTCCCCACAAAAAGTCAGGTCGCAGCTCTAAAATCCCAATGCTGGCTTAACAAACTCACTGAAATTCAATGGGTGTCACAGCCCAAAGCTTACCCCCAGGTGATGGAATCTTAGCGAGATTTGGCGGATGGATCTGGGTCTCACAACACAAGATCTCAGTGTCTGGTTCTGGAATCCTAGGAAGATTCAGTGGGATGGACAGGGATTCTGCAACCAGAGGCCTACACCTGCTCGTAAAATCTCAGTGAAATTCTATGGGATGGGTCTCAGAGACAATGAGGTAGGGTTCTTATCCCAGCAGCGCCATGACTTTGCTGTAGGACTTTGCTCAGTCTCAGACCCTTGGTTTTTTGATCTGCACAATGGAAGTGTTCCCAGCTGTTCCCTCAGCTCTTTTGCTCTTTGATGGCTATCTTTCTAGCACTGATGACAGTTGTTCAAGATGAGTGAATAAAGATTGTGTGAGAGTAACACACAGAGGTACTTTTCACCCTGGGTGCAGAGTCTAAACTCAAGAACTAGATATGAGTGGCTGATTACTCTATGGACAGGTCCTCCCTTCCCCATGCCTTACTAAACCGTTGGATAACAAATAATGATAACAGCCACAACCACCACTACCCATAGCCACCAAAAGCTTAATAATTGCCATATAGGAAGCCCTGTATGTGTTTTATCTCATGGGTGCCACAAAACTTCCAAAGTGGAAAGTATTACTCGTTATTATTTCCAGTTCATAGAAAGGAACCTGAGGCCTGGAGAAGTTAAATGTTTAAGGTCACTTGTTGCAAATGGTGGATCTTGGATTCATCTGGAGCTTGTCCGACATTGCAGCTTGAGCTCTTATCGCCAGATGCACTTTTCAGGTCTTAAAAGTGTTTCCTCTGAGATCCCTCATGTTAGAGCCTCCATTTCTCTGCTTGGCGGGAAGGTTGCTTTTCACCTGTCTGTGCTGCTCTTCTTTGTTACATTTGAACTTTTCTCATGGGCCTGGCCCCTTGTCTTTTCCAACTGCGTAGTCGGGAGCCCAGCTTATAAACATAAAGTGTTTGGAGACCCTGCTTTTTAAAGGCTAGTCAATCCTGAGACTAACGCATCCCTGGAATCCTTGTGTAAGCCAAAAGGGAAGTAAAATTTGATTCACAATGATTCTGTATCTTGTGTAGAGCTTCTGAGGGCCACACCAATGGCAGAGCGTGAGACACGTTTTCATTTAGTGTCAGGTGTTTAAGGGAGGTACTTTTCATATTGGGGACCCCAGGGATGTGGATCGAGGGGAGATACCTCAGGACTACTGGGTGTTTTGACAGGGGTAAGGAGTAGAGAAAAGTGAAGTCCAAAAGGGCTGACTTTATTTAGTAGATAATGCAGACACCTTCTATTTCAGCTCATGGACAGAGCTGATCTGTCCAGATCCTAGCTGGAAGGACCCCAGCTGGTTACATTCCAGAATAGGCACATCAGTCATTGGGTGTTATACTCCGGGGAGAATGGAGCCACTTTCCTTAAGCAGCTAGAAGTTAAATAAAAATGTTACTGCAGGTTGAATTGCCTGTCCAGAGCCTGGTAGATCTAGCTTTTTCTGGACTAAATTATTACAATACGTGGCACCAGTTCTGGGTAGCGGGCTGGTCTGCCTGCACTCTGTAACGAGGGCAGGCCTTGCTGAGGTGCTGATGAGAAGGGTTTTTATTAGCTAGAGTAGGTACCTTTAAACTCGGGGATGGAGAGAGATAGAGGAGGAGAAACCCCATAGGATATAGTGAGTGGTTAGAGAGGTCAAGCCGTGTAGTGGGCAAGCCAAGTCCATTGAGGGGAGAGAGGGCAAACTTGTCCAGACCCTCTCTGGGGAGTAGCCAGGAGGCTCAATGGGAGGGAGCTGGGGGACAGGGCATCCTGTCATAGAACTTGAGGTTTAATCAAATTAGCTAGCGGGTGCCCAGATCTTCCCTAGATAATTAATTTTTTTAGGAAAGAGACCAAGGGTCTGAGAAGTCTCTCTAGCCCCTCCAGCAAACTAAAAGGGCACAGGCTAAACAAAAAGCTCTGCATCTATGGTGGGTACCCAGCAAAGGAGCCAGAGGCACCGTTGTAAAATTAAAATCCCTCAGGCAAGCAAATGAGTTGTGGAACACTGGCGGCATCTTTTAAAGTTGGATTTCTAACTCACCCTTTAAGTCAACATAAACCCCGGATATGGCAAGGAGCTAAATGCAAAACAAACAAACAAACACAGAAAGACCCAGAAGACAATCTAAGTGAGTATTTTTATAATCGTGATGAGGGGGTGACATTGGAGCCAGAAGCTATGCAAGAAAAGGTTAACAGATTTTGCTGCATCTTCATTTAGCACAATACTGGCAAACTGTGGCACTCAATAAATATTTGTTGAATGAATTTGACTGCATAAGAATTAAATACTTCTAAGCAGCACGTGCAAAAAAATATCTCTCAAGCCCAAGCATAAAGTGCAGAAGGCAAAATGAAAAAAATATATATTTGCTACATAGACAAAGGGTTAATATTCTTCCTACAAAGAAAAAAAGCTCTTACAAATCAATAAGATAAAGACAAATACTCCAATAGAAAACCGGTCGAAGGACATGAGCTGCCAGTTCAGAGAAGAAGAAATCCAAATGGTCAATAATCAAAGGACGGTCATGGAAATCTTTGCAGCCGTTAAAAGCTTGACGCTGACCTGTATTTGCTGGCTTGGAAAGGTGCCCACAACATATTGTTGAATGAAAAAAGTGGGCTACAAAACAGCAGGTAGAGTATGATTCTATTTATGGAAAATTATGTAAGAGTAGCTTAGGCTACATCCTTTGTGTAAATAATAGAAACATTCTCAAAGTTGCTTAAGCAAAAAAGAGAAAAACAAGAGCTCTCCCCAGCCTGTTCATCTCTTACCTCTTCATCTCTATTTTTCTGCTTCTCTTTCTCTCTCTCTACAGATCAGCTGGGCAGTGAGATTGAGGGTAATTTTATTAATTTTTAAAATATATTTCTGTATTGTTTGGATTGCTTTTGTTTTGTTTTCTTTTGCGATGAGCATGTTAAATTTTAAATTTATGGAAAAGTCTGTTTTTTATTTATAAAGATAAAAAAGGAAAGCCAGTTAGGCAATTTAGCTGGTAAGGAGTTACTGTCCTGAGTATAGTGACAATTCCTACAAATCAAAAATAAAGTAGCACCTCCAAAAACGAGAAGCTATTTGCCAAACAACTTCCTAAGAGCTCTTATTTAGTGAGTGTTTACTGTCAGGTACTGTGCAAAATATTTTGCAAGCACTGCTTCTTCCATGGTTCCAAGAGGCAGACACTACTCCCTCCCTCCCTCCCTCCCTCCCTCCCTCCCTCATTTCCTCCTTTCTTTCAGTAAATATCCATGGAACATGTACTTTCTGTCAAGCATTTTCTGGGCTCTCTGGATTCAGATTCTTGCCCTCACAGAGCTTACATTTCTACTGTTATCTTAAGGAGACTGATGCCGAAAGAAGCTTTGACCGAGTACATCCATTTCTAATACGGTTGTCGTATGATTCTCAAAATATGAACATGTAATTCCCAGAAAAAGAAAAGCAAATGGCCAATAAGCATATGAAGATATTTTTAACCTCATTAGCAATCAAAGAAAACAATTAAACACATTTTTGTTTTATTTATGTATGTATTTGTTCCTCAGATTGCCAAAGATACAAAAGATTGATAACAATACATGTCATTTAGCATTAGGAGAAATCTCTTTGTCTGCCAGTAGGTGTTTATATTTATACCAAGTTTCTGGAGAGTAGTTTGGCAAAACATGTCAAAAACCCCCAAAATAAATGCCTACTCATTGTCTTAGCAATTCCTCTCTTGGAAATTATTCTAAAACATATATCAGATAATCAAGCAAAGATGTTTGATCAAGGATATTCATTGCAGCTCAGTTTTGAATGGTAAAAATTTTGGAAACAATTTAAATGTACTTCAAAAAAGAATTGGTTAAAGAAACCATGAGACAGCCCTTTTATGGCAACTAGTGTCCTTTGTTGAAAATGATAGCACGGGTCAATATTTTTGACATGATCCTCTTTTGTTGTAAAAGTGAAAATATACTGATGTGTATTTTTCGCAGAAAAATCTGAAAATATTAAGAATGATTATCTCAGTGTGGAAGAGTTACTGATATTTTCCTTCCCTATATGTATCTTTGGATTGCAACTTTTTGCCATTGTCATATATTGCTTTTAGAATCAGGTAAAACCAAACCCAACCAAGGAAGGTCTCTCTTTTATGGAGAAAGGGCCCAAAACCAAACCCAACTGTGGAGAATCCAGTTCCCAGTGGGGTTGGCAAGCCATCTAGTAAGGAAGGGCACTCTAGTAAGGAAGGGTGTAGTTTACCAGGCAGCCCAAGCTTCCTCAACCAGCCTTCTCAGAACAGAGGTTTTCCAGGACAAGTCTTTCCCCAAGTGAGGCTTCCCCTTCCTTTAGCACAAGAAGGACTAGACACTAAGCATTTTAAGACAAGAAATCTCTGTTAGAGAACCTAAAATGAACTGATTGTTGGGCAATAGCCCCACTTACGAAACGCTACAACTAGCTCAGGTGCTCAGTTGTATCGGCCTAAGGAGGATTTGTTGCCCATTGCCCGTGGTTTTCCCTAGTTAACTAGCTTAAGAGATTTCCTTCCCCACCCCACGGGAAAACCTTTATCAAAAGAGAGGAGCATCCTTTGATGGGACCTGGAGAGGCCACCTCAGGGACACGGGCAGGGGATGAACGGCACTGCCTCCCAGGTCCCTAGGTCAAATCTCTTGCCTCCTGTTACCAAACAAACAAGGTAAGGGACCTGAAATAACGACAACGGAGACAATGAAAACACAGGTAAACGTTAGGCATTAACAAATCGGGACCAACAAGTTAAAAAGTTTAAGTGAGAAAGTTGAGAAACATAAGATTTAAAAGGATAAAAAAAAATTAACAGGATTTAAAATAACCAGTTAGCATTAGTGACGCAATGACATACGATAGGCATTTTTAAAAACAAAATACCCAAGTTAAAATAAGGACGGCTGGAGCCTTAGAGAATTAAAAAGATAAAGCTTGACAGACGAATAGTGACAAAGGGTAAAAGAAAACATTGGAAGGGTACTACAGAAGAGAAATAAAAAATTCAGAGTAAGGTGGAAAGATAAGGTTAAAAGAATAGAAGATAAGACAATTCAAAAGAGAATCCTTTAAGCTGGAATGATGAAGGAAGCTAAGTTATATCAAACGTGAAGCTAAAGGATTATAGTGAAAATAACAAGAGAAAAACAGGCAGGAGCCCATGTTTTTAATGGGGTCATCTGCATTATGATCCTGAAATTACCCATGCTTTTTTCCTTCGTGACAGTGACCTCATCATTTAGTCATCTGGGTGATTGTTTGAGTAATGTCTTTCTTCCTCAGGAGACTGCAGGCTCCATGAGGGCAGGGGCCTTGTGGGTTTTGCTTTCCATTGTAGTTCCCAGCACTTCAAGAATGATAAGAGGTAAATATTTATTTATTGGATGAATGAATAAATGAATGAACAAATGAATGACTGAAGCATCTCCTATAACTTGTTCTCATTGGAAAAGGCTTCCAGTCTCAAAATGGCTGGTGTCTCCAGAGCCACTTTCTTAGCCCTTTGCTCACTGCCCTTGGAAGGGAGGGGTATCATATTTGACCCCTTGTATCCTAAAGCCTATTTGCGAAGGGGCCCAGGGGACTAAAAGCCTCAGCTACAGAAGATGAGAGTCACACCATCCAACTGCAGTTGCAGCCCTCTAGGGTTATTGCCTGGGTGGCTTTGGAGGAAGAAGCAGCTTCTGGAAGGGAGGCCCATCCAGGTGGAAGCCCGGGCCCTGGCTGTGGAGATGGCGTGCGTCTCAGGCTATGGCTAAACCAAGGCCTTCCTTCCCATCAGTCTTCTCTCCACCTATGTCTGTGAGTCCAGCTGTTGGTCTGTGACCGGGACCTGGTCAGAAACAGTGAGGCCCCCATTCCTGTGAAAAGAAAACTGAGTTCCAGATTAAGATTGCTGAAGGAAGCTTCATTGGATATGCTGAAACATGGTGGAGAACCGTGGGTGTGAGGCTGATTTGATTTAATTATACAGGACGAGAGGCTGTGTGAATCTTTGTAGCCCACGGAGAGGATGGGCATGAGGCCCTCAGTGGGCCCCGTGTAGAAGGGAACGCTGGTGTAATTTCTAAGTGGTATGTGGCAGAGAACTCAGCTGCCCCTGGCTTTTCAGCAGGTTCATGCACCCTAGCCAAAAGAGAGATGAGACTAGCTCACCTAGTCTATTTTTGAAACCTCATCATAACACGAAGTAAGCTAAACAGTAATTGTGCCCTTCCTCAGTTACTGAATCAGTGAGCATGTGCTATGATTTTTAACGGCTGGACTGAAGGCTTTTTCAAAAGTAACTGAACCCAGAAGGGCAAAACTTGCAAGATTAATTGCTGATCT